>NC_133328.1:151677440-152005074 GCF_042186555.1 Aquarana catesbeiana | reverse complement strand
AACCCTGGAGCCTTAAAACATAAAGCTTTTTGCAGGTAGGAGCAGCATTTGTTGAATATACAATATAGAATAAATTGGGTGTATTCCATATGGCATTTTAATAGAAGTTTGAATACATCAGCTAGAATGATACAGCTATGTTGATTGGTAATATTTTTGTCCTATGATTTATGATCAGAGCTACTTTTTCTTGTCAAGTTAACCACTTCAGCCCCAGAAGGATTTACCCACTTACTGAACAGCCCATTTTTTGCGATACGGCACTGCGACAATTGCACAGTCGTGCGACGCTCTACCCAAACAAAATTGATGTCTTTTTTCCCACAAATAGAGCTTTCTTTTGGTGATATTTAATCATCTCTGCAGTTTTTATTTTTTGCGCTATAAACAAAAACAGAGCGACAATTTGAAAAAAAAAAAAAAACAGTATTATTTACTTTTTGCTATAATAAATATCCAAAAAAAAAAAAAAAAATGTCCTCATCAGTTCAGGCCAATATGTATTCTTCTACATAGTTTTGGTTATAAAAAAACACAATAAGTGTTTTTTTGATTGTTTGCACACAAGTTATAGTGTCTACACAATAGGGTATATATTTATGGCCTTTTTATTATTAATTTTTTTTTTTACCAGTAATGGTGGTGATCAGAGATTTTTAGCAGGGAGTGTGAAATTACGGCAGACAGATTGGACACTTTTGACACTTTTTTTGGGACCATTGACATTAATACAGCGATCAGAGCTTGCATAAATGTCACTGGTAGGGAAGGGGTTACCATTAGGGGGCAATCAAGGGGTTAAGTGTACCTTAGGGAGGTGTTTCTAACTGGAGGGGGAGTGGACTGACAGTGAGTAGAGAGAGATGCTGTTCCTGATTACTGGAACAGCAGATCTTCTCTCTACTTCCCTGACCAGAATGGGGACCTGTCTGTTTACACTGACAGATACCCGTTTTGACTTTCAAAGTAGTGATCGCGGGTTGCCGGCGGACATCGTGGCAGCCAGCCATGTGCATCATCCAAGCGTGCGCCCCCTATAGCCCTTAAAGCTCCTGCCATACAGCTACTGCGATTCATGCAGGGGAGCCAACCTGCCTCCATATAACGACGGTGGCTGGTCGGCAAGCAGTAATAAATGCCTATGAATATTTCACATTCACTGCTTGCAACCAGTAGATGATGGGACACAAGCAAGTACAATTGTTTTTCAAAAGACTATTTACACTATGCTGTGTTTAGCCTGAATAGCCTGTATTGTGAATGGATCTGAATAACAGAATATCTTAGAACACATCCATATGTGCATGTCTCAGAAGAAGCAAACAGCCTTTCCCCTTTACTAGCAGAGACAGGAGCCAATGTTTTCCAGTGTTCAAGAGTATGTTTCTTTTGCAGGGGCAGTGCATGCATTTCCTATTAGAAAGCCCAGCATTTTCTGTAAATGATATAATGAAGAAATAATATAAAAAGATAATTCGTAAACTTATAAAAATGAACATAAGTCATTATAGTTTCCTTTTAAGGTGTCACTTATATGAGAAGCCATAGAGATTAAAATTACTCAGCACTTATGAGAAACTGAAATATGCTTTTCCACACTATTTACTGCTTCACACTGAACCCTAGTGAGTTTTTGGTCTCTCTCAGATGTGTGTATTGTTTCATATAAATCTTATTAGATTTGATGTATTATGTGAAACTCTAATTTTCCAGCCCAGATTTGGGTATTTTTGGTGGTTTTGCGTTAATACAACAGTTCTGATTTGAAGCACGTGTAAGGCCAAAATATTTTGAACAATTTTGAAAAGAGTAGAGAACAGTTTTTTTTTTTGCAATTTGTAAAACTATTGAGAAGATGTATCCCCACATCCTGTCTCAAACACAACAGAAAGTGAGAGAAAAAAATTAGTTGAATTTCCCTCTTAGGCAGTTGTCACCAGAACAGATGTCTTTATTGGAATATTTACCCTTACCCCTTTTTCTTTAGACAACTCTAAAATTTTGGATTTGAAATTACTTTTTGTCTCGATGACAGTGATGCTCAAGACAAACAGAGAGGGTGAATTTTCCCTGTTGTCCCCTGCTGGGACACAGACACTTCTTATAAGCCCCACCTCTTATATAATCCACCCACTCCGTCCCCTATATTCCACTTGCTTCCACCCATAGTGTCAGGAGTATACAGCTCAGCATCACAGGACAGACTATACAGCCCCAGTATCACAGGACAGAGTATATAGCTCAGCATCTCGGACAGAGTATATAAGACAGGCTCACAGATCGGGGTATATAACTCAGCCTCACAGATCAGGGTATATAGCTCAGCCTCACAGATGAGGGTATATAGCTCAGCATTACAGATGAGGGTATATAGCTCAGCATTAGAGATCAGGGTATACAGCTCAGCATTACAGATCAGGGTATATAGCTCAGCATTACAGATCAGGGTTTGTAGCTCAGCATTACAGATCAGGGTATATAGCTCAGCCTCACAGATCAGGGTACTGTGTATAGCTCAGCCTCACAGATCAGGGTATATAGCTCATCATTACAGATCAGGGTATATAGCTCAACCTCGCAGATCAGGGTATATAGCTCAGCCCCACAGATCAGGGTATATAGCTCAGCATTACAGATCAGGGTATATGGCTCAGCATTACAGATCAGGTTATATAGCTCAGCCTCACAGATCAGGGTATATAGCTCAGCCTCACAGATCAGGGTATATACAATAGCTCAGCCCCACAGATCAAGGTATATAGCTCAGCATTACAGGTCAGGGTATATAGCTCAGCATTACAGATCAGGGTATATAGCTCAGCCTCACAGATCAGGGTATGCAGGTATACATCATCTGTCCTGTATACAGCTATATATACAGTAACAGGTGATTATTATATTATTATTATTATACACAATTTATATAGCGCCTTAAAGTTTACACAATGCTTTACAATGTAGAGGGGGACAGCACAATTACAGTACAGTTCAATACAGAAGGGACGGGGGGCCCTGCTCATAGAGCTTACATTCTAAAGGGAGGGGGTGGTGGTACAAAAGGTAATAGATGCGGGGAATGATTTGATGGGGGTGGCTCAGGGACAGTTGTTAGGTGGATGTGGGATAGGCTTCCCTGAATAAGTGAGTTTTCAGGGATCACCTAAAGGTGGAAAGGTTAGGACATACTGGAGCAGGGAGTCCCATAGGATGGGAGAGGCTCTGGAGAAGTCCTGAAGGTGAGCATGGGAGGAGGTAACAAGGGAGCTAGGAGGTCCTGGGAGGAGCAGAGGGGATGATTTGGGCGATATCTGCAGATGAGGTTGGTGATGTTGCTGGGGGCGATGTTGTGGATGGGCTTGTATGCTGTGGTTAGTCTTATGAATTGTATACAATGGGGTAGGGGAAGCCAGTGAAGGGATTGGCATAGAGGAGCAGCAGTCATGGATCGGTTAGCGAGGTGTATTAGTCTAGCAGCAGCATTCATAAAAGACTGAAACGGGATAGCCTGCGTAAGGGTAGGCCATTAAGAAGAGAGTTGCCGTAGTCAAGGCGGAATATAATCATGGAGTGAATAAGTTGCTTTGTGGTATCATTAGTCAGGAAGGGTCGAATTCTGGAGATGTTGTGGAGGTTAAGGTGGCAGGATTTAGCCAGCGATTGGATGTGGGGGCTGAAGGAGAGGTCAGAGTCAAGGATTACACCCAGCACCCTGGCATGTGTGGATGTATATCTGCAGTCAATGATGATGGAGGAAGGTCTCTATATACAGGAAGGAAGAACTTGGGTGTATATAGCTGTATACACTACACAGGACAAATGTATTCACAATTTGTGTATATTATCTATGTAGTGTATGCAGCTATATACAAACACATCCAGGAAGACTGACAAGTGACACCTCCTGATTGACCCTCAGTAGTCAGTACATGGCAGAAATCCCCTAAATGTATTTTCAGCCAGTGAGACATGATGTGGCAGTAGCACACTCACTGACACCCTGATGCTCCAGTTCAGCCGTACGATCACTCAGTCACCTGCCCTGGCCTGGGCCCAGTCTGCACTGAGTGGAGAATGATTGAGAGCAGAGAAGCGCAGGGAAGTGTGTGCGGAGCAGAGGGGCAGCCGCAGCTGTCAGTGTCAGAGTAGATAGAGACTGAAGAATGAAGACTGAGCCTGAGGCCTGCGGCACTTACCATTAGCCAGAATCACAGAGGTGCCACTCAGGCCTTCCTTAATCCACCATGCACAGTCCACAACACAGTGAGTGGTGGCCAAGAAACCGGAAGTGATGCAGCGGTGCCGCAAAAAGCACCGCCCACCGTCCTCTGGTCCTCGCCAATCAAAAACAGCACAGGAGCCAAAGGGACAAATCTTTCTAGAGTGAGAGTGTTTGTGGATGAACACTCCCTAAACACAGACGAATCAGCTTCCCAGTTGCAATCCGCTGATTGCAAGGTGTAAATGCGTCCCATAGACAGCTGTGTGCCCGGCACCTGGACACCATTTTTTTTGTAATGACTAGCTTGGGGGAGGGGGGGGGGTCATGGGCTGCCATTGGACACAGAGTAATAAAAACCCTACTCTATTCCCAGCACAATAATGTTCTGGATGTACATATACTTTGAGACATACTGGCAAAATGGCCAACTGTCTTTTATATATATGTATATATGTATACATATATATATATATATATATATATATATATATATATATATATACAGTGGGGACGGAAAGTATTCAGACCCCCTTAAATTTTTCACTCTTTGTTATATTGCAGCCATTTGCTAAAATCATTTAAGATCATTTTTTTCCTCATTAATGTACACACAGCACCCCATATTGACAGAAAAACATAGAATTGTTGACATTTTTGCAGATTTATTAAAAAAAGAAAAACTGAAATATCACATGGTCCTAAGTATTCAGACCCTTTGCTGTGACACTCATATATTTAACTCAATTGCTGTCCATTTCTTCTGATCATCCTTGAGATGGTTCTACACCTTCATTTGAGTCCAGCTGTGTTTGATTATACTGATTGGACTTGTTTAGGAAAGTCACACACCTGTCTGTATAAGACCTTACAGCTCACAGTGCATGTCAGAGCAAATGAGAATCATGAGGTCAAAGGAACTGCCAGAAGAGCTCAGAGACAGAATTGTGGCAAGGCACAGATCTGGCCAAGGTTACAAAAACATTTCTACTGCACTTAAGGTTCCTAAGAGCACAGTGGCTTCCATAATCCTTGAATGGAAGATGTTTGGGACGACCAGAACCTTTCCTAGAGCTGGCCGTCCGGCCAAACTGAGCTATCGGGGGAGAAGACCCTTGGTGAGAGAGGTAAAGAAGAACCCAAAGATCACTGTGGCTGAGCTCCAGGGATGCAGTTAGGAGATGGGAGAAAGTTGTAGAAAGTCAACCATCACTGCAGCACCAGTTGGGGCTTTATGTCAGAGTGGCCAGACGGAAACCTCTCCTCAGTGCAAGACACATGAAAGCCTGCATGGAGTTTGCTAAAAAAACACCGGAAGGACTCCAAGATGGTGAGAAATAAGATTCTCTGGTCTGATGAGACCAATATAGAACTTTTTGGCCTTAATTGTAAGCAGTATGTGTGGCAAAAACGAGGCAATGCTCATCACCTGTCCAATACAGTCCCAACAGTGAAGCATGGTGGCGGCAGCATCATGCTGTGGGGGTGTTTTTCAGCTGCAGGGACAGGACGACTGGTTGCAATCGAGGGAAAGATGAATGCAGCCAAGTACAGGGATATCCTGGATGAAAACCTTCTCCAGAGTTCTCAGGACCTCAGACTGGGCTGAAGGTTTACCTTCCAACAAGACAATGACCCTAAGCACACAGCTAAAATAATGAAGCAGTGGCTTCACAACAACTCTGTGACTGTTCTTGAATGGCCCAGCCAGAGCTCTGAATTAAACCCAATTGAGCATCTCTGAAAAGACCTAAAAATGGCTGTCCATCAACGTTTACCATCCAACCTGACAGAACTGCAGAGGATCTGCAAGGAGGAATGGCAGAGGATCCCCAAATTCAGGTGTGAAAAACTTGTTGCATCTTTGCCAAAAAGACTCATGGCTGTATTAGATCAAAAGGGTGCTTCTACTCAATACTGAGCAAAGGGTCTGAATACTTAGGACCATGTGATATTTCAGTTTTTCTTTTTTTTAAAAATCTGCAAAAATGTCAACAATTCTGTGCTTTTCTGTCAATATGGGGTGCTGTGTGTACATTAATGAGGAAAAAATGAAATTAAATGATTTTAGCAAATGGCTGCAATAAAACAGAGTGAAACATTTAAGGGGGTCTGAATACTTTCCGTCCCCACTGTGTATATATATATATATATATATATAGGGATGAGCCGAACACCCCCCGGTTCGGTTCGCACCAGAACCCGCGAACGGACCGAAAGTTCGCACGAACGTTAGAACCCCATTGACGTCTATGGGACTCGAACGTTCGAAATCAAAAGTGCTCATTTTAAAGGCTAATTTGCATGGTATTGTCCTAAAAAGGGTTTGGGGACCCGGGTCCTACCCCAGGGGACATGTATCAATGCAAAAAAAACTTTTAAAAACGGCCGTTTTTTCGGGAGCAGTGATTTTAATGATGCTTAAAGTAAAAAAAAAAAAGTGAAATATTCCTTTAAATATCGTACCTGGGGGGTGTCTATAGTATGCCTGTAAAGTGACGCGTGTTTCCCATGTTTAGAACAGTCCCTGCACCAAATGTCATTTTTAAAGGAAAAAATCTCATTTAAAACTGCTTGCGGGTTTAATGTCATGTCGGGTCATGGCAATATGGATGAAAATCAGTGAGACAAACGGCATGGGTACCCCCCAGTCCATTACCAGGCCCTTTGGGTCTTGTATGGATATTAAGGGGAACCCCGCACCCAAATTAAAATAAGGAAAGGTGTGGGGCCACCAGGCCCTATATACTCTGAACAGCAGTATACAGGCGGTGCAAACAAGACAGGGACTGTAGGTTTGTTGTTAAGTAGAATCTGTTTGTAATTTTGAACATTTTTAACGTGTTTAGCTCCAGCCAAAAAATCTTTTCTAAGCTTTTTGGAAAACATAGGGAAGGGTTATCACCCCTGTGACATTTGTTTTGCTGTCTTTCCTCCTCTTCAGAAGATTTCACCTCACTTTTTTGTCCCAATGAAAAATGTTTTTTGAAAATTTGGGTTTTTTTGTGGAACAAGGATTGGAAAGCATCAGTGGAAAGGAGAAATTGTTTTCCCATATTAACTCTTACAGGAGAGAATTTCCCTTCCTAGGGGTAGATTTCATCTCACTTCCTGTTGTCTCCTTCCGTTTGCAAGTAGGAGTCGTTTGTAAGTTAGATGTTTGAAAGTAGGGTCCTGCCCTATATACTCAGCAGAAATTTGGGCCTTAGGTGTTGCTGTGGCCACAACACTGTAAGCCCTCACAGGGCCCTGCTGTGAAATATTAGATCAAGAATTGTAATTACATGCCCCTGTTGAACAGGAGCTGAAAAATTAGGCCTTAGGCACTGGTGCTGGTGCCACAACACTGCAACCCCTCACAGACACTCTAGTTGGAACGCAGGAACGAGCCCTGCTGCAAATTATTGCTTCAAAAATTGTAATTACACGCCCCTGTTAGACAGGGGCAGAAAAATTGGGCCTTAGGCACTGGTGCTGGTGCCACAACACTGCAACCCCTCACAGACACTCTAGTTGGAATGCAGGAACGAGCCCTGCTGCAAAGTATTACATCAAAAATTGTAATTACACGCCCCTGTTAAACAGGGGCTGAAAAATTGTGCCTTAGGCACTGGTGGTGGCGCCCAGAACCAAAAATGTTCTTACAAGCTATCAGCGTGATGATTGAGGAGGAAGAGGATAATTACTCAGGGATAGTCACTCAGCATCAGCATAGGCAGTCTTTGAAGGGATCTGAGATTTCAAAAAAAATTATTCGGTTACATCAGCATCAGGTGCTTGGTAGCTGGTGGTGATCCAAGACTCATTCATTTTTATGAAGGTCAGCCGATCGACCGAGTCGGTGGACAGACGCACCCTGTGATCGGTTACCACGCCTCCAGCAGCACTGAATGTGCGTTCCGAAAGAACGCTGGATGCAGGACAGGCCAGTAGCTCAATTGCATACTGTGCAAGCTCTGGCCAGTGATCCATCCTCAAGACCCAGTAACCCAGAGGATTTTCGGTGGGAAAGGTGTCCAAGTCTGATCTTGCCCCTAGGTATTCCTGCACCATGTAAAACAGACGCTGGCGATGGTTGCTGGAACCGATCATACCTTGGGGCTGCGGACCAAAAAATTGTCTGAACGCATCGGTCAGACGGCCACCTTCTCCACCGCTCCTTCTTTGACTGACCGAAGCCTCAGCAACACGTTGTCCAGAAACAGGAGTTTGTAACCTCCCAGTCTCTGGGAACGCGTTGCACAGACCTTTCTGCAAGGCCTCCCGAAGATGTTTCATCCTCTGCTCCCTCTGCGATGGCAAGATAAGGTCCGCAACCTTACCCTTGTAACGTGGATCAAGGAGGGTTGCCAGCCAGTATTGGTCCTTCTCCTTGATACCACGAATACGAGGATCCTTACGCAGGCTTTGCAGGATCAGGGAGGCCATGCAGCGTAGGTTTGCTGAGGCATTCGGTCCGGAGTCCTCTGGGTCACTAAGAACGACATGGTCCGCAGCCACCTCCTCCCAGCCACGTACAAGTCCATGTGTTTCTTGGGACTGATCCCTTAAAGACTGCTGCTGATGCTGAGTGCCAGGCTCCACCTCCATACTGACACAATCTTCCTCCTCCTCCTCTTCCTCCTCGTCCTCTTCCTGTGTGATCGGCGGGCACGCAGGAACACTGTCTGGATAAAGGGGGCCTTGAGAGCTAAGGAAGTCCTCCTCTTCCTGCCTCTGTTCTGCCTCAAGTGCCCTGTCCATTATTCCACGCAGCGTGTGCTCCAACAGGTGGACAAGGGGGACAGTGTCACTGATGCATGCACTGTCACTGCTCACCATCCTCGTGGCCTCCTCGAATGGTGACAGGACAGTGCATGCATCCCTGATCATGGCCCACTGGCGTGGGGAAAAAAAACCAAGCTCCCCTGACCCTGTCCTGGTGCCATAGTCGCACAGGTACTCATTGATGGCCCTCTGCTGCGTGTGCAGCCGCTGCAGCATGGCCAACGTTGAGTTCCACCTGGTGGGCATGTCACAGATTAGGCGGTTCTTGGGCAGGTTAAACTCCTTTTGGAGGTCCGTCAGCCGAGCACTGGCATTATATGACCGGCGGAAATGCACACAGACTTTCCTGGCCTGCCTCAGGACATCCTGTAAGCCCGGGTACCTGCCCAAGAACCGCTGCACCACCAAGTTAAGGACGTGAGCCAAACAGGGCACATGGGTCATTTGTCCCTGTCGGAGGGCAGAGAGGAGGTTGGTGCCATTGTCGCAAACCACCATTCCTGCCTTAAGTTGGCGTGGCGTCAACCACCTCTGAACCTGCCCCTGCAGAGCTGACAGAACCTCTGCCCCAGTGTGGCTCCTGTCCCCCAAGCACACCAGCTCAAGCACCGCATGGCATCTTTTGGCCTGCGTACTTGCGTAGCCCCTTGAACGCCTACGGAGCACCGCTGGTTCCGAGGAAGAGGCCATGGAGGAAGAAGAAGAGGAGGGGGTGGAGGAGAGAGGTGTGTCACAATCAGCATTTTGGAGGCGTGGTGGCGGAACAACCTCCAACACTACTGCACCTTGTCCTGCATCCTTCCCAGCTGCCAGCAGAGTCACCCAATGCGCCGTGAAACTTAGGTAACGTCCCTGTCCATGCCTGCTGGACCATGAGTCAGCGGTAATATGCACCTTACCGCTGACCGCCCTGTCCAGCGAGGCATGGACATTGCCTTCCACATGCCGGTAGAGAGCCGGAATCGCCTTCCGTGAGAAAAAGTGGCGTTTGGGTACCTGCCACTGAGGAACCGCACATTCCACAAACTCACGGAAGGGGGCAGAGTCTACCAACTGAAAAGGCAGCAGTTGAAGTGCTAGCAATTTTGCCAAGCTAGCATTCAACCGCTGGGCATGTGGATGGCTGGGAGCAAACTTCTTTCGGCGGTGCAGCAGCTGGGGCAGGGAAATTTGCCTGGTACAATCTGACGTCGGTGTACCAAAAGCAGATTGCCCACAAGTACTTGGCTGTGACACACCTAATTCTACACCTTCATTCCTCTCACTGCAGGTCTCAGAGAGGACTGAAGGTCTAGTGGGGTTGGAAATCTCAGCTGATGAGGAGCAAGGAGAGATCCTCTTTGTTCTTTGGTGTGGGTCTTTTAGATACGCTTGCCAACGAACTGCATGGCAGGTCAACATATGTCTGGTCAAGCATGTGGTACCCAAGCGGGAGATATTTTGGCCACGCGAGATACGCTTGAGACATATGTTGCAAATAGCAGCGGTGCGATCTGATGCACTCGTCTCAAAAAAGGCCCACACCAAAGAACTTTTTGAATAACGCGCAGAGACTGCAGCGCCCTGCACATGTGGAGCTTTGGGGTGTGATGCAGTCAATGTGCTGCCCTTAGGCTGGCCCCTGGAGGGCATCCTGCCTCGTTGGTGATGTGCTGCCGCCTCCTCCTCCTCCTCCTCCTCCTCCTCCTCCTCCTCCTCCTCTCTCCTATCAGGCACCCACGTTGAGTCAGTGACCTCATCATCCCCTCCCTCCTCATCACTGGAGCAAACCTGGCAGTATGCTGCAGCAGGGGGAGCATGACTGCCAGATTGCTGTCCTTCTTGGGCACCCCCTCTGTCCGCGCTCATGTTACTGCCTTCATCGAGCTCAGTATCGTCATCAGAGCCTTCCAAACGCTGGGCATCCTCCTGGAGCATGTACCCAACACTGTGGTCAAACAGTTCGAGGGAATCCTCATGAGGACATGGTGGAGCTAGGGAAGGAGTCACTGATGACATTGAGCTGAGGGAAGAGGCCGCTGCTTTGCCAGACAAAGCACCCTGGGCATGGGTGAGAGAGGATGAGGAGGATGAGGATGGCTTGGTCATCCACTCGACCAAGTCTTCCGCATGTTGCGGCTCAACATGGCCAGCTGCCGAAAAAAAGGCCAAGCGTGTCCCATGGCCACGTGCTGATGAGGATGCACCGTCTCCACGACCAGCACTAGACACAGAGCCTGCTTGCCCTCTCTTATTGGCTTGTGACTGTCTGCCTCTCCTTCTTGGCCTTCCAGACATACTAATGGCCTGTAGCTGCACTAAGCTGGGATAGAACACCTGTAATTTTCTTCAAGTAGCTTTATATACTGTAACCAGACAAGCCTGCCTGTCAGTAGGAAGATAACAGGAACGGATCTAGCTGAACACTGTGAGCAGGACGCACTGTACTAAATGTAAATAGTCTAGCTGCCTGACCGTGGTACTAATAGGATCAAATAGAACACCTGTAATTTTCTTCAGGTAGCTTTATATACTGTAACCAGACAAGCCTGCCTGTCAGTAGGAAGATAACAGGAACGGATCTAGCTGTACACTGTGAGCAGGACGCACTGTACTAAATGTAAATAGTCTAGCTGCCTGACCGTGGTACTAATAGGATCAAATAGAACACCTGTAATTTTCTTCAGGTAGCTTTATATACTGTAACCAGACAAGCCTGCCTGTCAGTAGGAAGATAACAGGAACGGATCTAGCTGTACACTGTGAGCAGGACGCACTGTACTAAATGTAAATAGTCTAGCTGCCTGACCGTGGTACTAATAGGATCAAATAGAACACCTGTAATTTTCTTCAGGTAGCTTTATATACTGTAACCAGACAAGCCTGCCTGTCAGTAGGAAGATAACAGGAACGGATCTAGCTGAACACTGTGAGCAGGACGCACTGCACTAAATGTAAATAGCAGGAACGGATCTAGCTGAACACTGTGAGCAGGACGCACTGCACTAAATGTAAATAGCAGGAACGGATCTAGCTGAACACTGTGAGCAGGACGCACTGCACTAAATGTAAATAGCAGGAACGGATCTAGCTGAACACTGTGAGCAGGACGCACTGCACTAAATGTAAATAGCAGGAACGGATCTAGCTGAACACTGTGAGCAGGACGCACTGCACTAAATGTAAATTGCAGGAACGGATCTAGCTGAACACTGTGAGCAGGACGCACTGCACTAAATGTAAATAGTCTAGAAGATAACAGGAACGGATCTAGCTGAACACTGTGAGCAGGACGCACTGCACTAAATGTAAATAGCAGGAACGGATCTAGCTGAACACTGTGAGCAGGACGCACTGCATTAAATGTAAATAGTCTAGATAGAAGATAACAGGAACGGATCTAGCTAAACTGAATACAGTGTATATATATATATGCAACACCTGGGATGCATATATATACACAATACACTGTAAGTGCAGCTAACTGACTGACTGTTCTGCCTAATCTATCTAACTCAAATCAAATGACACTGTCTCTCTCTCTCTCTATCTCTCAGCACACCGGAACACACACTACACAGGGCCGCCGTGCAGGCGGCCTTATATAGTGTGGGGTGTGTACTAAATCCCCTGAGCCATAATTGGCCAAAGCCACCCTGGCTTTGGCCAATTACAGCTCTCTCTACTGACGGCGCTGTGATTGGCCAAGCATGCGGGTCATAGTGCATGCTTGGCCAATCATCAGCCAGCAATGCACTGCGATGCCGCAGTGAATTATGGGCCGTGACGCGCCACACGAATTTAGCGCGAACGGCCCATAACGTTCGCAATTCGGCGAACGATCGAACAGCCGATGTTCGAGTCGAACATGGGTTCGACTCGAACACGAAGCTCATCCCTATATATATATATAATTTCTTATTATAACAATTTCTTTTTGTACTATCATCTACATATACAGCCTTTCTCTCCTGCTTAGAACTTTGTTGGAGGCTGCATATTTACACCATGCAAGCAACGTATCAGTATTTTATAATGTTGCCTAAATATGGATAATAAAGAAAGCTGTGTACTGTCACCAGTTTTTACAAGCTGAGAATGCACTGATCTTAGGAACCTTTGTCATTACTTTACCACAGTTTGCTTTGTGAAAAGATGTCTTTTCTCAGTGGAAAGTTAATCATGTCGTTCTACGAAACATTTCTTTTATAAACAGCTTGCTTTAACAAGTCAAACACAGCAGTCGAAGATCATGCATTGATAAAATAATTTCTGAATGATCTGCAGGGATCACTTTAAAATGCTTTAAAGAATTTAATGAGTGCAAAGCTCACAGCCAGCCTACAGTTCACAAATGAGAAGAAACTTCAAAGAAAAATGTCAGCAACAGTTTCCAGTTTTAGAAGAAAAAAAACGTTGGATACATTTCTCATATATCTACACCCTAGGTGCCTAATACAAGCATTTCCTACACACCAACCCATCTCTCCCCACAGCCTGCAATGTTCAACAACTTCTGCCAGCAGTCTTACTGTATAACCACAGAATACTACGGTATTTTCTCTTTCAAGAAAAATTGTTCTAGAATTGGCATTCAGCTCTTTAACCACCACAATACTGGGCACTTTCACCCCTTCCTTCCCAGAACAATTTTCAGCTTTAAATGCTGTTGCACTTTGAATGACAATTACTCAGTCATGCTACATTGTACCCAAATACATTTCTTATCATTTTGTTTAGACAAATAGAGCTTTCTTTTGGTGGTATTTAATCACCCCTGTTTTTTTTTTGGGGGGGGGTTGCGATATAAACGCAAAATGAGTAACAATTTTGAAAAAAAACATTTTCTACTTTCTGTTTTGAAATAAATCCAATAAAATCAAATTTCATCATTAATTTAGGCCAGAATGTATTCTGCTACATGTCTTTGGTGAAAAAAAATCCTGCTCCTTCTGAGGGACATTCAGGAACGTCCACCCAGCCGTTTATCTGCAATGGCCAAGTGGGAAGAAGTTGAGATGTTTGAGATTAGTGCTGCATACTAAATTTTACACTGGCTTTGAAAATGAACAAAGTACTCAAGATTTTTTGAAACTTGTATTTCTTATTTTTTTTTTTTAATATTCCAGGAATATTTCATATGTAGGCCATGCATCCAGCAACTGGAGCTCCAGAACCTACTAACTGCAAATTTTCTCCAGTGTTCGTATGCTGTAGGTAGCATGTAATTTAATCCTTGTGTAGATAAATATTTCTTCACAGGTGGACAAACCATTTGAAGTTGTCATCTTCTGTTTTACAGAAAACTCTAGTGCTTTGTTTTGACTCTTGAATTTTTTCATGCAGAATGTCTGCCTTCTGAATGCTCAGCGGAAGAATTCAGGTTTTATTTGCAAAGCTAGAATGAATGATAATGAGTTTATTTAATCAGTGACATGTACTCAGTGCAGAAAGACTTGTTCAGACAAGTTTTTGGAATGATGCACTTTTCGTATTAAACAGTTTTTACTCTTTATTCATACACTTGGCTGGCATTACATTTTTTTCATAGAATTCAAAACAGTGTAAAACTAGGACATTGTTCTTATGGAAGATATTTTTCTGGCAACAAGACCTGATAGAAGACATATGTAAGTTTGTAGCTGAGGCTGTGATCTAACTGGGTTGGGATTTTTTTTAGTCCCCCGGCTATATGACTACAGTGACTTTATTACAAGTGCACTTTTATGTTGGCTATGATCATGTTGCCATTGCACGTGCACATTTGAACATGTCAGAATAATGGGAGTCTTCCAATGAGCCCAAATAACTGTTTTAACACGTATAATACCTAATATTTATTATACAAAGAATGTGACAAAAAAAAGAAGTGGACAGCAGTATTAATATGTTTTTACATTGCTTGCTGTGCTTTACTGTCGTGTTCTTACATACAGTATCTTACAAAAGTGAGTACACCCCTCACATTTTTGTAAATACAACACCGAAGAAATGAAATTTTGCTACAATGTAAAGTAGCCCCCTCAAATTAACTCAACACTAGGGATGGGCTGAACACCCCCCCGGTTCGGTTCGCATCCAGAACATGCGAACAGGCAAAAAATTTGTTCGAATACATGAACATCGTTAAAGTCTATGGGACTCGAACGTGAAAAATCGAAAGTGCTAATTTTAAAGGGTAATATGCAAGTTATTGTCATAAAAATTGTTTGGGGACCTGGGTCCTGCCCCAGGGCACATATATCAATGCAAAAAAAAGTTTAAAAACAGCCATTTTTTCAGGAGCAAAATGACGTTTCTAAAGGAAAAAAAGTAATTTAAAAGTGCTAGCGATAATACCGGCTATTAATGAATTGTCGGTCCTGACAATACACAATAAAAGTCATTGAAAGTCATTGAAAAATAAAAAAAAATGTGTGGGGGTCACTGGGTAACCCTGGCATTTCCCCTTGCATCAGAGGGGGTGGGGTCACCCATCCACATCATGGGTGGCCCCGCCCTCGGTTAATTGAGAACTGTCATCCGAGTCATGCGTAATTCTGCCGGGCGCCTCCTATGGGTCTGGTATGGACTTTAAGGGGAACTTCGCGCCAAAATAAAAAAAATGGCATGGGGTTCCCCCAAAAATCCACACCAGACCCTTATCTGAGCACGCAACTTGGCAGGCCACAGGAAAAGAGGGGGGGAAGAGAGAGTGCCCCCCCTCCTGAACCATACGAGGCCACATGCCCTCAACATTGGGAGGGTGCTTTGGGGTGCTTGTCCCCATGTTGATGGGGAGAAGGGCCTCATCCCAACAACCCTTGCCCGGTGGTTGTGGGGGTCTGAGTGCGAGGGGCTTATCGGAATCTGGAAGCCCCCTTTAACAAAGGGGACTCCCAGATCCCAGCACCCCCCAGTGTGAAATGGTAAAGGGGTACATTGTACTCCTACCATTTC
Organism: Aquarana catesbeiana; assembly: GCF_042186555.1. Lineage (NCBI taxonomy): Eukaryota > Metazoa > Chordata > Amphibia > Anura > Ranidae > Aquarana > Aquarana catesbeiana. Next base: position 151,989,173 of record NC_133328.1, on the reverse strand, counting down.
ACACAAAAAAGTGACAAAAAAGTGTGAGTGTGACATAGGGAACATAGACCAAAGCAAAAAAAAAAACATGTTAAATATTCCGTTTGGTGGAGAGCAGCAATTTTAATATTGCTTGCATCGAAACATTACAAATTTAAAATTCCTTTAAATAAATGCCTGAGTAATGTCTTTAACGTCTGTATGATTTGTACATCTACTACTAGTTATACATCTATCTACTACTACTAATGGCAGCTCCCGAACACTTACTTCTATTTGTAAATAAAGGACAGGGATAAGGGTCTTGTATAGATGAACTGAATCCCTTGCCACAACTCTCTACCTGAGATGAGGGTCTGACAAAGAAGTTAATGAAGGACTGCACATGAAAAAAATAACAACTTGGGGTTATCCCTGAAAAATACACACCAGCTATCTCCTAGGACCCTGCCATAAAAGTATACAAAGGAGTGGGATCTCCCAGGATATTATCATATTTGGTCAGTTATGTCACAAGAATTTTTTCCACTCTTATGGCCCATTTAGATATGCATGTGCAAGGAGGTCCTTTTTTGAAGTGTTAGGCAGGTATGTTGTTCTGAGTCAACATGTGTTACCCTTGTGCATTGTTATGTTTTAAAATGTGTTACCTAACATGTCGACATATGTTATTGTGTATTGTGTGTAAGCATATTGAGCATTTCCAAAGTGTTTTTGAAAGTTAGGTTTTAAAGTGGCAAAAGTTAACAGCCATTGGCCTAGTCCCTGATGTGTAATTTGGAAGTCATTACATAAAAGGTAGACCATTACGCACCAAATTCGAGCGGCAATGTAACGGCCCATAATGCACTGCGGGAGCACAGTGCATTGCTGTATGATGATTGGTCAGAGCATGCACTATGACCTGCATGCTTTGGCCAATCATAGAGCCCTCAGCCAAGAGAGCCATAATTGGCCAAATGCAGGGTGCCTTTCCCCAATCATGGCTCAGGGGGACTAAGTCCACGTCCCACACCATATAAGGCCGCCTGCACATCGGCCTCGTGTAGTGTGTTGTTGGCGTGGACAGAGAGAGAGTCTCATTTAGATTGAGCAGGCAAGCAGGCAGGCAGATTATTCAGTTAGCTGCAGTGTATTTAATATATATATATATACAGATAGTCTTGTATGTGTATATATATATATATATATATATATATATATATATATATATATATATCCACTGTATCCAGTTTAGCTAGATCTCACTGCAGGCCGTTCCTGGTGTACTTTTTCTAATATACTTCTGGCAGGCAGGTGATTCAGGTAGCTGCAGTGTATTTAATATATATATATATATATATATATATATATATATATATACACAGATAGTCTCATATATATATATATATATATATATAAATATATCCGCTGCATACAGTTTAGCTATATTTCACTGCAGACCGTTCCTGGTTTACTGTTTCTAATATACTTCTAGCAGGCAGGTGCTTCAGTTAGCTGCAATGTATTTAATATATATATATATATATATATACACAGATAGTCTCGTGTATATATATATATATATATATATATTCACTGCATACAGTTTAGCTATATCTCACTGCAGGCCGTTGCTGGCGTACTGTTTCTAATATACTTCTGGCAGGCAGGTTATTCAGTTAGTTGCAGTGTATTTTTTTTTTATTTAAAGATATGACACAGATACAAACATTAAGACAACTTCGCATTGCATATAGACTGTAATGAGCACATCAAGTATTACGACCAAACAAAACAGTTGCATGTGAGTGAAGGTCGCCATTCATTCTGACTCATACCTCTCGCTGAAGTCTAATATAGGGTAAACATAAACAACTGTGTCCAGCACTTTTTGTGTCTTTTTTATTGAAAGAGAAAAATAGGAAGTGGAAAGAAAGAAAAGACAAGGGAGAGTGGGAAAGAGAGGGAGAGAAAAAGAGAGAGAAAAAATAAAAAATAAAAATCAAAGGAGGGAGGCGGGAGAGCCAAGATCAGTAATGCTGAACTGTCGATTGGGATCCTAGACAGTGGATCCTGCCATGTATTGGTGGAATTCGTCAGAGAAGCGAAAAAGGTTCCAATGATACCATCTGGACTTATGTTCCTCCGACTTATCTCGCAAAGCAGAAGTCATTCAGACCAGATGTCCTTTACTCTTGTGAACCATTGGGCTACCGTTGGTGCAGACTGTTGCTTCCAAAGAGATGGTATGCTGGCCCAAGCAGCATTAAGGAGATGCTTGAGGAGGGATTTGTGGTAACGTTTCCTTGACAGGGGAGGTAAGGTTAAGGAGAACTGATGCTGGGTTATCCTGAAGGGAAAAGTCCGTGAGTTTCTGTATGAGCTTAAGCACCAGCTGCCAAAAAGTTTGGAGCACAGGACAGTCCCAGAAAATATGTAATAGAGTGCCTGGGTGTATGCCGCAGCGCCAACAGCGATCAGTTTGTAGAGGATATATCTTTGCCAGCACGGAAGGAGTTCTGTACCAGCGTGTCACTATTTTATATGTGGTCTCTTGATATTTGCTGCACAGAGAGGATTTCTGTGCGAAAAAGAGTATGCGTTCTTTTTGGGGTTCTGTGAAGATGACTTGCAAATCTCTCTCCCATTTTGCTAAGAATGGGGGATCTTCAGTGGTGTGAAGATCCAGTAAGGATTTGTAGGAGATTGATAAGGACCTTCGGATTGGTCCCTCACCCAAGCAGAATTCCTCTAAAGAGTGGAGCTTTCTGCCAAAGTGGGTTGGTTTGGGCAGTGAGCCAAGAAAGTGAGATAATTGGTTGATCCTCCAGCGATCTAATGTGAGTGGTGCCTGACCTGAGAGCAAGTTCTCTGTAGTTAGCCAACCAGAGGAATGCAAAAGCGAGGAGGCCCTCATGAGTCCCTGTGGGGCTTGCGATCGAAAGGATGGGTCAGTGAGGTCAGGTAGAAAATCCGGATGACCAATAAGTGGCGTCTGTGGGGATGGAAAATGTCTTAATGAGGCTAAACGGAAAAACCTTTTCAGTTCCATAAGAGTTGGTCCAATCAGTGGGTGAGTAGTCAAGTGGGTGGCAGGAGTTTTCCCAGCCCAAGGTAGACCTGCAAGTGGGGCTCTGGCTGCCTCCTGTTCCAGCGACACCCAGAGCTTCAAATCACTGTGATGGCACCAGTCCATGACCCTATTCATATGTGCCACAGTATAGTATAGGGCTAGATCTGGAAATCCAAGACCGCCTTTAATCTTTGGTCTTAGTAGGAGTGCTCTGCCGAGACATGGGTGTTTTCCACACCAGATGAATCTGATGAATAGTGAATGCACGGTGTGAAAGAATGTCTGAGGTATCTTGATGGGCAGAGCCTGCAATAAATATAGAAGTCTGGGCATTGCATTCATTTTAAGTATATTGCAGTGGCCGAACCAGAAAAGAGCCAGAGAGCCCCACCTCCCAAGATCAGCAGCAAGCGTAGATAAAAGGGGCTGGAAGTTGAGGGTGATGATGTCTTGTAAGTTTGCAGAGATTTTTGTTCCTAGGTATTGTATTGAGCGGGCAGCCCATTTGGATAGGAAGAAGGGACGTAGATTAGAAATGGTAGAATCTGACAAGGAAACACTTAAGGCCTCTGATTTTTGTAAATTAACCTTAAAATTAGACAGTGTACCATAGCCCTTCAGCTCCTGTAACAGGAAGGGTAGAGAGGTGAGGGGCTTGGTAATGTAGAATAAAGGGTCGTCAGCATAAGCTGCAACTTTGTGTTGACATTTGCCCGACTGGATGCCTCTTATGGACTGATTACCTCTGATATGGTGTAGAAAAGGTTCCAGGGAGAGGACAAATAGCATTGGAGATAGGGGGCAGCCCTGTCTGGTGCCGTTTGAGATAGAGAAAGGGCTGGAGTTGTATCCATTTACCCGAACAGTCGCTGTGGGATTATCATAGATGCCCGAAATCCATGACAGGATGGGTTCTGGCACACCCACGAATTTAAGTGTCTCCAGGAGGAAGGACCAGTCCACCCTGTGAAATGCCTTCTCGGCATCCGTGGAAAGGAGCAGTAGGGGTATTCAGGAATGCTTCGCTTTTTTTATATGATGTTCAGTGTCCGGGTGGTGCTGTCCCTGGCCTCTCTAGTTTGGATAAAATTGACTTGGTCTATTCCAATTAGACGTGGTAATAAGGCATTCATCCTAGAGGCAAGGATTTTGGTGAATAGTTTCATATCACAATTCAAAAGTGAAATGGGCCTGTAACTGGCACATAGTACTGAGTCCTTACCGGGCTTAGGGATCACAGATATAGAGGCGTGCAGCATGTCAGCAGGGAGGTTGTGTCCATCAATCGCAGCATTGAAGGCCACAAGAAATGAAGGTGCCAAAGTGTTCTGGTACATTGTGTAATAGGGGAGGGTGAAACCGTCTGGTCCGGGAGCCTTACCGGACTGGGTGTCAGCTATTGCGGCTACGTATTCCTCCGTGGTAATAGGTTTGGACAAGTCCTCTCGCTCCTCTGTCGTTACATAGTTACATAGTTAGTCAGGTTTAAAAAAGACACAAGTCCATCCAGTTCAACCTTAAAAACAATAAATAAAATAAAAAATATCGTACAATCCAACATACCCAATTGTATACCCTCAGTTGATCCAGAGGAAGGCAAAAAATCCCAGCAGAGCATGCTCCAATTTTCTACAGCAGGGGAAAAAATTCCTTCCTGATCCCCCAAGAGGCAATCGGATTTTCCCTGGATCAACTTTACCTATAAATGTTAGTACCCAGTTATATTATGTACATTTAGGAAAGTATCCAGGCCTTTCTTAAAGCAATCTACTGAACTGGCCAGAACCATCTCTGTCGGGAGTCTATTCCACATTTTCACAGCTCTTACTGTGAAGAAACCTTTGCGTAATTTGGAGATGAAATCTCTTTTCCTCTAGACATAAAGAGTGCCCCCGTGTCCTCTGGGTTGACCGTAAAGAGAATGACTCAACACCAAGATCATTATATGGACCCCTTATATATTTGAACATGTTGATCATATCCCCCCTTATTCTCCTCTTCTCAAGAGTGAATACATTCAGTTCCTCTAATCTTTCCTCATAGCTGAGCTCCTCCATGCCTCTTATCAGTTTGGTTGCCCTTCTCTGCACTTTCTCCAGTTCCCCGATATCCTTTTTGAGAACTGGTGCCCAAAACTGAACTGCATATTCCAGATGAGGTCTTACTAATGATTTGTAGAGGGGCAAAATTATATCTCTCTCTCTAGAGTCCATACCTCTCTTAATACAAGAAAGGACTTTGCTCGCTTTGGAAACCGCAGCTTAGCATTGCATGCTATTATTGAGCTTATGATCTACCAAAACCCCCAGATCCTTCTCCACCATGGATTCCCCCAGTTGTACTCCCCCTAGCATGTATGATGCATGCATATTCTTAGCCCCCAAGTGCATAACTTTACATTTATCAACATTAAACCTCATCTGCCACACAGTCGCCCAATCAGACAGTGCATTGAGGTCGGCTTGTAAATTGGAGACATCCTGTAAGGACGTTATTCCACTGCATAGCTTGGTGTCATCTGCAAAGACAGAAATGTTACTTTTGATCCCAGTCCCTATATCATTTATAAAGATATTAAAAAGTAAGGGTCCCAGCACTGAATCTTGGGGTACACCACTGATAACCTTAGACCATTCAGAGTAAGAATCATTAACCACTACTCTCTGAATTCTGTCTTTTAGCCAGTTTTCTATCCATTTACAAACTGATATTTCCAAGCCTGTAGACTTTACCTTACACATGATCCGTGTGTGGGAACTGTGTCGAACGCTTTTGCAAAATCCAATTATACCACATCCACAGCCACCCCTCTGTCCAAGGTTTTACTTACCTCTTCATAAAAAGAAATCAGGTTTGTCTGACAACTTCTGTCTTTCATGAATCCATGCTGTCTGTTGCTTGAAATGTTTTTTTCCAGCAATAACTCGTCTATGTGGTCTTTTATTAAACGCTCCAGTATCCTCCCGATTATAGAAGTTAAACTAACAGGTCTATAGTTACTTGGTAAAGACTTTGATCCCTTTTTAAATATAGGCACCACGTTCGCCCTGCGCCAATCCAGTGGCACTGTTCCCGTCATTAATGAGTCCCTAAAAATTAGATACAATGGCTTTGAAACTACAGAACTCAATTCTTTTAGGATCCATGGGTGGATGCCATCAGGTCCAGGTGCTTTATCCACCTTTATTCTGTCTAAATAATTCTGGACCATATCACTTTTGAGCCATTGTGGATCATTCGGGGCTGTGTCACTACCACCCCCATTATGGACATGAGCTCCCCCATGCTCCTTTGTATACACAGAGCTGAAAAAAGTATTTAATAAATTTGCCTTCTCTTTGTCCCCAGTCACCCACTCTAGATTATTTTGTAAAGGGCCTACATGCTCAGACCTGGCCTTTTTACTATTAATATATTTGAAGAATTTTTTGGGGTTTGTCCTACTATCTTTTGCAATCTGTCGTTCGTTTTGAATTTTTGCATCCTCGATTTCCTTTTTACATGTTCTGTTTAATTCTTTGTAACATTTAAACGACACTAATGTTCCTTAATTTTTATATTTTTTAAAAGCTCTTTTCTTATTGTTTATAGCTTCTTTAACTTTGGCCGTGAGCCACATTGGTTTTGTTTTTAGCCTTTAGTTGTCAGCTTAGGAAGGTCAGTTTCTTGAAGATAATTGCGGATATCCAAGGCTTTTTGGGGCAACAACTGAGGGGTGGAGATTTGATCCAAATTATACAATTTGGAATAGAAAGCGCGGAAAGTATCCGCTAGTTCTGGAGATGAATGAACTCTGGAGCCCGTTGATGGGAGAAGAGCGGGTACGTACATCTGGGAGCACTTCACACGTAAAGCGTTAGCCGACCACACTTGTCGCCATACTCGTAAAAAGAATGACAGGCCTTCAGTAGTACATGTTTTGCCTCGTACATGGAATGATCTCTTATAGCTTTCTGAAGACGGACCAGTTCTGCCTCGGTAGCATTATCCGGCCAATTCTTATAACCACACAGTGGCTGGGTTGTCTACAGAGTCTATATTGACAGAGAGATAGGACTTAAGTTCCCTAAGGACATCTGCGGCAATCTTAGGGTCTTTTAGGAGCACCTCGTTAAGTCACCACGTGGATGTTCTGGGGGATGCTTGTGAAATAGCCAGTTCCAACAGAATCGGGGCGTGATCAGAAAGTGCTATGTGACCTATATCCATCTTGGTGACCATGGGAATGGTCAAGTGTTTTAAAAAAAAAGGTTGATTCTGCAGTGGGACCCATGGACGGTAAAATAGAAGGTATAATCCCGCTCTTGTGGGTGGACTATTCTCCAGATATCGACTAGTTGATGTGAGTGTAAAAGATCTTTTAGGCGAAGTCGGGTTCCCCTTGAGAGCGAAGACAAGTTCAAGGAGTCTTTATGAGGGTCCAATGTTAAGTTGAAATCTCCTCCCAAGACAAGGGTTCCTTTGAGGAAGGGGTCGAGGGTGGATAAGAAAGCCTCAAGGGTGGGGAGAGGGTTGGAATTCAGGAGGTAGATGTTCGCAAGAGTGAAGGTCTGAGAACAAATTTTTCCCTTTATGAGCAAGAATCTGCCCTCTTGGTCACAGTACTCATCGAGAAATTGCCAGTGGAGGGACATAGAAATGAGTATACTCATCCCTTTAGATTTAGAGGATAAAGACGGACTATGATAGGCCGTTGGGAAGTGTTTGTTCATTAATTTGGGTATCTTGTCTGTCATAAAGTGAGTATCTTGGAGAAATGCAATGTGAGCCCTTTGTCGCCCTTTGTCTCCACAGCTCGGCAAGACAACTAATACGCTTCTCTGGGGAATTCAGTCCCTTTATGTTCCACGAGAGGATCTTGACAGTCATGTTGTCTTAGCCTATGTCAACTTGCGTCGACTTCCGGGGTTCAAAGGAAGGGGGGGGAATGGGGGAAGGGGGAGAGGAGAAAGGAAAAAAAGGGGGAAAAAAATACAAGAGAAAGAAGATGAGAGATAAGAAGAGATCTAGTCAAGAATGTAGACTCCGCAGAGAGAAGCTACTGCCACCTGGGCAGAGTGTGCCCAGTGTGGGGAGTGGTAAGGCACAGCTGAGTTCCAGGGCCCCGGCCATATGGGCCCCCCGCAGCCTTTGTGGTCATGCGATTAAAGCACTATTGTTGTTACCTGGCTGCAGAAAACAAAAACAAAAAATAAATAAAAAATAAAAGATTGGTGAAGACGGACCCACGAGTCAAAATCACAAAGTAGTTGCCCTAGCAGCAAGCCGTAACTAAGGACAGCACAGGCCCAGTGCCCCAGCCCCAGGGCGGCCCTGCCGCACGGTGCCCAAATCTAGGAGCTGCAGGTCACCCTGAGGCAGGACCACGGCATTCAGGTGGTACCTGAAAAACTGTAAACAAATTGTAAAACCTGTAACAAGTCAAAGGCAAGGTATTAGTTCAGAGAACATTTACATACTCACATTTGCACACATATAAGTACCCCCGCAAGTACATACATATCCCCAAACATATACATATATGTGTGTGCATCATCATAGGGAATAGCATACTACTACTACTATGTCAAGTCTCCATTGCAAGTGATACGTTGTTAGTCCACGGTTCCACCATCAGGCAGCCGCTGCCTCCTCATTGATCCTATACTCTGAGCCCGGGTGTGGTCGTCAACAGAACACCCCAGATATGAGGCTACTCGGCAGTGGAGCCCAACCCTAAAAAGAGCAATTGCTCTTGCACATAGTCTAAGGACCATTGCTCCAGCGGGACATACGAAGTATACCACTGTGAAAGCATTAGGTCAAAGTTTGAAGACAGCAAACGTAGTACTGGGTCTGTCAGAAAAACGTTGGAGACATGCCATTGATTATGTGGGATGATCAGTGCATAAGAGCGGCCTTTGTTTATCCTTGGATCAGGATAATCTGAATGGCAAGCTAGACGGCCCCCAGTTCACAGGCCTTACACACATTGTTCCTGGCATGTCACCTGTAAATAACAATAAAAATAGTTTAACTCAAAATTCAACCTGGGAAACAAGAAAAGAGAAATACTGAGCTGGGTGCGTGTCCACTGTCTGCGTTTATAGGATCAACCAGCCACCTCTTCATTCGGGGTTGTGAGTGGGAGTTTTCCACCTGTCTAGCTTGAGAGTGGTTCCCACAACCTCTGCGACTATAGTGGGCCCTTTGTAGTCTACCCGGGGGAGCTCAGCGCAGTGGATCTTTGGGGATAACAGTCAGCAGCCAATTGTGCACTGGAAACGGTTCCATGTCAGCAAAGGTGAACAGGTCTGGAAGCTCCAAAGGGTGATGTAAAGGATAGGTATCTGGGCCCTTGCGGACTATGAAGTGAAACAGGTAGCCCCACTTGTACGTAAGACCTTTCTCCCCCAGGCCATCTAGAAGAGGTTTGCAGTGTATTTAATATATATATATATATATATATATATATATATATATATACAGATAGTCTTGTGTATATATATATTCACTGCATACAGTCAGGCCATTCCTGGCGTACTGCTGGCGTACTGCTTCTAATATGCTTCTGGCAGGCAGGTTATTCAGTTAGCTGCAGTGTATTTAACATATATATATATATATATATATATATATATATATATATATATATATATATACTGTACAGATTGTCTCGTATATATATATATATATATATATTCACTGCATACAGTTTAGCTATATCTCACTGCAGGCCGTTCCTGGCGTACTGTTTACAGTACGCCAGGAACAGTGTAGTGTTTTTTTGCTAAACAAAATTTACAGCATGTCCAGAAGGCCACCAAGGAGAGGCAGATGCTCACAGGCCACTAAAATAGGGCAAGCAGGCACTGTGTCTACAGTCGACAGTGCTGGTCGTGGATATGGTGCATCCTCAGCATATGGCCGTGGGGCACGCTTGTCCTTTTTTCCTGCAGCTGGCATGTTATTGAGCCACAACATGCAGAAGAGTTGGTGGAATGGATAACAAAGCCGTCCTCATCCTCCTTATCTTCTGTCACCCAGGCTCAGAGTAGTTTGCCTGCCAATGCAGCTGCCAAAGCAGCCCATTCCATCGGCTCCATGTCAATAGTCACTCCTTCCCTTTCCCCAGGATAAGCAGTCATTTGAAGGCTACAATGATGGTACTCAGGTTGAGGAAGGGAGTAACGTCAGCCTAGAGAGAGGGGGGTGCCCAAGAAGGTCAATAAACTGGCAGTCATGTTCCCCCAGCTGCAGCATACTGCCAAGTTTGCCCCAGTGATGAGGAGGGAGGGGATGATGAGGTCACTGACTCAACTTGGGTGCCTGATAGAAGAGAGGAGGAGGAGGAGGAGGCACATCTCCAACGAGGTAGGATGCCCTCTAGGGGGCAGCTTAAGGGCGGCCACCCTATTGCATCACACCACAGAGCTAAGCAGGTGCAGGGCGCTGCTGACTCCCCACATATTTTGAAAAGTTCTTTGATGTGGGCCTTTTTTGACACGTGTGCAGCAGATCGCACCATTACTGTTTGCAACATATGTCTGAAGCGTGTCAAGTGTGGCCAAAACAGCAGCCGCTTGGGCACCACTTGCTTGACCAGACATATGACAACCTCCCATGCAGTCCGTTGGCAACAGCACTTAAAAGACCCACATCAAAGAACAAGGCAGACCTCTCCTTGCTCCTCATCAGCTGGGTTCTCCAACCCCACTATACCTCCAGTCCTGTCAGAAACCTGTACTGAGAGGAATGAAGGTATAGCAATAGGTGTCTCAAGTACTTGCAGCCAATGTGCTATCAGTACACCTCCATCTGATTTTAGCAGGCAAATTTCTCTACCCCAGTTGCTAAACCATCTAAAGAAATTCAGTCCCATCCATCCACATGCTCAGTGTCTGAATGCTAGCTTGGCCAAACTGCTAGCACTGCAACTGCCTTTTCAGCTGGTATACTCTGCCCCCTTTTGTGAATTTGTGGAATGTGCGGTACCTCAGTGGCAGGTTCCCAAACGCCATTTCTTTTCACGGAAGACCATTCCAGCTCTCTACCAGCATGTGGAAGGCAATGTCTTGGCCTAGATGGACAGGACGGACAGCAGTAAGGTGCATATTACTGCTGACTCATGGTCCAGCAGGCATGGACAGGGACGTTACCTTTCTTTCTCTGCTGGCAGCTGGGAAGTATTCAGGACAGGGTTCAGTATTGTTGGAGCTTGTTCCGCCACCATGCCTCCAAAATGCTAGTGGCGATTCTGCCACAGCTCTCTCCTCCACCCCCTCCTCTACTTCCTCTATGGCCTCTTCCTCTGCAGATTTGTCCTCGGAACCAGCAGTACTCCGTAGGCGTTCAAGGGGCTACGCAAGAACTCAGGCAAAAAGATGTCATGTGGTGCTTGAGTTGGTCTGCTTAGGGGACAGGAGCCACACTGGGGCAGAGATTCTGTCAGCTCTGCAGGGGCAGGCTCAGAGGTGGTTGACACCACGCCAGCTTCAGCCAGGAATGGTTGTATGCGACAATGGCACCAACCTCCTCTCTGCCCTCCGACAGGGACACTTGACCCATGTTCCCTGTTTGGTTCACATGCTGAATTTGGTGGTGCAGTGGTTCTTGAGCAGGTACCAGGGCTTACAGGATCTCCTGAGGCAGGCCAGGAAAGTCTGTGGTCATTTAATGCAAGTGCTCGGCTGGCTGACATTCAAAGAGAATGCAACCCGCCCAAGAACAGCCTCATCTGTGACATGCCCACCAGGTGGAACTCAATGTTGGCAATGCTGCAGCGGCTGCACATGCAGCAGAGGGCCATCAATGAGTACCTGTGTGAGTATGGCACCAAGACAGGGTCAGGGGAGCTTAGCTTTTTTTCACCATGCCAGTGGCTACTGATCAAGTATGCATGCACTGTCCTGTCACCATTTAAGGAGGCCACAAGAATGGTAAGCAGTGACAGTGCATGCATCAGTGATACATGCTTCGTGGAATAATGACAGGGCACTTGAGGCTGAACAGCGGGAGGAAGAGGAGGACTTCCTTACATCTCAAGGCCCCCTTTATCCAGATACTAGTATTCCTGCAGGCCTGCCGATCACACAGGAAGAAGAAGAGGAGGAGGAGGATTGTGTCAGCATGGAGGTGGAGGATAACACTCAGCATCAGCAGCAGTCTTCAAGGGATTGTTTTCAGTCCCCAGAAACCCATGGAGTTGTACGTGGCTGGGAGGAGGTGGTTGAGGATCATGTGATCCTTAGTGACCCAGAGGACTCAGGATTGAATGCCTCTGCAAACCTATGCTGCATGACCTCTCTGATCCTGCAAAGCCTGCAAAAGGACCCTAGGATTCATGGTATCAAGGAGAGGGATCATTACTGGCTGGCAACCCTTCTTGATCCACGTTACAAGGGTAAGGTTGCAGAACTTATCCAGCCTTCATGAGGGAGCAGAGGATGAAACATCTTCGGGAGGCCTTGCAGAAAGGTTTGTGCAATGCGTTTCCAGAGTCTGGGAGGTTACAATTTCCTGGTGCTGGACAACGTGTTGCTGAGGCTTCGGTCAGTCATGGAAAGAGCGGTGGAGAAGGTGGCTGGCTGATCAATGCCTTCAGGCAATTCTTCAGTCCTCAGACTTGGAGACCTTTCTACCAGAACATCCACTGGGTTACTGGGTCTTGAGAATGGACTACTGGCCAGAGCTTGCTCAATATGCAATTGAGCTACTGGCCTGTCCTGCATCCAGTGTTCTTTCTGAATGCACATTCAGTGCTGTTGGAGGCTTTGTAATCGATCACAGATTGTGCCTGTCCACAGACTCTGTTGCTCACATTCATAAAAATGAATCAGTCTTGGATCACCAGCTACCAAGCACCTGATGCTGATGTAACCGAATGATTTTTCTATCGATGTGGGATCCCTTGAAGACTGCATATGCTAAGTGACTATCCTATTATGCTGAGTGACTATCCTATTCCGCCTCAATTTTCATGATGATAGCTTCTAAGAATATTTTCAGTTCAGGGCACCACCACCACTACCTAAGGCCCAATTGTTCTGCCCCTGTTTAACAGGGGCATGTAATTATAATTTTTGATCAAATATTTAACAGCAGGGCTCATTCCTGAACTCAACACGAGTATCTGTGAGGGGTTGCAGTGTTGTGGCACCACTACCACTGCCTAAGGCCCAATTTTTCTGCCCCTGTTTAACAGGGTCATATAATTACAATTTTTGATCTAATATTTCACAGCAGGACCTGTTCCTGCACTTAACAAAAGTATCTGTGAGGCTTTACAGTGTTGTGCCACCACCACCACTACCACCACCACCGCCTAATGCCCAATGTTTCTGCCCCTGTTTAACATGGGCACGTAATTACAATTTTTGATCTAAAATTTCACAGCGGGGCCCGTTCCAGCGCCCACCAAAAGTAACTGTTAGTTACAGTGTTCTGGTACCACCAACACCTAAGGCCCAATTTTCGGGGCAGGGCCTGTTTCTGCGCTCAACAAAAGTATTTGTGAGGCTTTACAGTGTTGTGCCACCACCATCACCACTGCCTAAGGCCCAATTTTTCTGCCCCTGTTTAACAGGGGCATGTAATTACAATTCTTGATATAATATTTCACAGCGGGGCCCGTTCCAGCGCCCATCAAAAGTAACTGTTAGTTACAGTGTTCTGGTACCACCAACACCTAAGGCCCAATTTTCGGCAGCATGTATAGGGCAGGCCATATAGTATATACAGGCTTTCCCCTATTTTCAAACATCCGACTTACAAACGACTCCTAATTACAAATGGAGGGAGACAACAGGAAGTGAGAGGAAATCTACCCCTTGGAAGGGAAATTCTCTCCTGTAAGAGTTAATATGGGAAAAAGGTGTATCCCCACTGATGCTTTATCACCAATCCTTGTTTCCCTAATAACCCAACATTTTCAAAATCCAATTGTCATTGGGACAGAAAGTGAGGTGAAATCTTCTGAACATGGGCACAGACAAGAAAACAAATGTTACAGGGGTGATGATTGCCCTTCCCTATGTTATCCAAAAAGCTTAAAAATAGATTGGCTGGAGCTACACTTACAAAATGTACCTGTTCCAAATTACAAACAGATTCAACTTAAGAACAAACCTACAGTCCCTATTTTGTTTGTAACCCGGTGACCGCCTGTATACTGCTGCTGTTCAGAGTATATAGGGCCTGGGGGCCCCATGCCTTTTTTTTTAAATTTGGGTGCGGGGTTCACCTCAATATCCATACCAGACCCAAAGGGCCTAGTAATGGGCTGGGGGGGTAACATTACAGCCGCAAGCAGTTTTAAATTACTTTTATTCCTCTAGAAATGTCATTTTGTGAAGGGACTGTTCTAAACACGGGAAAAATGCGCCACTTTACAGGCATACTATAGACACCACCCAGGCATGATATTTAAAGGAATATTTCAGTTTTATTGTTTCACTTTAAGCATTATTAAAATCACTGCTCCCGGAAAAAAGGCCGTTTTTAAAACTTTTTTTTGCATTGATTAATGTCCCCTGGGGCAGGACCCGGATCCTCAAATACTTTTTATGACAATAACTTGCATATTAGCCTTTAAAATTAGCACTTTTAATTTTTCACGTTCGAGTCCCATAGACTTTAACGGGGTTCGCATGTTCGCACAAATTTTTGGTCTGTTTGCATGTTCTGCCGCAAACCGAATCGGGGGGTGTTTGGCTCATCCCTAGTCACAGGAGTGCAGAATGAACTGCACTCCTGTGATCCATAGAAGAAGTATAGCTAAAAAAGCTTTGGCTATACTTTAAAGATACTCTCGCAACAAGGTAACAATCATTAGAAGTGAACAACCCAAGAAACAAAAAGTTTTCCAGAAGGCAGCAAGATAAGTCATTGTTTCTTAAGGGGCTCTGACCAACACTGTTAGCTTGTAACAAGGTAATTTGATGGGCAAATATGATAAGTCAAATATCTTTTCTAACCACTTGACGACCGCCTCACGCCGATTTACGTCGGCAAGGTGGCACGGACAGGCAAAATCACGTACATGTACGTGATTTGCCTTCCGCGGGTGGGGGGTCCGATCGGACCCCCCCCCGGTGCCCGAGGCGGTCATCTTTTCTCCCACGGCGATCGGAGATGAGGGGGAGGCCATCCGTTCGTGGCCCCCCCCTCGCGATCGCCGCCGGCCAATGAGAACATTCCTTTGCTGCTGTATGCTAAACAGCAGCAAAGGAAATGATGTCATCTCTCCTCGGCTCGGTAATTTCCGTTCCGGCCCGAGGAGAGAAGACAAGTGAGTGAGTGCACAACACATACACACACAGTAGAACATGCCAGGCACACAAAACACCCCGATCCCCCCCCGATCGCCCCCCCGATCCCCCCCCAATCACCCCCCCCTGTCACAAACTGACACCAGCAGTTTTTTTTTTTTTTTTTTCTGATTACTGTATTGGTGTCAGTTTGTGACAGTTACAGTGTTGGGACAGTTACTGTTACCCCCCTTTAGGTCTAGGATACCCCCCTAACCCCCCTAATAAAGTTTTAACCCCTTGATCACCCCCTGTCACCAGTGTCACTAAGCGATCATTTTTCTGATCGCTGTATTAGTGTCGCTGGTGACGCTAGTTAGTGAGGTAAATATTTAGGTTCGCCATCAGCGTTTTATAGCGACAGGGACCCCCATATACTATCTAATAAATGTTTTAACCCCTTGATTGCCCCCTAGTTAACCCTTTCACCACTGATCACCGTATAACTGTTACGGGTGACGCTGGTTAGTTTGTTTATTTTTTATAGTGTCAGGGCACCCGCCGTTTATTACCGAATAAAGGTTTAGCCCCCCGGTCGCCCGGCGGTGATATGCGTCGCCCCAGGCAGCGTCAGATTAGCGCCAGTACCACTAACACCCACGCACGCAGCATACGCCTCCCTTAGTGGTATAGTATCTGAACGGATCAATATCTGATCTGATCAGATCTATACTAGCGTCCCCAGCAGTTTAGGGTTCCCAAAAACGCAGTGTTAGTGGGATCAGCCCAGATACCTGCTAGCACCTGCGTTTTGTCCCTCCGCCCGGCCCACCCAAGTGCAGTATCGATCGATCACTGTCACTTACAAAACACTAAACGCATAACTGCAGCGTTCGCAGAGTCAGGCCTGATCCCTGCGATCGCTAACAGTTTTTTTGGTAGCATTTTGGTGAGCTGGCAAGCACCAGCCCCAGGCTGCGCCAGATTAGCGCCAGTACCACTGACACCCACGCACGTACCATACACCTCTCTTAGTGGTATAGTATCTGAACGGATCAATATCTGGTCCGATCAGATCTATACTAGCGTCCCCAGCAGTTTAGGGTTCCCACAAACGCAGTGTTAGCGGGATCAGCCCAGATACCTGCTAGCACCTGCGTTGTGCCCCTCCGCCCGGCCCAGCCCAGCCCAGTCCACCCAAGTGCAGTATCGATCGATCACTGTCACTTACAAGGCACTAAACGCATAACTGCAGCGTTCGCAGAGTCAGGCCTGATCCCTGCGATCGCTAACAGTTTTTTTGGTAGCATTTTGGTGAACTAGCAAGCACCGGCCCCAGGCAGCGTCAGGTTAGCGCCAGTACCGCTAACACCCACGCACGCAGCATACGCCTCCTTTAGTGGTATAGTATCTGAACGGATCAATATCTGATCCGATCAGATCTATACTAGCGTCCCCAGCAGTTTAGGGTTCCCAAAAACGCAGTGTTAGCGGGATCAGCCCAGATACCTGCTAGCACCTGCGTTTTGCCCCTCCGCCCGGCCCAGCCCAGCCCACCCAAGTGCAGTATCGATCGATCGCTGTCACTTACAAAACACTAAACGCATAACTGCAGCGTTTGCAGAGTCAGGCCTGATCCCTGCGATCGCTAACAGTTTTTTTGGAAGCTTTTTATTGAACTTGCAAGCACCAGCGGCCTAGTACACTCCGGTCGTAGTCAAACCAGCGCTGCAGTAACACTTGGTGACGTGGCGAGTCCCATAAGTGCAGTTCAAGCTGGTGAGGTGGCAAGCACAAGTAGTGTCCCGCTGCCACCAAAAAGACAAACACAGGCCCGTCATGCCCATAGTGCCCTTCCTGCTGCATTCGCCAATCCTAATTGGGAACACACCGCTTCTGCAGCGCCCGTACTTCCCCCATTCACATCCCCAACCAAATGCAGTCGGCTGCATGAGAGGCATTTTTATGTCCTCCCGAGTACCCCTACCCAACGAACCCCCCCAAAAAAGATGTCGTGTCTGCAGCAAGCGCGGATATAGGCGTGACACCCTCTATTATTGTCCCTCCTGTCCTGACAATCCTGGTCTTTGCATTGGTGAATGTTTTGAACGCTACCATGCACTAGTTATTAGCGTAGGGTACAGCATTGCACAGACTAGGCACACTTTCACAGGGTCTCCCAAGATGCCATCGCATTTTGAGAGACCCGAACCTGGAACCGGTTACAGTTATAAAAGTTAGTTACAAAAAAAGTGTAAAAAAAAATATATATATATAAAATAAAAAAAAATAGTTGTCGTTTTATTGTTCTCTCTCTCTATTCTCTCTCTCTATTGTTCTGCTCTTTTTTTACTGTATTCTATTCTGCAATGTTTTATTGGTATTGTTATTGTTATTATGTTTTATCATGTTTGTTTTTCAGGTATGTAATTATTTATACTTTACTGTTTACTGTGCTTTATTGTTAACCATTGTTAACCATTTTTCTGTCTTCAGATACGCCATTCACGACTTTGAATGGTTATACCAGAATGATGCCTGCAGGTTTAGGTATCATCTTGGTATCATTCTTTTCAGCCAGCGGTCGGCTTTCATGTAAAAGCAATCCTAGTGGCTAATTAGCCTCTAGACTGCTTTTACAAGCCGTGGGAGGGAATGCCCCCCCCCACACCGTCTTCCGTGTTTTTCTCTGGCTCTCCTGTCTCAACAGGGAACCTGAGAATGCAGCCGGTGATTCAGCCAGCTGACCATAGAGCTGATCAGAGACCAGAGTGGCTCCAAACATCTCTATGGCCTAAGAAACCGGAAGCTACGATCATTTTATGACTTAGATTTCGCCGGATGTAAATAGCGCCATTGGGAAATTGGGGAAGCATTTTATCACACCGATCTTGGTGTCATCAGATGCTTTGAGGGCAGAGGAGAGATCTAGGGTCTAATAGACCCCAATTTTTTCAAAAAAGAGTACCTGTCACTACCTATTGCTATCATAGGGGATATTTGCATTCCCCGAGATAACAATAAAAATGATTAAAAAAAAAAAAAAATGAAAGGAACAGTTTAAAAATAAGATAAAAAAGCAAAAAAATAATAAAGAAAAAAAAAAAAAAAAAAAAAAAAGCACCCCTGTCGCCCCCTGCTCTCCGGCTAAGGCGAACGCAAACGGCGGTCTGTCGTCAAACGTAAACAGCAATTGCACCATGCATGTGAGGTATCGCCGCGAAGGTCAGATCGAGGGCAGTAATTTTTGCAGTAGACCTCCTCTGTAAATCTAAAGTGGTAACCTGTAAAGGCTTTTAAAGGCTTTTAAAAATGCATTTATTTTGTTGCCACTGCACGTTTGTGCGCAATTTTAAAGCATGTCATGTTTGGTATCCATGTACTCGGCCTAAGATCATCTTTTTTATTTCATCAAACATTTGGGCAATATAGTGTGTTTTAGTGCATTAAAATTTAAAAAAGTGTGTTTTTTCCCCAAAAAATGCGTTTGAAAAATCGCTGCGCAAATACTGTGTGAAAAAAAAAAAATGAAACACCCACCATTTTAATCTGTAGGGCATTTGCTTTAAAAAAATATATAATGTTTGGGGGTTCAAAGTAATTTTTTTGCAAAAAAAAATAACTTTTTCATGTAAACAATGAGTGTCAGAAAGGGCTTTGTCTTCAAGTGGTTAGAAGAGTTGGTGATGTGTGACATAAGCTTCTAAATGTTGTGCATAAAATGCCAGGACAGTTCAAAACCCCCCCAAATGACCCCATTTTGGAAAGTAGACACCCCAAGCTATTTGCTGAGAGGCATGTCGAGTCCATGGAATATTTTATATTGCGACACAAGTTGCGGGAAAGAGACAAATTTTTTTTTTTTTTGCACAAAGTTGTCACTAAATGATATATTGCTCAAACATGCCATGGGAATATGTGAAATTACACCCCAAAATACATTCTGCTGCTTCTCCTGAGTACGGGGATACCACATGTGTGAGACTTTTTGGGAGCCTAGCCGCGTACGGGACCCCGAAAACCAAGCACCGCCTTCAGGCTTTCTAAGGGCGTGAATTTTTGATTTCACTCTTCACTGCCTATCACAGTTTCGGAGGCCATGGAAAGCCCAGGTGGCACAAAACCCCCCCAAATGACCCAATTTTGGAAAGTAGACACCCAAAGCTATTTGCTGAGAGGTATAGTGAGTATTTTGCAGACCTCACTTTTTGTCACAAAGTTTTGAAAATTGAAAAAAGAAAAAAAAAAAGTTTTTTCTTGTCTTTCTTCATTTTCAAAAACAAATGAGAGCTGCAAAATACTCACCATGCCTCTCAGCAAATAGCTTGGGGTGTCTACTTTCCAAAATGGGGTCATTTGGGGGGGGTTTGTGCCACCTGGGCATTCCATGGCCTCCGAAGCTGTGATAGGCAGTATAGAGTGAAATCAAAAATTTTCACCCTTGGAAATCCTGAAGGCGGTGCTTGGTTTTCGGGGCCCCGTACGCGGCTAGGCTCCCAAAAAGTCCCACACATGTGGTATCCCCATACTCAGGAGAAGCAGCTAAATGTATTTTGGGGTGCAATTCCACATATGCCCATGCCCTGTGTGAGCAATATATCATTTAGTGACAACTTTGTGCAAAAAAAAAAAAAAAAAAAAAAAAAGTGTCACTTTCCCGCAACTTGTGTCAAAATATAAAATATTCCATGGACTCAATATGCCTCTCAGCAAATAGCTTGGGGTGTCTACTTTCCAAAATGGGGTCATTTGGGGGGGGTTTTGTGCCACCTGGGCATTCCATGGCCTCTGAAACTGTGATAGGCAGTGAAGAGTGAAATCAAAAATTTACACCCTTAGAAATCCTGAAGGCGGTGCTTGGTTTTCGGGGGCCCCGTACGCGGCTAAGCTCCCAAAAAGTCCCACACATGTGGTATCCCCATACTCAGGAGAAGCAGCTGAATGTATTTTGGGGTGCAATTCCACATAGGCCCATGGCCTGTGTGAGGAATATATCATTTAGTGACAACTTTTTGTAAATTTTTTTTTTTTTTTTTTTGTCATTATTCAATCACTTGGGACAAAAAAAATAAATATTCAATGGGTTCAACATGCCTCTCAGCAATTTCCTTGGGGTGTCTACTTTCCAAAATGGGGTCATTTGGGGGGGGGTTTGTACTGCCCTGCCATTTTAGCACCTCAAGAAATGACATAGGCAGTCATAAATTAAAGGCTGTGTAAATTACAGAAAATGTACCCTAGTTTGTAGACGCTATAACTTTTGCGCAAACCAATAAATATATGCTTATTGACATTTTTTTTACCAAAGACATGTGGCCGAATACATTTTGGCCTAAATGTATGACTAAAATTTAGTTTATTGGATTTTTTTTATAACAAAAAGTAGAAAATATCATTTTTTTTCAAAATTTTCGGTCTTTTTCCGTTTATAGCGCAAAAAATAAAAACTGCAGAGGTGATCAAATACCAACAAAAGAAAGCTCTATTTGTGGGAAGAAAAGGACGCAAATTTCGTTTAGGTACAGCATTGCATGACCGCGCAATTAGCAGTTAAAACGACGCAGTGCCAAATTGGAAAAAGACCTCTGGTCCTTAAGCAGCATAATGGTCCGGGGCTCAAGTGGCTAAAAGGAGTTGTAAGGTTTGCACTCTGACAAATAATTTCACCTTTGACAAAAAAAAAACAAATTAGAAAAGAAGCCAAGGTCAAATGAAAACAGTGAAAACTGCGAAAACATGCCAACTATGGCCAATACACAGGGGAGCTTTGGAGTAGGCCCAAATAATAAGTTTACAACCAAGATTGCTCTGAAGGTGCAAATACAAAGATAAAGTCAAAATTACAAACTAAACTATCACTGGATGCAAGTAGATATTAATATGATAATGTTTTGAAAACAGATAATTAGCAGTGTTGGTTCTGCACTAGGTTCTCAGTTATCCAGTCAGTGATATATAAGTAGTTAGTTACATTTTTAGCTTATCCATGGCACTTATTTACTTCTAGTTATTGTCAGGGCATACCTCAGCATTTGTAAGGGTATGTTTCTGAAACTCATTAGAAGTGAAAAAGTGACTGGGATAAATGAAGAATAGTCTACTATGTCACAGAATAAGTCCAGTTGATTGAAACTAACTTCTGCACTAACATTTCAAAGCAGCATTCTTATGGACAGGGCAGTCCACAAGTGGTTAGAAATGGATCTTACTTATGTGTTAACAAAAGGCAAAGTCATCTCCAAATTTCTAATGTACTAACACAAAGATCAGCTATAGTTTGGCAAAATGATGATAGCATATCTAATAAAGCTGAAGCACAACACCCCAAATCAGTGACTTTTTTCTGCCTAGCTTACTGTGCAGGTAGATGCGTGGTTAGTAGTGTACATAAACCATGCCAGAGCACACAGTTACCAGAATACAAAATTTGGCCCTATAGTGGAATTGAAGTAAAGTGCATCCTATTCTGGAAAGATGGAGTGCATATGTCCTCTAATGTCTGACTGCAGCATTTGAAGTCCTTGGAGAATCTGTGGAAGGGACAATAGAGAGGGGTTGCCTCTGAACCTCCATGATTATCATTTTCCCATCAAACATAGACTGGGCTGTAGCAGACATGCTTCCAAGCTGTAATTTAATTTGTTGAAACACATGGCTAGTATCCAAGGGCAGAGCTTGTCATACTTGTTGCTAATAAGCAAAAATTTATCAAAATGCTCCACTTTGCTGGAGGTGTAATGCAGACCCTGGTTTACTACTTTACATTTGATGGGACCGCCTGCTAATATAACCCTTCTGGAGAGAAGCACACCATCTCATTACAAGTATCATGTCCTACTCCCCAGATTAAACCCCTGCGCAATATCTTCTTCACCACACTTCCCTCCCCCAATCTGCATATCAGAAATCCTTGACCCTCTACCTAATTAATGGATCCAAACCGATACATTGGAAAGATAAACCCCCCCCCAACAATAGCAGAATGGTTGCAATGTGTTAGGAAAACTGCAGAAATGGAGGATTTAGTACATCAGGCTCATGAGACCCCCACCAAATTTTGTACAACCTGGGCATGCTGGCGAGATCTTAAAGAATCAGCAGAATACTCCAGGCTAATGAAAGTTTAAAATTTTAATAGCTGACTGGAGTCAGTCCCACAAGAGTAGAAGGGAACAAGAGACAAGAGAGCTCAAGACTACAGAATAGATTAACCTCCCATAACTCCCTTTTCCCTGTCACCAGCCCTCATGACTCCACTGGAGGAACTTTTACGTGCTTTGACAAACCCATGACTGTTGCTTTACCCACAGGACTACGTTGAGTCCCTCCCCTAGAAAGATTGATTTTATACAATTCCTGTTATATCTGAGCCACTCACTGAAACACCCTTATCTGTTTAAATCACCCCAGACGACATTCTCTATTATGTTTGATGTTTTGCCGATAATTGCTGTTGATACTCATCAATGATATATATTATTGTTTCATCTGTAAGCTTGTATTTTGATAACCTTCAATAGAATTATTTGAAACAAAAAATGTATCAAAGTGCACTTTAGATGTGGTTGGATGACTTGGGCCTGAACATTGACTTGGGCCTCCCAAGCCACAAAAAGCAGAGAAAAAATGTTGTATTTTTCAAAATGCACTGCACTACAGCACAGGGATGGGATCAGGTATATATTTTTAGTAAAGGGAAGTTGTATGCCTTGCTCATTGTGATGCATGCATTGAAACTTCCATGTGAATTTGTGACTCATCACTTATCACACTTAATTAAAAGAATGTGTCCTTCGATCAACAGGCGCTGTCAGTAAGCTGTTGCTGACAGTGATGTTATACCAATTAAAGATATAAACTGAAAGGAATGTCTAGGGGCTTTAGTTGGAGGTTTAAAAATATATTTTATAAGTTTATCATTCATCAAAATATATAAATGAATTTGTCAGAAATATTGATAACTGCTTACAGTGACATTTGCAATGCACAGTTTAAATTAAAATACATATTTTTTACGTCTTGTATTGCCAAGTTTTGCACATCAAATGTTATAGTTATTATCATTTAGGTGTCATGTTGTCTTAACATATTTTCTCCATTTCTTTCCTTTCCCCAAGTCAGATCTCACCATCTAAATAAGGAACACATAACTGTGATTGGGAGATACAGCTGTCTGACAAGTAGCAAGCATCAAGTGTCATTTTTTTTAGTGCTAGATTACATACTTATGAGTTCTGAGGCACAGTATGACAGCCTCAAACACCAGCCACCAATCTTTTGGTTAACGATACTATCATTTTCTGCCTGCATTTTCCCACTGTTTAAATTGCACTGTTCTACTGCCAAGAATCCCAAAGAGTCTACTGCAAATAAATTTACTAAAGACACATTCCTCTATCCTTCTCTAAGACAGCTGCTTCAGTCGGAACATATAATAAAAACACGATTCCTTTTATTTAATCTATCATACGTTGTATTTGTAGCATACTCCCTTGAAGCTCTTCCATGATGTCTTTACCTAATAGTACTGAGTATTTTCTAAACTGTGATACAGCTTAAACTTGTTTGGAAAAGTGAATTTTTACAAAGTAAATGTACTTTTGAATACATTAAATATACCTATTTTCTAAAATGTAATTTATATGAACACTTTTAAAGAAGAGCTAAAGTTTATCTGAATGGCAGGATATTGTTTAAAGCTGTTGGAAATTTATAAAGGATTAGGTTGGAGTACTAGGTTATAAGTTAAAAAGAAAAAAAGGGAAATCTCCCAAATGGAGACAAGGCACAATGTGTCTGACTGTCTCTGCCAGCGACTCTTTTTGCACATGCCAGTGTGTTTTCCATTGTTTAATTATAACTATAAAAATTTGATAGAGAATCTAAAATGTTTGCACTTAACCTAAAAGGTGTCATTGCTGGTGCTTGTGTCTCTGTTGGAGAGATTGCACTTAAGATGCTGAGACAGTGTCACATGGCTAAAAATTATAAAGAAAGCACATACCTTTAAAGAGGGAGCAGAATACTTACTTCTAGATTTCAAGGATTTTCACTCCATAAGAGTTATAAATATAATAGAACAAACATTGCAAATAGCTATTTAGAAAAAGAGTAATTGTAAGGTGCAACCTATTAAAAAATCTTTTACTATATTTACTATATCTCAATTGAAAAAAGATAAGGGCTGAGCATGACACCTGAAAAAGGACTGAATAGGAGGTTAGTAGCTGAAGATTTAGTAGTCAGGAATGGCAACCTCATTATTTTATTTTAGCTTATGCTAACTTAAATATACAATACGTAAATGGATTTAAAACCTGATTTGAATCTAAACCCCAAAACCAAAGTTTTACGTATTGCAGGTTGTCAGTCCTTGGATGTGGTTCCTGCATCAGTTTCCTCTTTTATTTTATTTCTTTATTTTTGCCTGGGGATCCTGCCAGAATTATACTTCCTATCCTTGGGGGACAACACACTCACAGCATGGAGGACCAGTGTCACTCTGATGCTCTCCTGATTTTTACTATAAACCCCCCTCCTCATCTCTATCACATCATAGTTCACAGAAGTGAACTGGTGAGAGCTAATAACATCATTTGAAATTTCAGTTCAATGAACAGGAAGCTAAAAATGTGAGTCATCAAATGCACTCACATTTGATGACTCACATTTGGAATGGTTTAGGATTATAAATGGTGTAGCCCAAACCATTATGAAACCATTATGTTTTTGACTTGTTTATAAATGATAGCGGGATTGGGACTAAAATGCTGTTTCTGTGTATGCAGGTAACACAGTGAAAAACATGGAAAATTTTTCAAACCTGCAAGCTGAGCTAGACCCATTAGTGATGATTTACAGAGACTGTTCCCTTAGCAATAGGAAAGGACATTTTCACTTAGCAAAGTAAACATCCACAGAGGTTAGTAAATAATGCTTTGTTTTGTTTTTTTCCTTTTAAGTTTTATTTTACTTTCTCTTTGTGTGATTGGATGATTAAAATAAATTTTATTTTGCAAAGGGAACAGTCTTGTGTCCTTTAATAAATCAGCGCCATTAACTGAACAACTAAATTGCAAATAGAGGGGAATGAATATAACGTTATGCAATGAATATAAAGTTATGCATTTGAAAGTTATAAATATGCATAACATAGTTATCTGCAGCTTCCAACACTGGTAAGACAATTTTTATATTAACCACTTCATTCTTAGTCTCAATTCTATACTTTAAACCTTTGTCATCTATTTCAATTTATTGTGTATAATTTTTTTTTCAGAAAAGATAGGGCTTTTACTTGGTTGCAGATTTTGATCCATATATGTTATATTTTTATTTCCTAAGCCTTAAAAAGGTTGACATACAGAAAAGTTGGGAAAAATAATGCACTTTGCTGTAATTTTTCCTAATGCATCTTTTACAAAAATTGACAGCTTTTGAGGTTTACCCCGGTCACTTTCAATGGTAAAACGCAAAGTCAAAGCATACTTATTCGTTTTGAACAGCTTTTTTCCCCTTTGAATTGTACATTGTTACTCACAAGAAAAAAACAATCTCTTTGTATACACTGTTATTATTACAAACTTAATCAAGATCAGAACAAAATAGGTTTGCACTGATTGGACTTAGTAAGGTGGTGACATTTTCACAGGTTTGCAATCATTAATCACTTCAGTTCTTGTACCTGGACCAGAGAAATTTTTACATTTCTGCTATGGGCCTGTCTATTCAGGAATAACTTTGTCATTACTTCAATTAACAAAGTAATACATATTTTGTTTGTTTTTTGGACAAATAAGGGTTTCTTTTCATGATATTGTGTTGCAAAAAAAAAATGTATTTTCTATGTAATCTAAGGACAAGTAAACACTGGAAAAAATGAAAAATAAAATAAAAAAAAAAAAACACAAATATTTTTTCTATAAATTGTCCAGTTTATAATGTAACAAAAATTTTGAGTTGGGTACACAGCATTTTAAAAATAAGAGCATTTTTAAATAAACTTGTTTATTTCCTTTTTTAAGCATTTTTTAATGTGACACAAATTAACAAACAACATGAATACAAACTAAAACAAAGTTGAAATATTAATGGTTTAAAATATTAGAAATGACAAAACAAATAGCAGAAAAATACTTACAGGTGGATGAATTAGAGATTATTAAGGTTAGCTAAAGGTAAATAAAGGGTTAAAAATATTTGTAAGGTTTCTCTAATGGATATCATATGCAGATCAAAGGTCACCCCTTTGATCTGCATATGAATTAAACAAACGATATGCAAAGTAACTTTAATGTTATATTTTCCCAATTAAGCTGTTCCAAATACCATTCAGAAGCTCCATGTTACAGAGCACTGGCTGTTAATACTTCAGGCATTGTTTTCCTATTATAGTGCATATCACCAAGATTAAGTGTTTACTTTGCAAAGTGAAGTTTCACTTTAAGTGTCATTAAACCCATTATAACTAGTTCACATATACATTATCATATAGTAATATAACAAGTGAGGCAACAGCTTGTAGATCACATTAAAATGTTTTTGCAAAATATCTTTTTTTATTTTTTGTTTCTATTTACCAAAGTCACATGCCGTTATTGTACTTGTTCAGACTCTGAGATTGGTGTGCAGAGCAAGCAGGAAATTGATGCAGCCTGCAGATGTCACTGCA
Source organism: Aquarana catesbeiana (assembly GCF_042186555.1). Taxonomy (NCBI): domain Eukaryota; kingdom Metazoa; phylum Chordata; class Amphibia; order Anura; family Ranidae; genus Aquarana; species Aquarana catesbeiana. The sequence goes on along the minus strand of NC_133328.1, from coordinate 151,962,241 downwards.
GGAAGTTTATGTTAGAGGAGTTGCTGCCAATTCCCCTCTGGGTACCACTCAGTAAGCCATTGAAATGTGTCTAACCTGGGGCAGCTAGCAAGTGAGAAGAAGCCCCTATCCATCATCCCTGCTGGAGCTGCCCTGGAATCAGGTTATCCTGTGGTGTGGATGGCAGAGCAGATTTAGCAGATGTCAAGCAATCTGCTGGAGATGCCCTGCATGCTGGAGAAAAGAGTTAAATGGGACAGCTTCCATAGGAAAAAGGAGGAAGTGAACAGCTTCTTAACAGGGAACTTGTGGAACAAGTGCACTTAGAGAGGTACTATTATGGAAGCTGATCCTCTAGAACAGGGGTCTCCAAACTATGGCCCTCCAGTTGTTCAGGACCTACATTTCCCATCATGCCTAGTCATGTCTGTGAATGTCAGAGTTTTACAATGCCTCATGGGACGTGTAGTTTTGCTGGAAGCTGGAAGGCCATCGTTTGGAGATCCCTGCTCCAGAAGTCAATGTATGCAACACAAAATCACACCGCTGTAAGCAGAAAAGCCAAATAATGAGATGGACGGTGGCACATCTATTCCAGGTGCTCTGGCTCAGGATGTCCCTCCCACATCCAGAAACGAACCACAAAAGTACATAGAGCTGGCACCACTGGAAATTCAATCTTCAATTTTATTGTTGTCGTATGACCATGATAAAAAGAACATTCAGATGCGTTTCAGCATGCAGGCCTTGTTCACAGCACATTCTAAAGTGACACACATAGCATATATATATATGTACAAGGAAGTTCATCCCTACCAATCAGATGTTATCTTCAATCAAGGTAAATGGGTTTCATCCCTGTGTGTGTGTATGATTCCTACACATATTGCCTGAATGGTGATATTTGATGTGTCTTGACACATTTGATAAACCTTTATCTGGCTCATAAGATGCTCCGTGGTAGTGTTCGCTTAGTCTAGTTCTTAGAGTCCTTGTAGTGCACACTACATATTGTAGATGGCATGATACACATTCCACCACATATACCACATTGGTAGTTCCATAATTAATATAATCTCGTAATTTAAAGCTCTTACCTATGGAACATGAGTGTACTACATCAGAGTTTTTTGAATGTTTGGTGCAAAACCTACAGGTATTAACACCACAGACATAAGAGCCTGTGGTGTGTAACCATGTTTTTGTATAAGCCTCTGATTGGAACATGCTTGGAGAAAAAAGATCTCCCAGTGTGCTTGCTCTTCTGCTGGAAAACCTATACCCTGCTTCCAAAATAGAGCTAAGGTCTTTGTCTGTGGATAAGATAGGAATATGTTTATGTACAGTGGGGCAAAAAAGTATTTAGTCAGGCACCAATTGTGCAAGTTCTCCCACTTAAAAAGATGAGAGAGGCCTGTAATTGTCATCATAGGTATACCTCAACTATGAGAGTCAAAATGTGGAAACAAATCCAGACAATCACATTGTCTGATTTTTGAAAGAATTTATTTGCAAATTATGGTGGAAAATAAGTATTTGGTCAATATCAAAAGTTCATCTCAGTACTTTGTTATATATCCTTTGTTGGCAATGACAGAGGTCAAATGTTTTCACGTGAGTACATAGTGACAAAAGTAATGGGGTGATTTTTAACAGGTTTTTAACAGGTTTTTTTGGGGGTTTTTTTAGATTTTTTTTAAAAAGATTTGTTCAAAAGAGTTCCTCTGTCTCTAATATTGGCTATTACTATGGCTTTATCTATATCCTGTTTATTATATCCACGTGCTTGCAACCAAGAGGATACCACATTGCATTCATCTGTAAAATGTTCCACAGTTGAACAGTTGCATTCAGTCCTAATAAATTCTCCCACTGGCACTGCCCGTATAGTGTGCAAGGGGTGACAGCTGGAAGCTAGCAGTAGTGAATTGCCTGCACATGTCTTGTGATAAGTTCTGGTACTTGTATCACCTGAAGAGTTACAACCTTGCAAACTAATATCCAAAAAATTAATATTATTGCATTGGTACTCATGACTGAATTTCAAATTCAAATGATTAGAATTAGCAAAACTGACAAAAGGGGTAACTTCTTCATTGGTACTTTCCGATATCAAGAGCAGGTTGTCATTTATACCAAGGATCCAAACCCTGGTGGGATGCAGAGGGTCTCATGCCACATACACACGATCAGAATTTTCGTCGGAAAAGCCTTGGATGGTTTTTACGACGGAATTCCGCTCAAGCTTGTCTTGCATACACACGGTCACACCAAATTCCGACCGTCAAGAACGTGGTGATGTACAACACGTACGATGGCACTATAAAAGGTAAGTTCAATACCCAATGCGCCACCCTTTGGGCTCCTTCTGCTAATCTCGTGTTTATCTCATGTTAGTATAAGTTTGGTGAGAGACGATTTGCGCTTTTCAGCCTCGTGCTTTCCAGATCGTTACTGCTCTTCAGTTTGTTCTTGTAGGTTTGTATCTGGCTTTCAGTGCGTGTAGTCAGTCTGTATTTGTTTTTTAGTGCATTCTTGTCCGTTTGTTTTTGATTTTCAGCTCGCTCCTCACAGGCCTTTCTGTTCTTCAATGTGTTCTGTTAGTTCAATCTGACCAGCAGACCGATTTGAAGCCATGTTGCAGTTACGTACTCTACTACGTAGAGTTCATGCTGTGCGGGGGCTTGGTGTTGGGGTTCTTGCTTTGACCCAAGCCCAGTCCATGAACAGGGTGGGGAGGAGTTCATGGACGAAGAATTGGTTACTCCAGCGTGACCAATTTTGTCATATGCCTTTGTTACGGGAGATCCAGGAGAATAACCCTGATGATTTCAGGAATTTTCTCCGGATGACGCACCCCGTTTTTCACCGTCTGTTGGCTTTGCTGTCCCCTTATATTACGAAGCAGGACACCTGCATGCGGCAAGCCATCACTCCTGAGCAGAGGCTAGTCACCACGTTGTGGTACTTGGCGACGGGGAGAAGTCTGCAGGACCTGAAGTTCTCAACAGGCATCTCCCCCCAGGCTCTGGGGAAAATTATTCCAGAGACCAGTTCTGCCATCATAAATAAATAAATGCGTTGCGCTAGAAAAATTATAATAAATAGTATCCAAAGTGTATAATTCAAATATAAATCTATAAGCGATAAATATAAATACCAATAAATATTGAACAATAATTCATAAGTGACAATCTGTGATGAAAAACTGATTAATAAAGTGCAGCGTGCATAAACAACGTTGGAACCAAAGTGCATACATAAACTGTAAAAGTGCACACTATTTCGAAAAAAATAGATAAATGAAAGTTCATATGTGATGGATGTAAAATATCAAAAATATAACACAGTGTCCATCAGTGGTGTCATCCAGCATGCTCATCCAAAATGTGTAACTGCAAAACCATGCTTCTGTGCACTCCAGTGACCCCCCAAAAGCTTATGCGCTCACCTCAGAGCGTGTGACACAGTAGCTAAACTATGTCCAAACACGCTTTGGAGCCACTCCTGGGCTCTATAATGAAGTGCAGGTGCCGATCTCCAGCTGGTTCAGTCAATATCATTCCAAACCATAAATAAGAAAAAACTCCATAGTGTAATAACGCAAGGATTTATTTAAAAAACACATTCCCCACAATGGGGTACTCACATTGCACAGGTGCGTGAGTGCACCATTCTATTCCAGGCTTTCAAATGAAAAAAGACCGCCGATATGACGCGTAGTATGGTATGCTTGTCTCCTCAATGCCTCCCTGCTGCCAGCTCTGTCCCGGCCCCTCCCCTACGCGTGTTCGACACAGGGATCACGTGTCTTCATCAGGGGGATCTAATTGGATGAGCGCTCTATGATCCAGATATAGCAATGGTGGCCATTTTGCCATGGACCGCAGACATTATAGTAATGGGCTTCAGCTGTCATCTCACATTATAATATAACAACCCTTACGATCGGTGGTGGAAAAAATGTCCCTAACAATAGTGGGATCAATTGTCTAGCGATCTACCAATGAATGGGAAAAATATGTAATGCATGTAATTTCATAAAAATTAACCAGGACAGAGCTGTGTGATCCAACAATACCATACCACACCTCATTGGTATATATAGCATAAAGAAACATAATAAACTGAGTACGCTATCAGCGTGAAATGAAAACTTAAAAAGACAGTGCAGCTATAAAAATATAATCCATACAATAAATATAAAAAATGTATAGGAAATCATCACTAGCTCTAACAGGCCTAATATAGACTACACTATACTAATAAAACTGATTAACCACTTCAGCCCCGGAAGGATTTACCTCCTTCCTGACCAGAGCACTTTTTACAATTTGGCACTGCGTCGCTTTAACTGCTAATTGCGCGGTCATGCAATGCTGTACCCAAACGAAATTTGCTTCCTTTTCCTCCCACAAATAGAGCTTTCTTTTGATGGTACTTTATCACCTCTGCAGTTTTTATTTTTTGCGCTATAAATGGAAAAAGACCGAAAATTTAGAAAAAAATGATATTTTCTACTTTTTGTTATAAAAAAAATCCAATAAACTCAATTTTAGTCATACATTTAGGCCAAAATGTATTTGGCCACATGTCTTTGGTAAAAAAAATGTCAATAAGCGTATATTTATTGGTTTGCGCAAAAGTTATAGCGTCTACAAACTAAAGTACATTTTCTGGAATTTACACAGCTTTTAGTTTATGACTGCCTATGTCATTTCTTGAGGTGCTAAAATGGCAGGGCAGTACAACCCCCCCCCCAAATGACCCCCTTTGGAAAGTAGACACCCCAAGGAAATTGCTGAGTGGCATGTTGAGCCCATTGAATATTCATTTTTTTTGTCCCAAGTGATTGAATAATGACAAAAAAAAAATGTACAAAAAGATGTCACTAAATGATATATTGCTCACACAGGTCATGGGCATATGTGGAATTGCACTCCAAAATACATTCAGCTGCTTCTCCTGAGTACGGGGATACCACATGTGTGGGACTTTTTGGAAGGCTAGCCGCGTACAGGGCCCCGAAAACCAATTACCGCCTTCAGGATTTCTAAGGGCGTAAATTTTTTATTTCACTCCTCACTACCTATCACAGTTTTGAAGGCTATAAAATGCCCAGATGGCACAAAACCCCCCCAAATGACCCCATTTTGGAAAGTAGACACCCCAAGCTATTTGCTGAGAGGCATGTTGAGTCCATGGAATATTTTATATTTTGACACAAGTTGCGGGAATGTGACAATTTTTTTTTTTTGCACAAAGTTGTCACTAAATGATATATTGCTCACACAGGCCATGGACATATGTGGAATTGCACCCCAAAATACATTTAGCTGCTTCTCCTGAGTATGGGGATACCACATGTGTGGGACTTTTTGGAAGGCTAGCCGCGTACAGGGCCCCGAAAACCAATTACCGCCTTCAGGATTTCTAAGGGCGTAAATTTTTGATTTCACTCCTCACTACCTATCGCAGTTTTGAAGGCTATAAAATGCCCAGATGGCACAAAACCCCCCCAAATGACCCCATTTTGGAAAGCAGACACCCCAAGCTATATGCTGAGAGGCATGGTGAGTATTTTGCAGCTCTCATTTGTTTTTGAAAATGAAGAAAGACAAGAAAAATATTTTTTTTTTCTTTTTTCAATTTTCAAAACTTTGTGACAAAAAGTGAAGTCTACAAAATACTCACTATACCTCTCAGCAAATAGCTTGGGGTGTCTACTTTCCAAAATAGGGTCATTGGGGGGGGGGGGTTTGTGCCACCTGGGCATTCCATGGCCTCCGAAACTGTGATAGGGAGTGAAGAGTGAAATCAAAAATTTACGCCCTGAAAGCCTGAAGGTGGTGCTTGGTTTTCGGGGTCCTGTACATGGCTAGGCTCCCAAAAAGTCTCACACATGTGGTATCCCCATACTCAGGAGAAGCAACAGAATGTATTTTGGGGTGTAATTTCACATATTCCAATGGCATGTTTGAGCAATATATCATTTAGTGACAACTTTGTGCAAAAAAAAAAAAAAATTTGTCTTTTTCCCACAACTTGTGTCACAATATAAAATATTCTATAGACTTGACATGCCTCTTAGCAAATAGCTTGGGGTGTCTACTTTCCAAAATGGGGTCATTTGGGGGGGTTTTGAACTGTCCTGGCATTTTATGCACAACATTTAGAAGCTTATGTCACACATCACCCACTCTTCTAACCACTTGAAGACAAAGCCCTTTCTGACACTTTTTGTTTACATGAAAATTTTTTTTTTTGCAAGAAAATTACTTTGAACCCGCAAACATTATATATTTTTTAAAGCAAATGCCCTACAGATTAAAATGGTGGGTGTTTCTTTTTTTTTTCACACAGTATTTGCGCAGCGATTTTTCAAACGCATTTTTTGGGAAAAAACACACTTTTTTAAATTTTAATGCACTAAAACACACTATATTGCCCAAATGTTTGATGAAATAAAAAAGATGATCTTAGGCCGAGTACATGGATACCAAACATGACATGCTTTAAAATTGCGCACAAACGTGCAGTGGCAACAAACTAAATACATTTTTAAAAGCCTTTAAAAGCCTTTACAGGTTACCACTTTAGATTTACAGAGGAGGTCCACTGCTAAAATTACTGCCCTCGATCTGACCTTCATGGTGATACCTCACATGCATGGTGCTATTGCTGTTTACATTTGATGCTAGACCGACGCTTGATTTCGCCTTAGCGCGAGAGCAGGGGGGGACAGGGGTGCTTTTTTTTTTTTTATTATTTTTTTTTTTGCTTTTTTATCTTATTTTTAAACTGTTCCCTTCTTTTTTTTTTTTATCATTCTTATTATTATCTCAGGGAATGTAAATATCCCTATGATAGCAATAGGTAGTGACAGGTACTCTTTTCTGAAAAAATTGGGGCCTATTAGACCCTAGATCTCTCCTCTGCCCCCAAAGCATCTGACCACACCAAGATCGGTGTGATAAAATGATTTCCCAATTTCCCATTGGCGCTGTTTACATCCGGCGAAATCTAAGTCATAAAATGCTCGTAGCTTCCGGTTACTGAGGCCATAGAGATGTTTGGAGCCACTCTGGTCTCTGATCAGCTCTATGGTCAGCTGGCTGAATCACCGGCTGCATTCTCAAGTTCCCTGTTGAGACAGGAGAGCCAGAGAAAAACACGGAAGACGGTGGGGGGGCATTCCCTCCCACTGCTTGTAAAAGCAGTCTAGAGGCTAATTAGCCACTAGGATTGCTTTTACATGAAAGCCGACCGCTCGCTGAAAAGAATGATACCAAGATGATACCTAAACCTGCAGGCATCATTCTGGCATAACCACTCAGAGTAGTGAATGGCGTACTTAAAGAAAACAAAATGGTTAACAATAAAACACAGTAAACAGTAAAGTATAAAAATTTGCATACCTGAAAAGCAAACACGATAAAACATAATAACAATAAAACATTGCAGAATAGAATACAGTAAAAAAGAGCAGAACAATAGAGAGAGAATAGAGAGAGAGAGAACAATAAAATGACAACTATTTTTTTTATTTTATATTTTTTTTGTGTTTTTTTTTTTTTTACACTTTTTTTGTAACTGTAACTTTTATAACTGTAACCGGTTCCAGGTTCGGGTCTCTCAAAATGCGATGGCATCTTGGGAGACCCTGTGAAAGTGTTTCTAGTCTGTGTAATGCTGTACGCTATGCTAATACTCAACTAGTGAATGGTAGCATTCAAAACATTCACCAATGCAAAGACCAGGATTGTCAGGACAGGAGGGACAATAATAGCGGGTGTCACGCCTATATCCGTGCTTGCTGCAGACAGGACATCTTTTTTGGGGGGGTTCGTTGGGTAGGGGTACTCGGGAGGACATAAAGAAAATGCCACTCATGCAGCCGACTGCATTTGGTTGGGGATGTGAATGGGGGAAGTATGGGCGCTGCAGAAGTGGTGGGTTCCCAATTATTAGGATTGGCGAATGCAGCAGGAAGGGCATTATGGGCACGACGGGCCTGTGTTTGTCTTCTTATTGGTGGCAGCGGGACACTACTTGTGCTTGCCACCTCACCAGCTTGAACTGCACTTATGGGACTCGCCATGTCACCAAGTGTTACTGCAGTGCTGGTTTGACTACGACTGGGGTGTACTAGGCCGCTGGTGCTTGCCAGTTCACCAAAACGCTACCAAAAAAACTGTTAGCGATCTCAGGGATCAGGCCTGACTCTGCGAACGCTAGTATAGATCTGATCCGCTTAGATATTGATCCGTTCAGATACTATGCCACTAAGGGAGGTGTACGGTGCGTGCGTGGGTGTTAGCGCTACTGGCACTAACTTGACGCTGCCTGGGGCTGGTGCTTGCCAGTTCACCAAAACGCTACCAAAAAAACTGTTAGCGATCGCAGGGATCACGCCTGACTCTGCAAATGCTGCAGTTATGTGTGTTTAGTGTTTTGTAAGTGACAGTGATCGATCGATACTGCACTTGGGTGGGCTGGGCTGGGCTGGGCTGGGCCGGGCGGAGGGGAAAAACGCAGGTGCTAGCAGGTATCTGGGCTGATCCCGCTAACACTGCGTTTTTGGGAACCCTAAACTGCTGGGGACGCTAGTATAGAACTGATCGGATCAGATATTGATCCGTTCAGATACTATACAACTAAGGGAGGTGTATGCTGCGTGTGTGGGTGTTAGCGCTACTGGCGCTAACCTGATGCTGCCTGGGGCGACGCAGACCCTATCTGACCCTAAAACCTAACTTATATCACCGCCAGGCAATTAGGGGGCTAAACCTTTATTCGGAAATAAATGGCGGGTGCCCTAACACTATAAAAAATAAACTAACTAACCAGCGTCACCCGTAACAGTTATATGGTGATCACTGGTGAAAGGGTTAACTAGGGGGCAATCAAGGGGTTAAAACCTTTATTAGGTAGTATATGGGGGTCCCTGATGCTATAAAACGCTGACGGCGAACCTATATATTTACCTCCCTACCTAGCGTCAGCAGTGACACAAATACAGCGATCAGAAAAACGATCGCTTAGTGACACTGGTGACGGGGGGTGATCAAGGGGTTAAAACTTTATTAGGGGGGTTAGGGGGGTACCCTAGACCTAAAGGGGCTAACATTAACTGCCCTACCACACTAACTGTCACAAACTGACACCAATGCAGTAATCAGAAAAAAAATCTGCTTGGTGTCAGTGTGACGGGGGGGGGTTGATTGGGGGTGATCAGGGGGTGATGGGGGGGTGTACAATATGCCTGGCATGTTTTACTGTGTGTGTTGTGTTGTGCAACTCACTCAGATGTCTTCTCTCCTCGGCGCCGGAACGGAAAATACCGATCCGAGGAGAGATGACATCATTTCCTCTGCTGCTGTTTACTATACAGCAGCAGAGGAAGAATCTCATTGGCTGGGAGCGATCGCGAGGGGGGGTCACCAGGTACGTGATTTTGCCTGCCCGTGCAATTCTGTCGCAGTATATCTGCGTTAGGCGGTCGGCAACTGGTTAATATACATCACCACGCAGGAGTGCAGAATTGCATACATATTTTATTAAACTTCATTAACCCCTTGCGTGGTGTTCGGCAATATAGTAAAAAATTAAATATACATCAAAAAAATAAAAAATAATATAAAAAAATATAAAAAATATATATAAAAAAATGTATACAAATACACATATCTTTATATATAATGTATAGAAAAATGAATTCATAAGAGGTAAGATAAATATATAAAATAATAAACTAATAGGATGGATATATATATGGCCATCTGCAAGGAAGAACAAACATATCAAACCCTCTACAGGCTCATCCTATCTAGCTACACCTAATGGAGATTACTATTTGGATGAGTCTCTTTTAGGGAAGACCAGGGGGGGTCCACCCACGAAATAAGAAACCCAGGAAGAGAGGGGGAGAGCCGGACAAAGGTTACAGCAAAAAAAGAAGGCGGGAAGATTAGGAGAGGGGATCTACAATTTGAGTGGCGCTATATTATCAAAGGAAGAAATACTGACCCTGGATAAAGGTATAAAATTTGCTCCAAAAAAAGGTTTTAATAAATTTGAGACGTATGTTGGAGTGCAAAAGTTTATCAGAAAACTTAATATTAAAAAATACTACGCCCTCAACCCTGTTGAAAAAACTGTTATGAACACCGGATTCACCAATTTAAGAAACAATTCTGTATTCAACCCCTATGTGGCTAATAACAAATACGTGGATTTGTTTAACCACTTCCCGCCCGCCCTATAGCGTATTGACGTCTGGGAAGTGGTTCTATTATCCTGACTGGACGTCATATGACGTCCAGCAGGATAACATGCCGCAGCGCGCCCCCGGGGGCGCGCATCGCGGCGATCGGTGGAGCGGTGTGTCAGTCTGACACACCGCTACACTGATCTTGGTAAAAAGCCTCCGGCGGAGGCTCTTTACCACGTGATCAGCCGTGTCCAATCACGGCTGATCACTCTGTCAATAGGAAGAGCCGTTGATCGGCTCTTCCTCACTCGCATCTGACAGACACGAGTAGAGGAGAGCCGATCGGCGGCTCTCCTGGCAGGGGGGGTCTGTGCTGATTGTTTATCAGCGCAGCCCCCCCTCAGATCACCCCACTGGACTACCAGGGATGCCACTAGGACCACCAGGGAAGGGGCAACGTGGATGGCCAGGTATGTACCCCATGGCCATCCACATGTGCCCAATCTGTGCCAATCAGTGCCCACAAATGGGCACTGATTGGCACTATTATGTCCATGATCTGCCCAGCAATGCCCAGATCAGCCCAGCAATGCTCTATCAGTGCCACCTGTCATTGCCCATCAGTGCCACCTGTCATTGCCCATCAGTGCCACCTGTCAGTGCCCATCTGTGCCCATCTGTGCCCATCAGTGCCACACATCAGTGCCACACATAAGTACCCATCAGTGCCACCCATATATACCAATCAATGCCACCTACGAGTGCCCATCAGTGCCACCTATGTGTGCCCATCGGTGCCACCTATGAGTGCCCATCAGTGCCGCATACCAGTGCCACCTATCAGTGCCCATCAGTGCCACCTATCAGTGCCCATCAGTGCTGCCTATCAGTGCCCATCATCAGTGCCCGTTAGTGCCACCTCATCAGTGCCACCTCATCGGTGCCCATCAGTGCCGCCGTATCAGTGCCCATCAGTGCAGCCATATCAGTGCCCATTATTGAAGGAGAAAGCGTACTTATTTACAAAAAAATTTAACAGAAACAAAGAAAAACTTGTTTTTTTTTCAAAATTTTCGGTCTTTTTTTATTTGTTGCGCAAAAAAGAAAAACCGCAGTGGTGATCAAATACCACCAAAAGAAAGCTCTATTTGTGGGAACAAAATGATAAAAAATTTGTTTGGGTACAGTGTAGCATGATTGCGCAATTGTCATTCAAATTGCAACAGCGCTGAAAGGTGAAAATTGGGCTGGGCGGGAAGGTGTCTAAGTGCCTGGTATTGAAGTGGTTAAGAAATTAGTCACTACTGAACTAGAGCAGCTACCTGTCAAGAAGTTTTATGAGCACAAGGATCTCAAGAAGGAAATTGAGTCACTGGAAAAAAGAACTGATATAGTGGTTAGACCAGCAGATAAAGGGGGGGTATTGTTTGCAGGTATCTCTTTGCAGCAATACAAACATGAGATGGAAAGAATATTAAACAATACTGACACATACCGACTGTTAAATACCAATCCCTCCAAGTCCTTTAAGAATGAATTAGACCTTATTATAAAATATGGAACAGATAATAAATATCTTAGTAAACAAGAGGCAAAGTACCTAGTCCCTATGGTTAGTAGAATACCCGTAATATACTACTTACCCAAGATTCACAAAGATAGTATAAATCCCCCCGGTAGACCGATAGTGAGTGGGATTGAGTCTTTGACATCTAGATTGGGGGAGTATATAGATCTCCATCTGCAGCCCCTAGTAAAAAAGACTCGAGCCTTTCTCAAGGACACTAAGCATACTTTGCAGCTTCTTAATGAGTGTATTGTGAATGACGATATAATTATGGCTACGGGTGATGTAGCCTCATTGTATACCAACATTGATCATGGGGGCCTTAGATGCTGTTGAATGGGCCTTGAAGAAAGAAAATTTGATGGATGAAGGTTTCATTATGTTCATTTTGAAATGTTTGGATTTCTGTTTACAACATAATTTCTTTTGGTACGGTAACAAATTTTATCTACAGATAAAAGGTGTCGCTATGGGCGCTGAGTTCGCCCCTAGTGTAGCGAACCTTTATATGGCCAAATGGGAAGAAGAGAGTGTCTTGGGTGAGGAGTGTGGTGACATTTTATTATATAAAAGGTTTATAGATGATCTCTTGATCATCTGGAAGGGAAATATGGAAACATTGGATTTATTGTAATCTATGAATACTAATGATCATAACATCTCTTTAACTTGGGGTATCAATAGAGATCGTATACACTTCCTGGATTTGGAGATCTTTAACACTACAGCAAGTATTGTCACCAAATCCTTTTTCAAAAACACTGACCGCAACTCCTACATCTCGACCACAAGCTGCCATTACAAAGCTTGGCTTGAAAATATACCCAGAGGCCAGTTTACAAGAATGCGGAGAAACTGCACGCAGGATGGTGATTTTGAGTTCCAATCAAATATGTTGAGTAATATGTTTCTGGATAAAGGGTACCATAAGGAATTTTTAGAAAGAGAGAAGACTGCAGTTAGAAGTCTGAACAGGGATGATTTACTGAAGGATAAAATCATAACCATGGGAAATGATGAAAACTATGGCACCATTATCGTTTTGAATTATTCCTTGCAGAGTAAGGAGGTGGAAAGAATTATACGAAAGTATTAGAATGTACTTAAGCAGGACATCCATCTTAGAGAAATACTTCCAGTGAAGCCTAAAATCATCTTTAAGAGGGCACCGAACCTACGAGATAAATTAGTACATAACGTAGTGGAACCACCTCCTCCAAAGCCAAAAATGTTTTGGGACCTAAAAGGTTTCTTTGGTTGTGGTAGGTGTTATAGCTGTATCAGAGTTCCAGATAACAACAAAAGAGCGAAAGAGTTTTCTAACCCGAGAACCGATCAATTATACACTATTAAAGACTTCATTTCCTGTATACAATTGGGGTTGTATACGTGTTAAAATGTCCATGTAACCTTATCTATGCTGGTCAGACCACTGGGGCTCTTAAGGACCGCATTGAAGAGCACATAAGAAATATACGTAAGGGGTCCGATAAACATCATCTCTCTATACATTTTAAAAGAGTGCATAATCAAAGCACTACTGGAATGAATTTTTGGGGAATAGAGGCACCCAAACGCCACTGGAGAGGCTCTAACTACGTTATTGAAATTAGTAAGCGTGAATCCTGGTGGATACACCAGCTTGGTTCTTTATCACCTGGTGGACTGAATAAAGAATTCAATCTCAAATGTTTTCTTAGCAATTTTTAAAATCCTGCTCATATTTATTAGTGGGTTTTCCTACCCTGTTTCTTCTCTTATCCCATTATGGGGTTTTGTTTTTTGGGACTCTTACTTATTCATAGAGGGTATTTATTTAAATATAGGTTCTTTTCTTACACTATGAGTTTCATGATGCATCAATCAATGATGTAATCATGTATGATGCGGTGCATCCAAAGGTGTAGCTAGATAGGATGAGCCTGTAGAGGGTTTGATATGTTCGTTCTTCCTTGCAGAAGGCCATAAATATACCAGTCCTATTAGTTTATTATTTTATATATTTATCTTACCTATTATGAATTCATTTTTCTATACATTATATATAAAGATATGTGTATTTTTATATATTTTTTATATATTTTTTATATTTTTTTTATATTATTTTAGATTTTTTGATGTATATTTAATTTTTTACTATATTGCCAAACACCACACAAGGGGTTAATGAAGTTTAATAAAATATGTATGCAAATCTGCACTCCTGCTTGGTGATGTATATGAATCAGTTTTATTAGTATGGTGTAGTCTATATTAGGCCTGTTAGAGCTAGTGATGATTTCCTATACATTTTTTATATTTATTGTATGGATTATATTTTTATAGCTGCACTATCTTTTTAAGTTTTCATTTCACGCTGATAGCGTACTCAGTTTATTGATCCTTCTATTGTTAGGGACATTTTTTTCCACCACCGATCATAAGGGTTAGTATATTATAATGTGAGATGACAGCTGAAGCCCATTACTATAATGTCTGCGGTCCATGGCAAAATGGCCATCGTTGCTATATCTGGATCATAGAGCGCTCGTCCAATTAGATCCCCTGATGAAGACACGTGATCCCTGTGTCGAACACGCGTAGGGAAGGGGCCGGGACGGAGCTGACAGCACGGAGGCATTGGGGAGACGAGCATACCATACTACGCGTCATATCGGCAGTCTTTTTTCATTTGAAAGCCTGGAATAGAATGGTGCACTCACGCACCTGTGCAATGTGAGTACCCCATTGTGGGGAATGTGTTTTTTAAATAAATCCTTGCGTTATTACACGGGAGTTTAATAAGTTTTTTCTTATTTATGGTTTGGAACGATACTGACTGAACTAGCTGGAGATCGGCACCTGCACTTCATTATAGAGCTCAGGAGTGGTTCCAAAGCATGTTTGGACATAATTTAGCTACTGTGTCACACGCTCTGAGGGGAGCGCATAAGCTTTTGGGTGGTCACTGGAGTGCACCGAAGCATGGTTTTGCAGTTACACACTTTGCATGAGCATGCTGGATGACACCACTGATGGACACTGTGTTATATTTTTGATATTTTACATCCACAACTTTCATTTATCTATTTTTTTTTTCGAAATAGTGTGCACTTTTACAGTTTATGTATGCACTTTGGTTCCAGCGTTGTTTATGCACGCTGCACTTTATTAATCAGTTTTTCATCACAGATTGTCACTTATGAATTATTGTTCAATATTTATTGGTATTTATATTTATCACTTATATAGTTATATTTGAGTTATACACTTTGGATACTATTTATTATAATTTTTCAAGCGCAACACATTTATTTATTTATTTATTTCACCACTGCACGGTTATCAAACGTGATCTGCATTTGCAGCTGGTTATTATTATCATCAATTTTATTCTGCAGGCACTGGTCCGTTTGTGGCTCGCAAGATTTTTCTTTTAATTTCTGTTCTGCCATCATTCAGGTCCTGCAGAAGGACTATATTAGGGTAAGTTTTCTCCTTTAACATCACATTCTATATATTTTATGTATGCTAACTTTTTGTATTTCTTTCATCATTCCCTAATTACCATGATTGTATTTAGCTGTGAATGTCCCCTTTGTGCCCATGCATGCTGTAAGCTTTTAATGCTCCTTTTTTGGCCTACATGCATATTTGCCTTCACTAACCTCCCCAGCATGCTATCCTGGGCCCATGCACACCTAGTCTATTCACTTAACAATGTATTTTGTCAGCTCCATAGTAGTGCTTTACCCTAAACATCCCCTAAAATGTGTCCAAATGTTACTCTTGTCCTTAAATTCAGGCAGAGTGCCAGAAGCTTTTTTTGGGGGTCCCAAACTCATTTATAACCCTCCCCCCTAAAATTTTTCCAATGGGCCATCAAAGGAGGTGAGGAATCTGATAAGTGGACCTTATCTTTTTGTCTTTAAATACTCCTTAAAATAAATGTTATACTGATATTGGCCAAGAATGTTTGTGTCTAATCTGCTTGCAATGTTATGTGCAAAAGTATTAATATTTATTTTTCTTTTTTGACTCCACAGTTTACTTCAATGCCACAGGAATGGTAGACTGTGGTCTCCCAGTTTGCCCAGCGGTGGGACATTCCTAACTGTGGAGGGGCAATCGATGGTAAACATGTCCACATCGTACCACCACCCCTCTGGGGTCATACTATTTTAATTATAAGGGGTTTCAATAGTATCATGTTGATGGTGGTGTTGTTGGCGACATATGAATTTTTATATGTGGACGTGGGGAAGAATGGCTGGATGTCGGATGGTGGAGTCTTTGCCCAGACCGAGTTCTACCGACATCTCCAGAGTGGAGGCTTGGGATTGCCATCTGCAGAAGAGAATGTGGAAGGACTCCCATTTGTTTTTATCGCTGATGAAGCATTTGGTCTGGGTGATCACCTGATGAGGCCATTTCCCCAGAGGACCCCTACCGGCTGGCCAGAGCCAGAAGAGTCGTGGAGAATGCCTTTGGGATAATGGCCAGCCCATTCCACCTATTTCTTACGGCAATTAATATGGCAGAGTACAAACTGAGCCACATAGTTCTAGCATGCTGCATACTTCACAACTTTTTAAAGAGAAATGCTTCTAATTATGTTGCCTCAGTTGGGCCTGAGGCCGGACTTCCTGAAAATACACTGACGGCCCTGGAAGCTGGCCGTCCTGGCTTGCCCCCCCAAAGTGCCCATGAAGTGCGGCAAAAATATATTGATTATTTTACGGGTAGAGGGGCCATTGTTATGCCAGCAAATTTGTAAATATTTTCTATTTGAAAAAAAAATTATCTGATAAAATCTTGATTTTGATTTACTGCTTGAGTTTCTTTTAGCTGTCTTGGTTCTCCTAGTGCACTTGTAGTGTCAAGTGGTTTTTTCATTATTAAATAACACCCATTGTCACTGTAAACACCAACTTAATACAAAAACTGGTATTGATCAATGAAAGAAGAAGCCACACATTGTTGAGTATAAAACCTTTTACTCCATGCACATGTGCGCTATAAAACATTTTTGTGTAAAAAAACAACATCTTGGTTTTATAAAGTTTTACCTTAAAAAAAAAAATTTTAGTACATAAACAGGCATGTTTTAAAACATAACATACACAACTCAGGAACTTACAAAGTTCAACATTGAAAAACTGAAGGCAATATCAGACATTATAGTGTCAAAAATGTGTTGATCCTGCCTTCATCAGATGGGGTTATGTCACCCCTGTAAAAGCCACATTTTGAAGATGCACACAAATTTAGAGTCAAACTGGGGATTTCCCTCCTGATCCCATGCCTAATGTCAACATGTGCTATCTCCCATCATGGGGGATCAATGGACATGTTTTGGGGGTGCAAACCACTTCCTCTCATCTACTTGAGTTGCGAGGAAGGGGTTGCACCCACAAAACGCGTACATTGATATCCCCTGATGGCAGATAGCATATGTTGACAAAAATTTGGCTTTTAAAATGCGACAAAAATGTTTTAAAATTTTTAAAAAAAAATCTAAAATGGTGGCATTTTCTTGTTATTTAGATTCTCCCTAATACATCAATCATGTTCTTCAGTTTTTGTTCACCCCGCATAGGTTTTTTGCTTTATGATGTCTAAATCCTGACTACACACCATTATCTCCTGGATTAGTATTTGTGCACTTGCACTGGTGAAATGAGGAGCTTGTTCTTCCACAACATGCGATCACCTAAAAGAAAAAATACACACCATATATTATAAATATGCAGGCATACCTCTATTACCTGAATCTGTGGTGTCAGACACTGACCTGTTGTCGTGACAATTTCAACCACCTCTCCTTCCTCCACATCCTGAGGTTGTGTTGTCCTTGTAACTCGTTATCCACCAGGAATGGGCTGTCTGTTTTGTGCTTCGGCCGGCGCAACAGACGTTTGGACTTTTTTACATCTATTTTCTTGTAAGTGTTTTATCCTCTTTTTTTAATAAGTAATCGTTGGTTTTACACTATTGGAGCATTTATTTCCTCCTATGTACCACGACTTTTCCCCGCTGATCTGAGCTGCTGTAAGTGACTCCCTACTATCTGGTGTCTGCCCGCTGTTTCATGGAGCCGGTGTATAACACAACACATGCCTTCCCTGATCCTCTGTAATGGGGGATCATGGTATTCCGGTAAGGGCGCATTCCTGCTGACTTATGGTGGTGGATTTCACATACTATTTGAAGATAATAATCGTTTCACCAGTCTCTTCACACCATTCTGCATACTTTGATGGACTTTAATTTACTTCAATTTATTATTCACTGGTGTTTATTACAGTAATTTGTTCACTGTTCACTGACCATTGGCTATTTGTTATTTCATTGAGCATTGGTCATTTGTTATTGCATACGTTAATTATTATCATTATTTTTATTATTTTTCATGATCACCTGCATGATATATCTTTTTTTTCTGTTTGCTATTGGCTTTTGTTTTTATATACATGCCATATTTATCATGCAGTTTTTGTATACACATGTGTCATGTTCACTAATATTTTTTAGGGTAGCGCGATTTCATCCTTTTTTCCAAACCATTTAAAACTGTACAACAGTAAAGAAAAGCACAAGGAGCAGCGTGCAAGTAATAATAATAATAATAGGGACACACGACAACTACTTACTTTTTAGAAGCAGTTTCTTGATCCTTCTGTACTGATCCTGCTCCCTCAATTTCAGGTCTGACCAGCGTTTCCTCAATTGCTCCTTGGATCGTCGTACCCCAAAATTCCTGTGCAGACTTCTCACTACTTTAGACATGATCTTGGCCTTTCTCACATTTGGGTTTAGGTAAGGTCCATGCTTCCCATCATAGCCGGCCCTCTTCAAGATGTCCACCATCTCCACCATCTCTACAAAGGCCATATTTGAGGCCTTAAATCTCCTGCGGGATTGTGACGTTTCTGGCTCCGGACTTTCCTCCTCGTTACGGCTATTACGCACCTGCTGTATCTCCGCCATGTTCCTCTCCCACTGCAAAGAAAGAGAAGAGGTGGGGAATATTCTAAAAAGAACATCAGGGGTGGGTGACATGGGCAGAGTTTCACGCATGCGCAGTGCATATAAAGCTAACACGCGTGTGTCGTACCTGCATTCTGTGTGCGGAGGAAGGAGGACCAGAAGCGCCGAACATTCTAACGAATGTAACATTTTAAATTGGGACATCAGTGGCCTATACTGATTCGAGATTGAGGCCTATATTGGGATAAGATTAGGAGAGTTTAGCCTGATATTAGTGTTTTTGTCTTGTGTTTTGTCTTGCAGCAAATATTAAACAATTCAAAGACCCTGAATTCATGGGCCACTTCATAGACAGATACAGGGATATGAAAAATTTGTGGGAGGTTAAAAACCCCTTATATCGAAATAAACCAGCTAGGAAGGCATCACTGGAGAAACTGCTGCAATTTGTGAAGACGCAGGTCCTCGACGCAGACATCAAGTTTGTGGAGAAGAAAATTGGTAGCTTGAGAAGCACGTATAGGAAGGAGCTTAATAAGGTCCAGGCTTCCATGAAATCAGGAGCAGCAACAAAGGATGTGGATGTACCTAGTCTGTGGTACTACAACAGGATGCGGTTTCTGGAAGACCAGATTGAAGCCAGGGAATCACTTTCTACACTTCCATCCACCCTTCCCTCAACCCCAGCTGAGGCTTCCCGAGGACCAACCTAGGCCTTCCATCCTGGAAGAAGTTGAGGAGCCCAGCTGGAGCCAGGTATAGTATTTTTTAACATATTTATTGTCCGAAAATTATTGCTGTTAACTAGATGTTATTATTGATAACAAATGAATGATTTAACAAAAAGTGTTTTACATATCAATAGACAGTAGGGGCCAAAAATGATTGTGACAAGAATGAAAAATGGGCTCAGAATGATAGTCTTTTCTATTTATTAACATTCAATTTGCAACAGTCATGAGCTGAAAATTGTGTGTGATTGATGAACCAAAAACTAAAACTATGTCCCTTTTTCATACACAGGAAGACCAGGAGGTGGGGGCAAGTTTCAGCCAGGAGGTGGGGGTAAGTGTCAGCCAGGAGGTGGCCAGGCCCAGTAGCCTCACCCAATCCCAGCTGCCTCCCCCTCCGCCTTACAACAAAAAGGGCCAGGAAAGGGAGTAACATGGAGGAGGCAGCACTGGGTCTCATTAAGGAGGCTAATGCGGCCCTGAAAACACCCCTGATGCTGAGGCCAATGCCTCATCTGTGGGAAGAATATATTTCAGGCCCTTCATAAGGGGTTGAGGGGCCAAATGACTGATAACATGCACTTATGTGCGCTCGCCCATCCTCCTCCTGCCACAAGTCCACCTCCAGAGCCACAGCCTCCAAGGAAGGCTGCAGGGAAGGCTGCAGGGAAGCATGGAGGGAAGGCTGCAAGGAAGACATGAAAATGATGGCCTGGGTTCAGTCTGGTCTGACAGAAGTCGCAGGCTGTGGTAGTACCATAGCCTGGGGACATAAATGTCATCTGCTGCTGTTCCTGATCTCTGGGAGCCCTGGACCAGATTGTGCTCCCTATTATATGGATTTCTCAGGCTACCAATTTTTTTTTACAAAGAGTTAATGTGTGCCCTGGGGTACAAAGGCTTCACAAATTCATGCAGTTTCTCCAGCAGTGCCTTCCTCTTTATTTTGTTATGAGCCAGAATAAATAGAGATTTTTTATATGAAAATACTTGACTATGTGTTTTTCTTCAAATAGGACAGTTTTTTTGTGAGTAGGCAGGTACATTTCAAAAATACAATGTCAAATTAACAAGGGACACCAACCAACCTCCTTGAGCTTTAAAAATACAAGATAATAATGTTGTTGTGGAAACTTGACACACACAAAAGAAAAAAAAATATGGAGATCATTAGAAAATAATTTAAAAATAATCAAAAAAACAGGAGATCTTGATAAAACAAATAAAAGATGACTATAAAATATAATTCTAAACATTATTATGGAGATCTGGCTTTAAAAACAAAAAACATTATTCAGGAGATCACGAGAAATAATAAAGAAATCAGTTTGTCGGAACTCTGTGTGAATATCAGGAGCAAAACAAATTCATTATTCTAGCATTATAAAGAACAAAAGAATGGGCTGTATTAAAAGATCCACTAATTTGCAGTGTGAGGAATGTGCTATCTCCATTACGAACGCTAGTTTTACCAGACCGAGCGCTTCCGTCTCGTACTTGATTCTGAGCATGCATGTTTTTTTGCGCATCGGAATTGCATACAGATGAACAGCATTTCCAACTTTTTCCGTCTGAAAAATAGAGAACCTGCTCTCAATCTTTTGCTGGTGGAAATGCCACCAGCAAAAGTCCAATGGAGCATACACACGGTCGCAATCAGACTTTTGCTGGCGGAATTTCCGATCGTGTGTACGGGGCATTAAGCAATATATTGGAGATTCCATGATCCCAAGAGGGTTGTGCATCAGGAAATTTCCTTCTACGTCCTATTCGGAGGAATTTATGGCGGAGTGGAATGGTATTTTATCAAGATGCTGGATTTGATGCGTCTTATAGTTTCACAGGAGGAGAAACTGCTCTGTTCCATCAATGAGGAAATTGAATCCATCCATGAGTCACTGAAAATTTATCACACTACAGAATTATATGATACACCTAATCTTGATCATACTAACTCTATTGATCATTTTGAGCAGTCTCATGGACAGTAAATTTATAAGGGACTTACAAGATTATCAAAATGGATCGGTTTATATACACAATTGATCAGATAGACCACAGTCAATCCTTAAAAATAGGAGACGGTCTAGATGCCACACACAAAGACTTGTCAGTTTGAGGTCTTTGATGGCACAAGTGGAGGATTTTCAAGATTGCATCATCATCGACAGACGAGGAGTACAAAGTAACTACACAGGTGACAACTAATTTTTTACTCTGTTCATTCGGGTAAGGTGGTTAATCTTTCTTCTGCTATATTTTCTGATGCAGAGTTATCTCTTCTTTCCAAGGGGCTTTCCTTTTCTCGTCTGTTGCATTTTGATACTTTTGGAAGCTTGATGTGAATCTCTTCATTTGCAACATAGTACTAAAGAAGCATTTCAAAGCTGAGTCTACAACAGAAGTTTCTCTGCCTGTGGCTCTCCAGAGTGATATGTCTGGTAATAACGCAGGAGCTGATGATTAGGTCCACTCTGGAGAGTCTACATTAGGAGACAACGGGTGGTTTACATGGTATCACAATGCATGATATTTGTGAGGGTAACAAGTATTTTTACCTGGCTCAAACATGAAGTGCAGCAATAGAGATGTTCCAGACTTTGGTTGAACAAGATCTAGTTTCTCTTCAAGCCAAGATAAAAAAATCACTATATTTTTCTAATGATAACCTTACAATGGTAGAGAGAGCTGGCATTGAAATGCTAAAATCGCACAAAAAGGTAGTTATCAGACAAGGGGGGGGGGGGGCTGTTGTTATTTTAAATTCAGATTGATGACAACTTAACAACTTAAAAATCCCACAAACAATTTTCCAAGTCAGCTCTCCCATCTCCCTCGGTTGCAAGCACGTGGATATAATAAACAGGATATAGATAGAGCCATAGTTATAGCTAACAATAGAGACAGGGGAACTCTTTTGAACAAATCTTGTTCAAGAAAATTAAAAAAAACTGTTAAAAACCACCCCATTACTTTTGTCACTATGTACTCATGTGAATTTAGATTACCAGCATTATACGTAAACATCTGTAGGTTTTCCAGCAGAAGAGCCAGCACACTGGGAGATCTTTTTTCTCCAAGCATGTTCCAATCAGAGGGTTATACAAAAACATGGTTACACACCACAGGCTTTTATGCCTGTGGTGTTAATACCTGTAGTATTTGCACCAAACATTCTAAAAAATCTGATGTAGTACACTCATGTTCCACAGGTTAGCGCTTTAAATTATGCGATTATAATAATTGTGGAACTAACAATGTGATATATGTGGTGGAATGTGTATCATGCCATCTACAATATGTAGGGTGCACTACAAGGGCTCTAAGAACTAGAATAAGTGAACACTACCACGGAGCATCTTATGAGTCAGATAAAGGTTTATCAAATGTGTCAAAATATCTTTTACATTTTATGGTTTACAAAAGGTGAAAAATCCACCTTGGGACAGTGACACACATCAGAAGCTCCTCGAACGTGAGGTATGGTAGATCTTTAGCCTTCACACCAGATTACCACTTGGTATGATTTGACGTTGACTTATTTCTCCGTTAGGCTGTTCCATGTAAGGACTACTCTTGAGGATTTTCCATCTATTTTCTCCCAATGAAGGAATCATTTTTTTCTTTAATATTTAATTGCTTTTGCATTTGTTTACTATTGATAACTGTTTTTTTTTATTTCATTGTAATCATTTTATATATGTTTTTTTTTTTTTTTCTGTTTTTAGATAAGGATTGTATATTGCACTGTGTAGGGATCATACACACACAGGGATGTTACCCATTTACCTTGATGGAAGATAGCATCTAATGGGTAGGGATGAACTTACTTGTGCATATATATGCTTTGTGTGTCACTTTAGAATGTGCTGTGAACAAGGCTTGCACGCCAAAATGCGTCTGCGTTCATTTTATCATGGTAATACGACAACAATAGAATTGAAGACTGAATTTCCAGTGGTGCCGGCTCTTCTATGTACTTTTCTAGAAGTCGATGTATATGGCTGGGCTAACCAGAAATGTATTAATAATGACAATTTCAAGTAATATATAGTAACTAAAACTTCTGTTCCTAGGTAGAGAACATACTTTTAAAGATAATGACACAAAGAAAAAATTGGATTTACTGAGATTTTGGTGTTGGTTGGTTAAATGCAAATAGGCTATTCACTTTGTTTTTTTGGAACTAGTGTATGTACACATTCATGGGGTTAAAGACACAGCATCTCAACTGTTTCAGGGCAAACTGTACAAGTTCAATTCACTTTTCCACTTGGCATAAGGTCATTAGTTATGAATGCAATCAATGTTCAACTACTGTAAGGAATGGTCACTTTTCAATAGAAGCCAATTAAATATAAAGGACCAAGCTGGACCAGAGCTATAGAAAAACCCACAAAAGGAGGTCATGTCAACAACAAGCAGCAAACAAAAACTCCAGTCATTAAAACGCAGTTCACAAAGTGGGTCAGCAAGCTAACACTCAAGTCCAAAATAAGAAACTGACACCTTTTCAGATTTTTTTTCAAAGAATTTTATTAAAAGTATTATTGGACATAGATGGATTGAAATTCAGCTGGTTCAGCAGGGACCAACTGAATTTCAATTTGTGTGTGGCTCTCCATGTTCGACAGAAGTCAAACATTAGACCAACTTCTATTGAATGGATGCACTGGGCAAACTTTTGACAATTATTGGCTGCAGGCACTGAGCAGAGTATTCTGATCAATGTCCATAGGGCCGCTGATAAGGCAGTACAATTGGCCTTCCTGTACTGGGCCCGTGGAGCTCAATGGCAAGGCACAGGCAGATTTATTGTTCATCTATGGTCTGCAAATATTTTAAAATAGATGACCTGTTGAGCCAAGTTCTTAGGCTTTCCAGAAAATTACATTTCTCTGGGCCCCTTCAGTCCAACAGAGGGGCCGAGGAGGCAGGAGTAGGGCGAGGACTATTTTTTAAAAATGTTCAGTGTTCAGGCAGATAAAGACAGCACCAATGTTTCTGATACTGTAACTAAAGGCTTGGCCGACAGCCTTTACCCGGTGGAATGATTCTTACTGCTCCCCTCAGTAAGTACTGAGGAGAGAGGAAGGTGAGGCTGTAGCCAGACAGCAGGAGGTGACTGTGTGGAGATGTGGCAGGGGGTTCAGCACAGTTATCCTGGTTCACAGGCAGGCGGCACAATGTCTTTATTACAACACTTTTTGGAATGTACAGACAGATACAGCCATACAGAACAGACTGCTAGTACTGCAAGTGGCAAGTCACCACAAACAGCCTTGCCATGCGATAGTTATACATCGATTGGTGTACTGTGGTCATCACAGTGAGATGCTTTCTTTTAGGTCTTTTTTACACTTGTATTTGGGGGGGCAGTAAAAAATGTGCATTTGTACTTTCTGCAACCAACCTCTTTTATGCTGCAAAGGCACTACCACTGTTGTACATATTATGGCAGGGGTGGTGGGGGGGTTTACACACACTCGAGGCGGCTGTAGCCGTGGGAAATACCTTGGCCACTTATGATTGGCAGGGCACTGTGACTTGGGGGAGGGGAGCTGTCAGGTAGGCTGTATGGGGCCCCATGATTTATAACAGAATCCTTGACTGTTCAGGCAGGGGAAATTTCTCTATCCACCTAACTTGTGTGGCTGTTGGCTAAATGAAAAAATAAAGGGACCATCTATGCCCAGCTTAAGCTTAGTATACATGGCCCGAATGTTGGATAGCATCAGCCTGTTCAATAGAAACTGGCCAACATTTAGCCCGTGTGTACTGGAGTCAGTCCAATAGAAGCCGCCCATTCAGCCAGCTTCTGTCTTAGCGGCATGACCGAAAAAAGGTCTGCCGATCGGCTCCAGAGCGCTGACTGGAGTGTTCTGACAGGGGGTGTCACCTACCTTTAGGAGACTGAAATGACAAGGTCGGCCTCTCTTGTATCTCCAGCCCATGCCCCACTGAGCGTGGAAAAGATGGTGCCAAGGAACAAGAGAAACACGAGTGCCTGTAGGTGTTGATGGCAGAGCTTGTGACAGAGTTGTAGACTCTGTGACTCAGGCAGAACATCAGGCCAGAAACTGTGATGATAGCGGTTAGATCAGCCGAGGTTAAAAGGGGCACTTCACCAGGCTTGCAGATTCAGGATATGTGACTTGCTGAAGCTTCCCGCAGTCTTGAGACAGGAGCACACTGTGTTCACTGGAGCTGGGATAAGGAGCAACCAGCACATGCACTCGAAGGTAACGTGGAGCCAAACAGAAGACAGAAGCATAGTCAGGATAGCCAGAGTCAGCATCGTGCGGGCAGTGGGTACCAGGGCATTAGACAGGAGCAAGGTCAGGGGTAAACCAAAGTCAGGAACTGATAATCAAGAGTATAAACAGAATCCAACATCAGGTCAGTGGTAAGCCAGTTCAGCAATGGATATCAAGCAGGATTCAAGCAGGGCACAAGGAAACAGCTGGAGACCAGTCAGCACTGAGCAAGATAAAATTACCACAAGATAAAATTACCACACAAAGAAGCAGATTAAAAAATATATGACATGGGGGCAGGAGGCGGAGCCTAGCGGAGCAGACATGCATTGTTAGAGCTCCACACCGCTGAGGAGAGAAGAGAAGGACAAAGCGGAGCCTGCAGGCTCAAAAGGTATCCATTTGAACCTTTTTGCCCCAGGGAACAAACTGTGAAAGTTTGGGCAGGAAATATGGTACTGGGAGGAAACCGTGGCAGAAATAAAAATTACCTCACAAAGAGCTCACAGGCACTCACTGCAGCTGAAGCAGCTCCAGTCACCTCACAAGATACAGCATCAGGGCACTCTCACAGACAGAAAATGTCACAGCAAGACTCTCCATTTGAGTCAGATACAGAACAAATCCTCTCACAAACTTCTCCACAAGCCTCCTCAGTATCCCCAGTAATATTATTACAATTTGAAAAGATGCTTCATAAGGCTTTAAAACAAACCTCAGACCAAATAACAAAAAGCCTAACCAAAGAAATAAGAGAGCTGGGAAACCGCACCGCAGCCTTAGAAATAAAAATGGATGCAATTGAAATTACAACCCAAGAAAATATAACAGAATTGGAACAATTAAAAAAAGAGAATTTAATACTTCAGACTAAGCTCGAAGATTACGAAAATAAAGCCAGACGTTCAAACTTGCGCATAAGGGGAATACCTGAAACTGTGACAGACCTGCAATCTACTATTACTGCTCTATTACAAGAACTAAAGCCAGATATCCCTATTGAACGTTTAGAACTGGACAGAGTACACAGAGCCCTCACAGCCAAAAAGAAAGATGGACCCCCATGTGATATAATCACAAAATTTCATTATTACAGAACGAAAGAACAAATACTAATTGCTGCAAGAGAAAAAAAGGAACTTAATTTTCGAGGACACAATTATCAAATTTTTGCTGACCTATACCAACTTACTATTACTAAAAGACGATCCATGAAACCCCAACTAATGGAACTGCAACGCCACAACATTATGTATCAATGGGGCTTCCCCTTTTCAGTCAGATTTAACTACCAAGGTACAATTTACAGAAGCAGATCAGCAGATGAACTACAACAAACCCTTTTAAAATTAAATCTGACAGAACCCACAAGCAGCAACACTCCCACACGCAGAAGAATGGCATCATCTTCACCTTCAGGCAGCACCCAGAAAATTTCAGAACAAAATGGGAATCATCATTCTCACAAAAGAGGCCGTTATACCACATCATCCATGGACCAAGAAGATTCAATGGACTGACATCCTAATTCCTGATATCTCTTCATTTATTATACTAAGAGATGGTTCTCTATAAAAAACCTGTATTTATAACTGAATGTAACTGCATTCTGATAGTCACACACTGTGTGGGATCATGTTACATTCCAGTTATATTTCTTATTACTTCTGATTCATATAGCCCTAGAATATATAAGTGAAATAAGGAAATTCTTGTTCAGTTATATATTATCAGGTAATAACAATAGATTTATTACTTTTTAGGACAAATATGTTCAATAATCCAGAAGTAATGGAAGCTTTTTCTTTCTTTTCTTAAAACAAATATATTATTACCTAACTAGTTCCTAGAATTATGTTTTTGTTTATTCTAATCTGAAGCAATACAACCTCAATTTTATGAGTTAACATATCTAAACAGTTACATATGAATAAAATATGTAATTGTTTACTCTAAAAGGGTTAAAATCCCAAAATAATTCAAACTATCTTCATCAATACCAAAGTTATTAACAGTACCTTTCTAACTGAATTATTTAGCCTAGGGCAAGACTAACCATATACAACCACCCTGGAATAAATAATTTCAACAAAAACTATATTCTGCACTCCAATTAATGAAACATCATTTTGATGTCTTTTGACATAGCACTTCTCTCCTGTAAGCGGAAGATCCGTGTACCCCCATTAGCCCTTCTCATTCTCCCAACCATATTATGTGGGAGTGTGACGAAGGCACTTATTCCCCTGAGAGAGATATTTATTCTCTTTCACGGGTAAATTGGGATTACTTGCAAAAAATAATTTATACAATGTATCATCTAATCTCATATGTTTTTTGTTTACTCTTTACTCCAGAATTCACTGGTTTCTTTTCTATCTATTCATCTCTTCAGTCCACACAGGTTGATCTACGCAGTCAGCTCTGCATAACAAAAAGTAAGTCAAAACTATTTGATCTATTGCCATGGCACCACTGAATATACTTTCCCTGAATGTTCAGGGAATAAATGTCCCTCAAAAAAGGACCAAAGCCTTCCGTACTTTCCATAACAAGAAGGCTCACATAGTATGCCTCCAAGAAACACACTTCACCAAAGATTCTACTCCAAAATATATTTCTCCTTTTTATCAACAAATTTACACGGCTTCTGCCTGTACCAAGCAAAGGGGAACTCTAATTGCATTTCACCAATCCACACCATTCACCTTATCATCAGAAATTAAAGACCCAGAAGGTAGATACCTGATACTCATGGGTTATATAATGGATACAGCAATCACGGTGATTTCCTACTACGCTCCTAACTAACAACCTACACCATTCCTCTCACATATATTACAAGTGATTAATACACACAAAATAGGAACAGTGATAATGTGTGGGGATTCGAACCAGGTCCTCCTCCCATTTCTAGATAAATCCCCTTTTACACCATCCAAAATAACCTCTAGATTACCTTTTTCTCAACTTCTTTCCAAATACAATCTGGTAGATTCATGGAGAGAAAGTAACCCAATGAAAAAGAATTCACTTATTTCTCGCACCCTCATCAAACCTTCACCAGAATAGATCATATTTTTCTAACAATAGGAATGATACCAGAAATTATTGCATCAGATATAATTCCGATTCCGTGGTCTGACCATAATGCAGTATACACTACTATAACCTCAGCCATACCAAAAGCGCATGACCCAACGTGGTACTTACCGGACATAATGCTCAAACACCCACTACATCAGATGGCCATTGAACAAGCTTTAAAGGAATACATATCAATTAATAATACAACAGACATCTCCCCAATAACACTGTGGGAAGCTCATAAGCCTGTCTTGCGTGGTACAATACAAAGACAAATGGCACTATTTAAACGGGAACGCAAAAATCTAGCAAAAAAACTAGAACTCAATTTTAATGCAGCCTACATATCATTTCAAGATAATCCATCTCAGAGTACAAAATCTCATCTGGAAAAATCTAGATTGGAATACGATCTATTTCTCACTGAGTCAGTTGATAAATACCTCAAACGCTCCAAACACAATTTCTACATGAATACAAACAAACCAGGTACATATTTGGCTCGGGCATTAAATTTAACTAACAAATCTTTCAAACCAATACGTTTGAAATTATCAAAAAATGTTTACACTTGTAATCCAGTTAAAATAGTCCATAAATTTCACTCACATCTCGCAACTTTATACAAGACAAACAATGAATTTAATCCTACAGAGGCTGAATCCTTCTTCTCAAAAATAACCTTACCTGAGTTATCTCAGAATCAAAAAAGCAGTTTGGATGAGCCTATAACTATAGATGAAGTTGCTAACGCCATAAAAGACCTAAAACTTAACAAAAGACCAGGCCCAGACGGCTACTCGGCTTTATACTATAAAACATTCTCAGAAATACTCTCTCCCATTCTCACTGAAACTTTTAACAAACTTCTAGATGGACATTCTTTTCGGCAAGAAACACTAATGGCAATTGTTTGTATGATCCCAAAACCCCTTTCTGATGATACTTCCTGTGTGAATTATCGGCCTATCTCTCTGTTAAACCTCGATATTAAATTATTAGCAAAAATAATAGCAAAACGCCTCAATAGCATTATAGGAAAATTAATACATAGAGATCAAGTAGGCTTCATGCCAAATAGACAGGCAGGCGATAATATACGCAGGGCAGTGTTATTGGCACATATTGCTAAAAAACGGAAAATCCCTTTATGTTTTCTATCTCTCGATATTAAGAGGGCATTTGACACAGTATCCTGGCAATATATGCAATATTCATTACAAAAATGGGGTTTTGGACCCCACTTTTTAACATGGATCAAAGAATTATATAATAAACCCAAAGCCTATATAAAATATGCTGGATACAAATCTGAAGCCTTTAATATCGAAAGAGGTACCCGACAGGGTTGCCCACTATCTCCCTTATTATTTGCCCTTATACTCGAACCCATGGCCCAATACATCAGAACAAACCAAACTATAACTGGCATTGAAGTAGGAGGTATTACACACAAATTATGTATATTTGCAGACTATATATTACTTTTTCTATCATCACCACAGGTCTCTGGTCCTAACATAATACCAGCTCTTGATGGATTTGCAGCCCTATCCGGCCTTATGATTAATCCTAAGAAATGCCTAGTGCTTAATATTTCACTCACAAACATGGAATTGATCCCGGCTAGGGCTGCACTCCCATTCACATGGGCAGAAAAATCAATCCCATATCTTGGAATTCATTTAACAGCATCTCATTCTGAGTTATTCTCAACCAATTATCCTCCTGTATTAAGACAGATCACAAATCTAATAAAACAATGGTCGCAACTTCCTTTATCCTGGATAGGGAAGATTAATGCAATCAAAATGACTATTCTACCCAAATTGCTTTATCTATTCAGAGTCCTCCCTATTCCAATTTCTTCCTATTTTTTGAGAATAGTACAAAAAAGAGCAACTTCGTTTATATGGGGCTCTTCTAAACCACCTATACCTATACACACACTACATCTTCCCAAAAATAAAGGAGGCCTGGGATACCCTAATTTTACTAACTACTACAGAGCAGCACATTTGGCCAGTCTGTCCAAATACCATGCAAAACAGGAAATCCGATTATGGGTATTTATCGAGGCTTCAGAAAATGACCCTCTATTAATATCAAATTTATTATGGCTTGATCCTAAAGACCGCTTTAAAATTCATAATCCCATAACTAAACACTTCTTATCTCTCTGGGATAAACTAAAAACCGAATATCAGTTACAATCTCCACACAATCCTCTCCTTTCTTTTATCAGAAATCCGGCCTTTTATCCGGCATGGATCTACCCAAATTCTTTTAAAGCTTGGACAACATCAGGCATTCAGACACTAAATTACTTCATAGCATCTAAATCATTCCTTTCATTCCCATCGCTTAGAGAAAAATATGATCTACCAAACTCTGAGATATTTAGATATCTCCAAATCAAAAATTTCTATACACCATTCCTAAAGGGGGATACACCATTATCCCAATTATCCATTTTTGAATCAATCTGTACAAAAGATCCATTTGCTAAAGGTACAATTTCATCACTTTATAATCAATTATATGGAGTACCAAATCTTAATAGACCCTCTTACGTTCAGAGGTGGGAGGAGGACCTGGGACGAACTTTAGAAGACACGGACTGGTCTAACATATGGCTCACATCTAAGTCATCTTCACCCAACATCTTAGCACTGGAGACAAATTATAAAGTCCTAACTCGCTGGTACCTTGTACCCGCTAGAGTGGCAAAATATTCACCTAATACCTCAGCTCTTTGTTTTCGAGGATGCCCAGAAATAGGCACATATTTACACATATGGTGGACGTGCCCAGTAATCCAAACCTTCTGGAAGGAAGTCTTCGTGATTGCATCTAAAATATTTAAAAAAATAATACAACCAGATCCATATTTAACTTTACTTAATTTAAAACCGGAATGGTTAACACTCTCTCAATTCAAACTTATGATCCAACTAATAACGGCTGCAAAACAAACAGTGGCCAAGGCATGGAAATCTCCTACATTGGTACTAACAGAAACAATTCACAGAATGAATAATACAATGTCCCATGCTAAGATGGTAGCCATCGATCAAAATCAAATTCCAAACTTTGAAAAACTTTGGCATCCTTGGATAAAACAACAGTTCCTGTCAAACTTCAATGACTCTGTCCTGTTGCCATGGTAACAGATTAAATGACTTACAGAGACACCCATTCTAAGGCTTCAAAGAGAACTAAAAAGAATAATAAACTGACGAGCGGGACAACCTTGTGGACCATACCTCTACCTTTCAACCCTTTTTCTTCTTTCTCTTTCCTTTTCGCCACCTTACGATTAAAGCTCATTATCAGAATTTATGTGACCTATATACACTCTACTTGTAAACAATATGTATAGTAGGTATAAATCATTTAAATACCTACAAAAGTAACAAAGGAAATGATATATATCTTTAATTTAGGTTTACGTGAACCCAATGTTTAATATTTGAAATTTCATGATATTTACCTATATAAACCCTACTGTAAAACAATGAGCTTACTTTATAGATCCTTGTAAACTTACTTTATTTATCTTTATAACATTGTATACTCAATAAACTTCTTTTGACAAGGAAAAAATATATGACATATGATACATAGGCATGATCAAGGTAAATCTAATATTTTCAATGAATTCATAAACATGTTCATAAACAACCCACCAGGGTTGTTCTGCAACATCCAGGATAGGGAAATACAGTATCTCGCAAAAGTGAGTACACCCCTCACATTTCTGTAAATATTTTATTATATCTTTTTATGTGACAACACTGAAGAAATGACACTTTGCTACAATGTAAAGTAGTGAGTGTACAGCTTGTATAACAGTGTAAATTTGCTGTCCCCTCAAAATAACTCAATACACAGCCATTAATGTCTAAACCACTGGCAACAAAAGTGAGTACACCCCTAAGTGAAAATGCCCAAATTGGGCCCAATTAGCCGTTTTCCCTCCCCGGTGTCATGTGACTCATTCGTGTTACAAGGCCCCAGGTGTGAATGGGGAGCAGTTATGTTAAATTTGGTGTTATCGCTCTCAATCTCTCATACTGGTCACTGGAAGTTCAAGATGGCACCTCATGGCAAAGAACTCGCTCAGGATCTGAAAAAAAGAATTGTTGCTATACATAAAGATGGCCTAGGCTATAAGAAGATTGCCTGAAACTGAGCTGCAGCACGGTTGCCAAGACTATACAGGACAGGTTCCACTCAGAAAAGGCCTCGCCATGGTCGACCAAAGAAGTTGAGTGCACGTGCTCAGTGTTCCAGAGGTTGTCTTTAGGAAATGGATGTATGAGTGCTGCCAGCATTGTTGCAGAAGTTGAAGGGGTTGTGGGGGTCAGCCTGTTGGCGCTCAGACCATACGCTGCACACTGCATCAAATTGGTCTGCATGGCTGTCATCTCAGAAGGAAGCCTCTTCTAAAGATGATGCACAAGAAAGCCTACAAACAGTTTGCTAAAGACAAGTGGACTAAGGCCATGGATTACTGGAAGCATGTCCTGTGGTCTGATGAGACCAAGATAAACTTATTTGGTTCAGATGGTATCAAATGTCTGTGGCGGCATCCAGGTGAGGAGTACAAAGACAAGTGTGTCTTGCCTAGAATCGAGCATTGTGGTGGGAATGTTATCGTCTGGGGCTGCATGAGTGCTGCCGGCACTGGAGAGCTACAGTTCATTGAGGGAACCATGAATGCCAACATGTACTGTGACATACTGAAGCAGAGCATGATCCCCTCCCTTCGGAGACTGGACCACAGGGCAGTATTCCAACATAACAACCCCAAACACACCTCCAAGACAACCACTGCCTTGCTAAAGAAGCTGAGCTTAAAGGTGATGGACTGGCCAAGCATGTCTCCAGACCTAAAACCTAATGAGCATCTGTGGGGCATCCTCTAACGGAAGGTGGAGGAGCGCAAGGTCTCTAACATCCACCAGCTCCGTGATGTCATCATGGAGGAGTGGAAGAGGACTCCAGTGGCAACCTGTAAAGCTCGGGTACCGAGCACTGGATGTCCGCCAGCATCTGCCAATCATCAGTACAGTGACAGTGCATATTTTTAGCACTGATCACTGTATTAGTATCACTGGTTCCTGCAAAGTGTCAAAAGTGTCAGTTAGCGTCTGATTGGCCATCGCAATATCGCAGTCCCACTATAAGTCACTGATCGCCGCCATTACTAGAATAAAATAAATAAATAAATACAAATTCACGTATATAGCCCATAGTTTGTAGAGGCTACAGTATAACATTTGCGTAAACAAATCAATATATGCTTATTGGGATTTTATTTACCAAAAATATGTAGCAGAATACATATTGGCCTAAATTTATTAAGAAATTAGATTTTTAAAATTTTTTTATTGGATATGTTTTATAGCAGAAAGTAAAAAATATTGTTTTTTTTTCCAAAATTGTTGGTTTAAATTTTTTTGTTTATAGCACAAAAAAAACAAAAAAATACATTGGTAATCAAATATCATCTGAAGAAAGCTCTATTTGTGGGAAAAAATCATAAATTTTATTTGGGTACAGCGTTGCATGACCACGTAATTGTCAGTTAAAGTAACACAGTACCGTATCGCAAAAAAATGGCCTGGTCATGAAGGGGGGTAAATCTTCTGGAGGTCAAGTGGTTAAAGGAAAATTTTCAAGAAAGCTCACACTTGATTGTCAAA
This sequence comes from Aquarana catesbeiana, assembly GCF_042186555.1. NCBI lineage: Eukaryota > Metazoa > Chordata > Amphibia > Anura > Ranidae > Aquarana > Aquarana catesbeiana. The sequence goes on along the minus strand of NC_133328.1, from coordinate 151,927,727 downwards.
AATAATTACTGTTTATATTTATTATATTTATTGTAAATATTGTATTATATTTATGTGATTTTTTTTTATATGAGATTTTTTTTAGAAGAGAGGGGCGTTAACTATTGCATACGATTGGGGATCATGAACCCTCCATGCAGCCTGCACACTGGATGGTGGTGTAATCACGCTACAGCTACAGCTCACCAAGTAAAGGAAGGACAGGAAGAGAAGGGGAAGGAAGAGCTAAGGATCTAGGAAAGCACAGAATACTGGACTCACAGGAATAGCAGGTGTATAGTACAGAATTGGGTTGCTGGCCTTACAGGCAGACAGGAGTACAGGGGGATCCCTAAGTAGTGAGATACTGGGATTACAAGAACATAGGGGTAATGGTATGTATCAGCAATACTGAGGTGCACATGGGTCTAGGACAGGGAGAATACCTGTTGGTACCTATGGATGAAAACCCAACATCACACATACAGTGAAGATGAGGGCCTTGGAAGGGCCTTGTCACACAGTCTAAGATAAGAAAACATCTTATCTTCTCCAGAGCTCCTGAAGGTGGGGTTGGGTTTTGCTACAGACAATTCCAATGTTGCAGACTCACCTGAGCAGACAGCTTCTGGCAATTAAAGGTCGATAAGCAGGGAAAAGTCCCTTGCAGTGATGAGATCCTGGAATCACTGGTCAATAGGCAGTACAGCCTAAGCTTGCAGGAGTGTCTGGAAACACACAGATGTACTAGGAATGGGTAGCAGTGCACAGAGACACACAGAATCTCTCAGAGTGAGTGGTGAGACAGAAAGGAATCACTGAGAGCATTCAGAAATGTACACTGACACAGAGCAGGAAACTGGGAAAACACAGGGTGAAACGGAAGTAAACTGAAGACGTAGGTTCTGATATTGAAAGGCAGACTAAAACTCACAGGGGATCATGGAGGTGCAGGAAGGCTGAACGCTGGCAGAGGTACACAAGGGAAACAGAGGCACAAGTTCACTGTAATGCTTAGAGGACACAACGGGTGGATTGTTACAGATTTCAGGCAGGAACACACAGACAGTCACTGGGGATAGGTTGGATGATCCTGGGGACAATGAGAGTATGGAGGCATACCTCCCAATATTTTGAGATGGGAATGAGGGACACCTACTAACAACCGTATGTAGGCATAGGGCATGCCCCATGCCACACCCCCTTAAAGGACAATAAACCAAAAAAAGGTTAATTCAATCCACAAGGACTTTTTTTTACCACTACTATTCCTTTATATTGGCTTTTAAAATGTACAAATGCAATAATTTAGAAATTGGATGAAAGGTTTAGCACTGGGAAAAACTTTTTAAAAGATAAAAGGTGCATTTTATATACACCTATATGGATCTGACCAAAATGAGGGACAAATGAGGGGGGAAGAGGGACAGAGGGACATTGCTCCAAATCAGGGACAGTCCCTCAAAATCAGGGACAGTTGGGAGGTATGTGGAGGTAACACAGAAATGCTCTGGAAGACCTTTGCAAAATCATTAGGAACAAGGGAGGTTCAGCTACAGAAACAGTAGGAATCTCGAGGTCACCCAAAATCTTTCAGAAAATCAGGGACACTAGGAATCATAGAGTCACTCATAATCATTTGTAAAGCCAGGGACACTAGGAATTGTGAGGTCACTTGTAATCTTTCTGAGAGTCAGATAGAATAGGGATCTTGGGGTCATATAGGGTCTTCTTGGAAAGTCACAGACACTAGGAATCTTGAGGTCACTCAGAATATTCTTGGAAATTGGGGGACATTAGGAGACATGGGGTCATTTTGAATCTCTTGGAATGTAAGAGACACTAGGAAACACTGGTGGACCTGGTGCTATTAACACTAGCTGTTGCTCAGGCAAAGCCTAAAGCAATGAGCTTAAATAGAAAGGGAGATGGCCTGTCTGGGCTTGGACTGAGCATGTAGCTAACTAAATCAACAGCAGGTAAATAATTAGTGTTCCGTACAAGTTGTGTGGGATTATAGGTAACAGCAGACCCTTGCAAGTTAAAGTTATGAAGCATGCCTGCTGGTCTTTGGAAATAGATGTTATAGATCAGCAGTAAAGCTGCTCATTATTGACATTATTTTTGTAAAATCAAATATTTTGAATCACTTTTACTAATATAAACTAAAACTCATAAATACATCTTATGTTGATTTATTTTTAATGTGTAAGTAAATGTTAATGGGAAGGTAAAATACAAACTGTTGTATTTGTTCTTTTACTTGTATATTTTCCATGAATATCCATTTCAAAGCACTTATACATTCATACTATTTTACTGTTGATAGAACTACCTTTTTATCCAATCCAGATGGCTACATTTAGAATAAAACATTGTGAACAAATAACCCGGAGCAGTAACAAGTTAAAAAAAAAAAAGAAAAAAGAAAATGCCATTGTCTTCTTGTGAAAGACATGAGAATTATACAAGCACATGATAACAATACAGCTTCATTGGATTCTTGTAGTAATTTCACTCCATTGATGTTTTGTATGGTTGGAATTATTATGTATATAGTATTACATAGCACATTTCATGCTCCATGATAGGGAGAAGAAGCTCCAGGTGCCTGCTTAATGTCTTGTTTATACTTTAATATATAACCATAAGTTAATTATTTTATATATGTCTTCATATTAAATCCATAAAATGACCTACTAAAAGACATATACTGTAGATATTAAAGTGATTGTAATTTTTTTTATTATTATTATTATTATTATTATAACAAACATGGTATACTTACTCGAGAAGAGGAAGCCAATCTTCCTCTTCTCGAGTCCCCAAGCAGCGCTCCTGGCTCCCACTGAGTACCCCCATATCATGTTGCTTGCTCTGGGGGCACTCATTCATGTGCTCGCTCCCGTGTCACTTGACACACAGATCCTGGCACTTCCCTGCCACCTTCTGTCTCCTCACTGGCTGTGATTGACAGCAGCAGGAGCCAATGGCTTTCACTGCTGTCTGTGAGCCAATGAGGAGGGAGAGAGCTGCTGCTCTCTTGCACATAGCTGGATCAAGATCGGGCTCAAGTAAATATAAGGGGGGCTAAAGGGGGAGCTTCATGCAGAAGGTTTTTTTACCTTAATGCAGAAAATAATAATAAAAACATGTTACACTGACCCTAAATACATGTGAATAAATATCTAATTAAAAAAAAAAACAACATGTGATAAAAAACTATTACAAACTGAATAAACAGTCCCAATCATGACAAATTAGTGAAGCCAAATCCAACAAAGGCTGTGAAATTAAATTATCCACTTTACTAGAAGATAGACAATAACAGTGGCTTGAAGGAAAAGTGTGGAATCCACCACCCAGTAGTATCCAGAAAGGCTTAGCAAACAGCCATAACCTTCTTATGAAAGGAAGGTCAGACAAGGCATCTGCCCCAAAAGAGTTGTTGCAAATCCTTACAGCTTGGATCCTCCTAATATTGGGATAATGCCGTTTGTCAACTGAGGTGTCTCTATCGGCTCTCAGTGATGAGATTATATGTACCCAAAGGGAGATACTGTGTACTTATTAAAAAAGATAATTTATTAAAAAGAAGAGTGACACTTACATTAAAAACTTTGTTAGAAAAACACTCAATACAGAGACTCCAGCCAAAAACATTAAAAACATCTGGTGGCGCAATGACGTCATAGCAGGCACTTTCCTACGCATTTCGTCACAACTGACTTTTTAATGGGAAGACACCAGTTGTGAGGAAACGCCTAGGGTGGAGCCTGCTGTGACATCATCGCACCACCGGATGTTTTCAATCAGCCCTGTTGTATACCGGTGGTAGTCTCTGTGTTTTTCTAACACAATTTTTTTTTTAAATAGTACGACTTGAGTTTATACATGGTACCAACGTATGAAAATATTGTATGCAAAAGATACAGAAAAAACATGAATGGAAAGGACGTTTAAGGTACCATTAATCAAGCACAGGGTATAAAGTTAACAAAGCTTTATTGTTGTCGCATTAAAAACATACAATAGAGGGGCGTGGTCGGTGCTGAGGGAAGATGGCTGCACTGTAAACCGGCTCTGTGTCTTCGGTACTCCCTTGAGCGGCTAGAAGCCATTTAAAGCAGCCCTGGACTCACAAGATAGTCCTGGAAATGGAGGTGACTCATCAGGCAACATGGGGAAAGCTGAGGAGAGTGAGATTGAACAAAGAGATCTGCATCTCAGTGATAATGAAGACTCCCACAACGACATTATCTGCCCACCTAAACAGAAAAGAAAAATTGATACTTCTGAAGGAAATGTGAGTGAAACTTCTCATGATTATGACATTATACTATGTGAAAATCCTTATGATGCAAAATTGAATGCTATCCCCACCACAGGGCAACCTGTTTCAGATTCCACCATTAAAGAAATTGTAATGTCTTTAAGGGGAGCTCTGCAGCAAGACATGATTAATTTCATGCAACAATCTAAAAAAGACAATTAATGCGATATGCACAGCAAAACTGACCTCTCCCCGATCCCTATGCAGGAATACATTTATATGCTGATCTGTCCCAAGCAACGATTTTAGCACGCAAGAATCTGAATTCAATAATTAAAGTACTCCAGAACCACAAAATACAGTATAGATGGGGATTCCCCACAAAAATACTAATCGATCGCGACAGCACCTCACACTCTATCCATACTATGGAAGAAGGTCTGAAGATCCTACACCTATGAGGACTGCTTCCAAATGGGGAAGATCATATGTCAGAAAAACCCCTACCTAATAAAATACCTCAACAATGGCAAACTAAACAAGGAAGACCATCATCCTCCATTTCCAAGGATCCCTTTAACTGACTTATAATACTATTTAGCTGAAAAGACTATGATAAGGATCAGAGTCAATCCTCACTTATAATCCAGGAACTCTAATTACAGGGAGCTCTAAGTCAGGGTAGTTTTGTTTGTTCTCGGATAACTAGTACAACTACAATGTACACAGGAGTTGTATACCAACTCCTATTTTCTTATTTAATGTTGTTTATAATGTTTATTTGTATGTTTCTTTTTTCTTTTGTGAATTACAAGGTTCAACCTCAAATTCTAATGTTTACAGATGGCAATAACAACAACATTGATGAGGTAATGTTTTTTTCAATTAATGATAAGTTATTCTTAACTAGCATCAATTACCACCTCCGTTATGGGTATTAAACTTATGTCACTTAATACCAAGGGTCTTAATAGCCCATACAAAAGGAGAGCTCTATGGAAAGATGCAATAAAATACAAAAGTGATGTAGTGTGCATACAAGAATCACATTTTTCAGTGGAAAAGGCACCTAATTTTTCACATAAGTTTCCACATATTTTTTTTTTCTAACAATAAAAAAAAGAAAAAGGGAGTGGTCATAGCAATAAAAGATACTATCACTTTTCAACTACTAGATCTCAAAACAGATACTCAGGGAAGATATATTATCAAAGTGGCGAATATTGATACCACAACTTATACAATCATAAATCTCTATGCGCCTAATGCACATCCACAAAGGTTTATACGGAAGACTATTTCATTAGCAAGATCAATACAAAAGGGCCAATTTATTCTGTGTGGGGATTTCAACGCTCCTATGGACCCATTCATGGACACCTCTAAAAAAGGGAAAAGCTACTAGACCTGGTCTAAATAAATTGTTCCATGATGAAGATTTATATGATCCATGGAGATGTCTTCATACCACAGAACGAGATTACACTTTTTCTCGAATATACATAAATCCTATTCAAGAATAGACAATTTTATCCCAGATAGATACCTGCTACAGAAGATAATGAATGCTAAAATACATACCATACCATGGTCTATTTAGGCTCCTATCACAATAGAAATACAAACAGGACCCAATTGCACCACCAATATTCTATGAAGAAATAATACCTTCATTCTATCTCAAAAAGAAAATCTATCTGTGATAAAAAGAAATCTATCAGAATTGTTTGCATTTAATACCAATGATTCCTTGAACAATACAAATGTATGATGTACCTATAAAGCGTTTATAAGGGGAATGATGATTCAAGTAGCTGCTAGAGAAAAAAAAAGAAACAAACATTGGTAAATAAACTGCTGCAGGACATTTCTAACCTAGAAGAAGTACACAAAAAGTCCCAAAGATTTCAAATTATCTCAACAACTAAATAACCTTAGAATAGAACTAAGATGCGCTTTAATAACAGACCAGGACAAACATCTTAAAAGAATGAAATTACATTATTATTCTCAGAATAATAATGCCAGTAAATTTTTAGCTAAGAAATTACGCCAACGACAAAACAAGAAAAAAATAACGAAAATAATTCACCATGCAACTCATAACTCACTATAATCCCCAAGAAATCGCAGACTCGTTCTCGGATTATTACGAATCGTTATACAATCTTAAGGATGATAAAAACACTTAACAACCTACACCTGATAGTATATATATATTTTTTTTTTAAAGTCAGTAAATCTACCTAAAATTGATAACATTACTCTTGAACAAGTCATAACACCTATATCACAAGATGTAATTAAATCCTTACCCAAAAACAAAGCTCCAGGAAATGATGGTCTATCTGCAGAATACTATAATGCTTGTGCAGATATCTTAGTTCTACATCTAAGTACAATGTTTAATCAACTTGCAAACACCAGACAATTCCCAAAGGAAATGCTAGAAGCAGTAATTATTACTATTCCAAAATCGGAGAAAGACCCCATATATCCCCACATTTACAGACCCATATCTCTATTAAACACAGATCTAAAAGTATATGCAAAAATTTTGGCCAACAGATTACTAAAAATAACACCATATCTTATAAATCTCGACCAAATAGGTTTTGTAAAAAGGAAGACAGGCACCAGATGGTACAAGAAGAATGTTAAACTTGATAAATCAAATAGAAAATAGTCAAATGCCTTCTCTCTTCCTAACCATTGATGCCGAAAAGGCATTCGACAGGATGCATTGGGATTTTATCTCCAATCACTAACGAAATTCGGATTTAAAGGATTTATACATTCAGCCATAATGGCTCTTTATACACAACCCTCAGCAACGGTTTATACCTCGGGTATACTATCAAAAAGATTTAATTTGACTAATGGAACTAGGCAAGGGTGCCCCTTTTCTCCCCTTAATTTTTCATTGGCCATTGAACCTCTTTCGGAATCCATACAAATGAACCCGAGCATAACAGGAATCAAAATAGGTAAATACGAGCACAAAATAGGATTATTTGCAGATAATGTTATAATATCAGTAACTAATCCTGAGGCTTCATTACCCACTGTTCAGAAGGTATTGAAATTGTATGGAAATGTGTCCTACTACAAGATCAACCAAAACAAATGTCATGTACTGCCAATGAACCTTCATACTGATATTACTGATATAATTTGCGTATGAAATACGATTTTATTTGGGAGAAAAATTCTTTATCCTATTTAGGAATTAAACTTGCCTACCCCTCCTCCAAAATTTATGGTGCCTATTTTCCCGAACTAGTGGATATAATACACAAAGATCTACAAAAATTAAAAAAAACACAACTCTCGTGGGTAGGAAAAAAAGCAGCGTTTAAAATGGTAACACTACCTAAAATTTTGTATTATTTCCGTACCCTCCCTATTTTAATCCCTACCAAATTTTTTACGCAAATTAACACAAAACTAAAATAATATATATGGAATGGGAAAAAATCTAGAGTAACTTTTTTGATACTGACATCCACCAAGGTAGTAGGTGAAATGGGCTTACCAGATATAGGAAATTATTATAACGAGGCCTTAATGAACCAAATTAAATATTGGTTAACCTCTTTGGAGGATAAATTATGGGTAAACATTGAAAAAGAATTTACTTTAGGACACAATACGTATGAGTTATCTATGGCTTTTCATTTATTTAAGAAAATTACTATTCCCAACCTACTCAGCATCATAGCCACCTTGATGGCATGGAAACATATCCTGTCCAAAACTAAAAGTGAGGAAAAACAAACGTCATTACAATTACAGGTGAAAATTTTGGAATATTGTAAAATACACATTAAGATACATGAATGGAATATTCAAGGTTATTATATGTTTAATGATTTGCCCCAAAGTTACAGAGCAATGGTACTAGGTAAAATAGAGAGATGTTCCCGATTAAATAACTTCAACCCAAATCATACAATTATATGGGAATTTTTAACTAACCATAAGGATAAGAAGAGAAGAGGAATCTCACTATTTTATGAACTCCTCTCCGATTATCCTATAGGGTACAAAAATCCTCAAATGATTAAATGGCAAAATTTAAAATTCATCACAGGTTTTTACAGTAGAACAATGGTGGAAGGCATTACTAACATCTAGAAAAGCATCATCCTGTACTGAATATTGGGATAATTCCAAAAAAATACTAAATAGATGGTGTTTGACTCCGTATAGAATATCAAAAATGTACCCCTCTTCTTCACCTTTATGCTGGAGATGTAATGAACACATAGGGAATCTACTCCACACCCTGTGGAGATGCAAAAATTTACAAAGTTTTTGGAACACTATTTCTAAATTCTTAGCGGATTTCACTGGAATATTAATTGATCTCTCTCCAGGTATGGCCCTCCTAGGATTAAATTTAGATTTTTACCCACAAATGTTTAGAACAATAGTAGCCCACATACTTATAGCAGCTAGACTATCAATATCTAATTTATGGAAATCTCCTAATGTTCCGAACATATCCAATGTAATTATCAGACTGAATATACAAGCACAATATGAGCTGATGTTAGCTTATAAAAACTTTCACATGACTAGTTATAAAAAAAAAAATGGCAAGCTTGGATGGATCACCCTAGAGCTTCCAATTATTTAAAAACCTGTAACCTTTAATTGTTTAATTTTTGGATATCAAAAATAACTTACCTCTATCCTATACATTGCAAGAGCTTAATAAATAAACTTTGTTTACAGCTTGAACCCATTTGGGGTAAGCAAAGGTTTATATTTTGAGACTGATATTATTGAGTTGAATTGTTACCTGTATATTTTCATACATGTTTATGGAAGTATACTATATTTCTTCTTTTTCATTTTTGTTTGTTTGTTATTTTATTCTTATCTATTTTACCCATATATTACTTAGAACAAATGATATTACTAGCCCAGTGTTTATTGTTCTGTATACATGATTGTATATTCAAATTTCTGAATAAATAAAGTTAAAAAACATTCAATAGAAAAAATATTGCACAGGCTTTACGCTTGTTATGTAATACATTATATATTGTTCACATTACAGGAATCATATATTTGCATGTGACACAACATATCGCAACAGATTCATTTCAAGTGTATCATATATGAGGCCCTGATACCTTGCAATAATGCAGTAATGTTGCACTGCATTATTTTGCCATAACAAAGTACTACCACACCTTCAGCTACCTGTTCCTGTACATATATATATATACACACAGTATATATGAGAAAATTAGGACAAACTTGCGTTTGACCATTTAGCCATCACTTGCCAGAAACCCCGGGCTGATGTTTCTCATTTTGCAGCAGTAGCAATACCTTCACAAAAAGATGGACTCCGGACTGGATGAAGTTTGTAAACGAATCAGCTGAGTATCCTGGGTGATATCACTGACCAGATATGGTCACAATCATATTTGTCAATGGTGTCACCCAGGATGCTCTGCCAGTTTGTTTGCATAAATCAACCAATCAGGGCTTTGTCATTTTGGAGCTGGAGTGCAAAGAGTAAATATCATTGGACAAAGCGTTGTCATGTTGGCTGGTCAACACCATCAGGCGGTGACTAATGGTGGTGGTGAACATCATGATTGATGATCAATGTATGTAATTGACAGCACACCATGAATCTTCAACTAACATTCAAAGCAAAGTTATCACATTACAACGAAAGAGTGAAACCCTTTGCAACCATGCAGGACCCGCAAGTGATGTGATCACTTTTCAATAAAACCTTTGGACAATATTTGAAGATCTGTGGTGTACTGACAAATATGTACATTGATCTGTGATGTTTTCCAGTCTTCAGCTGGCTGTTGCTGCAGCACCCGCTATCCTTAACCACTTCAGCCCCGGACCATTATGCTGCCTAAGGACCAGAGGACTTTTTCCAATTTGGCACTGCGTCGCTTTAACTGCTAATTGCGCGGTCATGCAATGCTGTACCCAAACAAAATTTGCGTCCTTTTCTTCCCACAAATAGAGCTTTCTTTTGATGGTATTTTATCACCTCTGCCATTTTTATTTTTTGCGCTATAAACAGAAAAAGACTGAAAATTTTGAAAAAAAATGATATTTTCTACTTTTTGTTATAAAAAAAATCCAATAAACTCAATTTTAGTCATACATTTAGGCCAAAATGTATTCCACCACATGTCTTTGGTAAAAAAAATGTCAATAAGTGTATATTTATTGGTTTGCGCAAAAGTTATAGCGTCTACAAGCTAGGGTACATTTTCTGGAATTTACAAAGCTTTTAGTTTATGACTGTCTATGTCATTTCTTGAGGTGCTAAAATGGCAGGGCAGTACAAAACCCCCCCAAATGACTCCATTTTGGAAAGTAGACACCCAAAGGAAATTGCTGTGAGGCATGTTGAGCTCATTGAATATTAATTTTTTTTGTCCCAAGTGATTGAATAATGACAAAAAAAAAATTACAAAAAGTTGTCACTAAATGATATATTGCTCACACAGGCCATGGGCATATGTGGAATTGCACCCCAAAATACATTCAGCTGCTTTTCCTGAGTACGGGGATACCACATGTGTGGGACTTTTTGGGAGCCTAGCCGCGTACGGGGCCCCGAAAACCAATCACCGCCTTCAGGATTTCTAAGGGCGTAAATTTTTGATTTCACTCCTCACTACCTATCACAGTTTTGAAGGCCATAAAATGCCCAGATGGCACAAACCCCCCCCAAATGACCCCATTTTGGAAAGTAGACACCCCAAGCTATTTGCTGAGAGGCATGTTGAGTCCATGGAATATTTTATATTTTGACACAAGTTGCAGGAAAGTGACAAATTTTTTTTTTTGCACAAAGTTGTCACTAAATGATATATTGCTCACACAGGCCATGGGCATATGTGGAATTGCACCCCAAAATACATTTAGCTGCTTCTCCTGAGTATGGGGATACCACATGTGTGGGACTTTTTGGGAGCCTAGTCGCGTACGGGGCCCCGAAAACCAATCTCTGCCTTCAGGATTTCTAAGGGTGTAAATTTTTTATTTCACTCTTCACTGCCTATCACAGTTTCGGAGGCCATGGAATGCCCAGGTGGCACAAACCCCCCCTCAAATGACCCCATTTTGGAAAGTAGACACCCCAATCTATTTGCTGAGAGGCATGGTGAGTATTTTGCAGCTCTCATTTGTTTTTGAAAATGAAGAAAGACAAGAAAAAACATTTTTTTTTTCTTTTTTCAATTTTCAAAACTTTGTGACAAAAAGTGAGGTTTGCAAAATACTCACTATACCTCTCAGCAAATAGCTTGGGGTGTCTACTTTTCAAAATAGGGTCATTTGGGACGGTTTGTGCCACCTGGGCATTCCATTGCCTCCGAAACTGTGATAGGCAGTGAAGAGTGAAATTGAAAATTTACGCCCTTAGAAAGCCTGAAGGCGGTGCTTGGTTTTCGGGGTCCCGTACGTGGCTAGGCTCCCAAAAAGTCTCACACATGTGGTATCCCCGTACTCAGGAGAAGCAACAGAACGTATTTTGGGGTGTAATTTCACATATTCCCATGGCATGTTTGAGCAATATATCATTTAGTGACAACTTTGTGCAAAAAAAAAAAAATGTGTCTCTTTCCCGCAACTTGTGTCACAATATAAAATATTCCATGGACTCGACATGCCTCTCAGCAAATAGCTTGGGGTGTCTACTTTCCAAAATGGGGTCATTTGGGGGGGTTTTGAACTGTCCTGGCATTTTATGCACAACATTTAGAAGCTTATGTCACACATCACCCACTCTTCTAACCACTTGAAGACAAAGCCCTTTCTGACACTTTTTGTTTACATGAAAAAATTATTTTTTTTTGCAAGAAAATTACTTTGAACCCCCAAACATTATATATTTTTTTAAAGCAAATGCCCTACAGATTAAAATGGTGGGTGTTTCATTTTTTTTTTCACACAGTATTTGCGCAAAGATTTTTCAAACGCATTTTTTGGGGAAAAAACACACTTTTTAAAATTTTTATGCACTAAAACACACTATATTGCCCAAATGTTTGATGAAATAAAAAAGGTGATCTTAGGCCGAGTACATGGATACCAAACATGACATGCTTTAAAATTGCGCACAAACGTGCAGTGGAAACAAACTAAATACATTTTTAAAAGCCTTTAAAAGCCTTTACAGGTTACCACTTTAGATTTACAGAGGAGGTCTACTGCTAAAATTACTGCCCTCAATCTGACCTTCGTGATGATACCTCACATGCATGGTGCAATTGCTGTTTACATTTGACGCCAAAGCAACGCTTGCGTTCGCCTTAGCGCAAGAGCAGGGGGGTACAGGAGTGCTCTTTTTTTTTTTTCTTTATTATTTTTTTTCTTTTTTTATCTTATGTTTAAACTGTTCCTTTCATTTTTTTTTTTTAAATCATTTTTATTGTTATCTCTATCCCCTATGATAGCAATAGGTAGTGACAGGTACTCTTTTTTGAAAAAATTGGGGTATATTAGACCTTAGATCTCTCCTCTGCCCTCAAAGCATCTGACCACACCAAGATCGGTGTGATAAAATGCTTTCCCAAGCAGAGAGAATAGAGAGAGAGAGAACAATAAAACGACAACTATTTTTTTTTTAATTTTATATATTTTTTTCTTTTTTTTTACACTTTTTTTTTGTAACTAACTTTTATAACTGTAACTGTAACCTGTTCCAGGTTTGGGTCTCTCAAAATGCGATGGCATCTTGGGAGACCCTGTGAAAGTGTGCCTAGTCTGTGCAATGCTGTACGCTACACTAATACTCAACTAGTGTATGGTAGCGTTCAAAACATTCACCAATGCAAAGACCAGGATTGTCAGGACAGGAGGGACAATAATAGCGGGTGTCACGCCTATATCCGCGCTTGCTGCAGACACAACATCTTTTTTGGGGGGTTCGTTGGGTAGGGGTACTCGGGAGGACATAAAGAAAATGCCTCTCATGCAGCCGACTGCATTTGGTTGGGGATGTGAATGGGAGAAGTATGGGCGCTGCAGAAGTGGTGGGTTCCCAATTAGGATTGGCGAATGCAGCAGGAATGGCATTATGGGCACGAAGGGCCTGTTTGTCTTCTTCTTGGTGGCAGCGGGACACTACTTGTGCTTGCCACCTCACCAGCTTGAACTGCACTTATGGGACTCGCCACGTCACCAAGTGTTACTGCAGTGCTGGTTTGACTACGACCGGGGTGTACTAGGCCGCTGGTGCTTGCCAGTTCACCAAAACGCTACCAAAAAAACTGTTAGCGATCGCAGGGATCAGGCCTGACTCTGCGAACGCTGCAGTTATGCATTTAGAGTTTTGTAAGTGACAGTGATCGATCGATACTGCACTTGGGTGGGCTGGGCTGGGCCGGGCGGAGGGGCAAAACGCAGGTGCTAGCAGGTATCTGGGCTGATCCCGCTAACACTGCGTTTTTGGGAACCCTAAACTGCTGGGGATGCTAGTATAGATCTGATCGGATCAGATATTGATCCGTTCAGATACTACACCACTAAGGGAGGTGTACGGTGCATGCGTGGGTGTTAGCGCTACTGGCACTAACCTGACGCTGCCTGGGGCTGGTGCTTGCCAGTTCACCAAAACGCTACCAAAAAACTGTTAGCGATCGCAGGGATCAGGCCTGACTCAGCGAATGCTGCAGTTATGCGTTTAGTGTTTTGTAAGTGTCAGTGATCAATTGATGCTGCACTTGGGTGGGCTGGGCTGGGCCGGGCGGAGGGGCAAAACGCAGGTGCTAGCAGGTATCTGGGCTGATCCCGCTAACACTGCATTTTTGGGAACCCTAAACTGCTGGGGACGCTAGTATAGATCTGATCGGATCAGATATTGATCCGTTCAGATACTATACCACTAAGTGAGGCGTATGCTGCGTGCGTGGGTGTTAGCGGTACTGGCGCTAATCTGACGCTGCCTGGCGATCAGGGGGTAAACCTTTATTCGGTAATAAATGGCGGGTGCACTGACACTATAAAAAATAAACAAACTAACCAGCGTCACCTGTAACAGTTATACGGAGATCAGTGGTGAAAGGGTTAACTAGGGGGCAATCAAGGGGTTAAAACATTTATTAGGTAGTATATGGGCGTCCCTGTCGCTATAAAACGCTGACGGCGAACCTAAATATTTACCTCCCTAACTAGCGTCACCAGCGACACTAATACAGCGATCAGAAAAATGATCGCTTAGCGACACTGGTAACAGGGGGTGATCAAGGGGTTAAAACTTTATTGGGGGGGTTAGGGGGTATCCTAGACCTAAAGGGGCTAATACTTACTGTCCCACCACACTAACTGTCACAAACTGACACCATGCAGTAATCAGAAAAAAACGAAAAAAAAAAAACTGCTTGGTGTCAGTGTGACGGGGGGGGTGATTGGGGGGGATCGTGGGTTGATCGGGGGGATCGGGGGTGTAATGTGTGCCTGGCATGTTCTATTGTATGTGTGTGTGTGTGTGTTGTGCACTCACATTACAGTCTTCTCTCCTCGGCGCCGGAACGGAAAATGCCAAGCCGAGGAGAGATGACATCATTTCCTCTGCCTCTGTGTACAATACAGAGGCAGGGAAATGATCCCATTGGCTGGGAGCGATTGCGAGGGGGGGGCCACGAATGGATGGCCTTCCCCTCACCTCCGATCGCCGGGGAAGATTTGCCGACCGCCGCAGGCACCGGGGGGGTCCGATCGGACCCCCCACCCGCGGGCAGGCAAGGACGTACCTGTAAGTCCTTTTGCCTGCCCGTGCCGCTCGTCAAGTGGTTAAAGTGGAACTTCACTCTCTCAATAAACATTGATTTTTTTAGTCCTTGTGCTGCTAGCATTCGTGAATAGATAGGAAAGTACATAATTTTTACTTGTTTTAATCTTTTTTTATTTTTTTATTTTTTTTATTTCTTTCTTTCTCTCTTTCTTCCTGGTTTCTTACCTAGGCAAATTATGTCATACATCTCAGGTTTCTTCAGGAGGGTCAACAGCTGGGTTACTTTTTAACCACTTCCTGACCGCCGCACACCAATATACGTAGGCTGTTTGAAGAGGGATATCTTTGTTATGTCATAACCCTGGTATCCTCTTCTTCAGCAGGTGGTCCGGTTTATGATAATAGTGGTCTCTGTGGCAAAATCTCTTTTATCAGCGGCGAGAGAGGCCCCCCACAATGCCCTACACTGCTTACCGGTGTCGTTGGAGGTGATCTGGTCCTCTTCCGTGTGTGGTATGGAGAGAAGTGCTTTTTTTCTATTACAAGGGATGTTTACATTACTTGTAATAGGAATAAAAGTGACACATTTTTTTTTTAAAGAACAGTGCAAAAATAAAAAATCAAAGGTAAAATAAATAAGAAAAAAAAAATGTTTAACTCGCCCGGTCCCGCCGAGTTTAAAAGCGAACGCATATGTGAACGCATATGAAAACAGTGTTCAAACTAGGGATGAGCCAAACACCTCCCGGTTCGGTTCGCACCAGAACATACCGAACAGGCAAAATATTCCGAAGAACACATGAACACGTTTAAAGTCTATGGGACACAAACATGAAAAATAAAAAGTGCTAATTTTAAAGGCTTATATGCAAGTTATTGTCATAAAAAGTGTTTGGGGACCTGGGTCCTGCCCCAGGGGACAAGTATAAATGTACATTTTTTTTTTAAAACTGACTTTTTTTGGGAGCAGTGATTTTTTTAATGCTTAAAGTGAAACAATTAAAATGAAATATTGCTTTAAATATCGTGCCTGGGGTGTGTCTATAGTATGCCTGTAAAGTGGCACATTTTTCCTGTGTTTAGAACAGTACCACAGCACAATGACATTTCGGAAGGAAAAATTGTCATTTAAAACTGAATGCGGCTGTAATAAATTGTTGCGTCTCGGCAATATAGATAAAACTCATTGAAAAAAAGAGCATGGGTTCCCCCAAGTCCATTACCAGGCCCTTTGGGTCTGGTATGAATATTAAGGGGAACCCCGAACCAAAATAAAAAAAAAATTGTGTTTAGTTTGCGCAAAATTGCAATAAGCGTATATTTATTGGTTTGCGCAAAATTTATAGCATCTACAAAATAGGGAATAGTTTTATGGCATTTTTATTATTAATTTTTTTTTTTATTAGTAATGGCGGTGATCTGCAATTTTTATCGGGACTGCAACATTATGGCAGATACATCAGACATTTTTTACACTATTTTGGGACCATTGTCATTTATACAGCAATCAGTGCTATAAAAATGCATTGATTACTGTGTAAATGACACTGGCAGTGAAGGGGTTAACCACTAGGGGGCAGTGAAGGAGTTAAGTGTGTCCTAGGGAGTGATATTAACTGTGAGGGGGCTGGACTTCAGCACACAGGACAGTGATCACAGCTCTTGATGACAGAGAGCAGTAGATCACTGTCCTGTCACTAGGCAGAATGGGGAAATGCTTTGTTTACAAAAGCATCTCCCCGTTTTTCCTCTCTGTGACACGATAGCGAGCACCCAGTGGACATCGAGTCCGCGGGACCCGTGGTCACGGAAACCGCAGTGGGCTCACGATAACGCTTCTTAAAGGAGACGTACCTGTATTCCCCTTTGCCTGCCAGTGCCATTCTGCCGACGTACAATGGGCGTGCGCTGGTCGGCAATCGGTTAAAGGACTTGAAAAAGGATTAAATAATGCTATTGGCAGTGCAGATCCCTAAGTGGTGTGTTTACAAATGGCAACTTCCCAGGATCTGTGATTTTGTGGCTGTAGCACTACCACCACTAAATGACAGCTCTCCAAACAGATCTCTGTTGGTAAGGTACCCCCCTACTGTTGAAGGTATGTGGCTTTGGTATGGTATATACTACATGCTCACTGCCCCTGGTTTCTGACCACCCAACCTGCATGCCTAGATAAAGGGCTAGTATAAATTTTAAGGGGGACCTCATGGGGTATGTTGTTTGCATCCCTTACGAAGATAGACAGTTTCTTTACAGTAGTGTCTGTTGGATAAGTGAACTGATTTTAAAAAAGATCACCTGTCACAGTAAAACATACTGAAAGACTTCATACCCCGTATTTCTTTCAGTGTGTAGTTTCTTAAAGAAACAGCAAATCAGTTACTACTTTGTTACTTTGGAAAGAAAGTTGTTCCACAGACTCATGGGCTCACAATGGACAAGTTTGGGACTTACTGTATATTACAGTTAGTTTAGCAAGGTAGGGGAAGTGAACTGGTATATTACAGTTATTGGTGCTGTAATGGAAAACTTGTGATTCCAACTGTTGATGTTTTCTTTAACTATTGGGCTTTTTTTAGCATGCTGTATAAAGTTGATGATCATTTACAGTTGTCAGCAAATTCAGGTAGGGGCTGTGCCCACATAAATATTACAGCCAACACTTATGGGCATGCTACACAGTGTACACAATGATTTAAAATGTTTAAAAGGGTCTGTTTATAGGTGACTCCTTGGTGAACACATTATAAATAGTGATAGGCCAAAATGCCCTCGGTTTGGTTCAAGCAGGGTTCAGCAAACTTCAAAGAAGTTTGGATTCCTAACCTGAACCTCCCTGAAGTCAATGTGAGCCAAATCTGTCAAATTAAGAATACCAATTTTCTCGGCTAAAAGGCAAGGTGGTGTCAAAAAATAGTACAGGGGGTGGGCAATGCCCTGCAGACAAACTTTTTTTAAAAATATTTAATGAAGCTGGAAACAGTGATTTTTTTTAAAGCACTGGCATTTACAAAGGAATAAAAGAGTTTTAAATTTCGAACAAATGATATAACCCTCCTGGCTTCTTTTTTTTCTTAAAAGAAAAAAAAGAGCACATAGACCCCAAAGGTCCCCCTGAGGGTCTGTTATATATTTTAGGGGACTTTTGTAGAGGTTTGTGTTTTGTTCTTTTTTATAATCCAGCAATTAAGTTTGCTGGCAATTTAAACTGTGCCATTTGTTTCTTTGTAAATGTCAGTTTGTTTTGTGGCACATCCTACAGCAAGAATCAAAATAGCATAGATAAGACTCGTTGGGTCTTGCATTTATTTTAAGGGGGATTCCACACACAAAAAAAAATTATGTATGAGGTCCCTCTAAAATTCCATATCAGATTGTTAACCTCCCTGGTACTATTCCTGAGTCTGGCTCGGTGAAATTTCAGAACCAAAAGCGGTAACCCCAAGCCAGACTTGGGATCGCATTGCAGGTTCCAGGATGTCTCCACACAGTGTGAGCAGCTTGTCCTCTGCGCGATTCATCATGGAGCTGAGCTCTGTTCACTGCGAGCATTGTGACACATGGGTATGGAGAACGGCACCAAATTCAAAAAGAGAAACACACACAAAACATACAGTATACTGTAATCTTACAGATTACATTACTGTATGTAATTATTTCCCCTCCCTTTTGTCCCTAGTGGTTTCTCCAGTGCCCTGCATGCAGTTTTATATTATAAAAACTGTTCTTTCTGCCTGGAAACTGGAGATTGTCCATAGCAACCAAAACCGTCTCTTTACATCTAAAGGGGTTTTAGACCAGCTAGAAAACAGCGATAATAAATTAGAATCACTCGCAGAATTGAGCGATAGTGATTTGTGGGGAGATCTGTCATCAAACACTGAAAAGTAATGACAGTGACAATTCTGCAACTGAGCAAATTTTAGGGTTTTTGCTTTGATTACATTATCGAAATTTTTTTTATTATTATTATATTATTATTTGGTATAATTATTTATGATTTTGTGTTTCAAACTTCATACCCGAGATGTCTACTAGACTCTGGTTTGGACAGATTTTTTTTTTTGCAAATATAATTTTTATTGATGTTTTATAAAAGAGAGAAGGGGCAAAGCCCCGAACATACCAGAGCGGTATATAACAGTTCAAGGGGGTCGCAGCCTCCCGACAGTATAGCATTACATAAGATAACATATATATAGAAGGACTTAGGAGATCCAATCCGTTAACATGTGATTGCTACTAAAAGGTATATTTTCCTGTAAAGACATGTAGAAGTCTTCTAAGTAGGTTTTCTAGCTGAATTCCAAGTCTTTCTTAGATATTTATTTATTTTAATCAAAAGGTAGCTACCCAAAAGGAAGGCAGAAAAGTAGAGAAGTTAGTAGTAGATAAGAAAGAGGGAAAAAATAGATAGGAGTGAGAGGGTAGAGAAGGGGAGGTGTGGAAGGAAATAGGGGAAAGTATTGAGGGATATTGGGGGATGGGGTGGGGGAGTATCGGCGGAAACCCATATTTAAATAGATATTTTATGTCGGAAATGTTATGTGATTCTTTAATGGTCTGGATTACCGAAAAGTGCTTTCCCTTCCTCAGAATATTTAAACATATTCCACAATGTCCAGGTTTTTGTATAACGTGCTTGTCTGTTTTGAGCTGTCAATATGAGGTCTTCCATCTTGTTAATATCTTCTACTTTCTGTAGCCACATTGAGGTGGTCGGTGGGGTTTGCTGTTTCCAGAGCATGGGGATGCAGGCTTTGGCTGCATTTATTAAGTGACGTAGAATGGACTTTTTATATGTTTTAAGTGGTATGGAGGATATATGGAGTAGGAAAAATGCTGGGTCATTTGGAATCTGAAAGTCCGTGAACTTTTGGGAGATAGAACGGACCTTGGACCAGAAATCTGTCAATTTAGAACAGGACCAGAACATGTG
Source organism: Aquarana catesbeiana (assembly GCF_042186555.1). Classification (NCBI taxonomy): domain Eukaryota; kingdom Metazoa; phylum Chordata; class Amphibia; order Anura; family Ranidae; genus Aquarana; species Aquarana catesbeiana. The sequence goes on along the minus strand of NC_133328.1, from coordinate 151,907,801 downwards.
AAGTATCGTTCCCACCTCTTTGCGACACCTCCAGCAAATATTTGACGTATTGGGAAACATCAAGTGCAGGCGACTGGGTGTTAAATACCACCTAGTCAGGATCTTATAGTTTGATTCCTGCAGTTTAGTACATATTAAGGATTTAAGGGAGAGAGCAATCATGTTCTGCCTCTGTACTGTCGTAAAAGATCGTTGAAGGTCAGTTTCCCATTTAGTAATGCATGGCAAGTTAGGCAGTTGTGGGGGTGTGTTTAATAAGGTATACATCTTAGATAGGACCTGTGGTAATGGTTCTGTGTCTACGCAAATTTCTTCAAACGTAGTCAAAGGTCTAGAATAAGATTTAGGGTTTGGAATGGTCTGAAGAAAATGGTGTATTTGTACCGCACTCCAAAAAGGCAGATTAAACGGACCCGTCGAGTCTACTAATTCTGAAATGGAGGGCCATTTCTCTTGGATCACAAAATGTGAAGCACTAGTACAATTAGAGCTCTTTAATGATTGGAATTGTCCAGGTGTGAGTCCCGAGGGAAATTTGGGGTTCCCCAGAATCGGGGTCAGGGGAGATTCTTTAGTCGTTAAAGAAGCCTGTAACGTGGCATGTAGTCCTTGCTTAATAGTGTTGCCTATAAGGGGGTGAGATCTCAACTCCAATGGAAGGAGGTCCCAACACCACATTGCTGTCCGTAAAGGTATTTTGGTTTGGTGTTGCTCTATTTGTGCCCATAATTTAGTTTCCTTATGTCTATTCCAATCGACCACTCTGCCCAAGTGAGCTGCCAGATAATATTTCTTTATATCCGGAAGTGCAACACCTCCATAATGTTTTGGTAGGAATAACTGTGATCTCAGGATGCGCGGTTTTTTATGTGCCCAGATAAATTGCATAAAGAGATTTTGCACTTGTTTAAAGTATGTGGTGGGTATCTTAATGGGTAAGGTTTGGAATAAATATAAAAATTTGGGTAATATACTCATCTTGATTAAGTTACACCTCCCAAACCACGAGTGTAACCCAGTATCCCAGTCATCCATTAATTTTTTGATCTTGTCTAATAAGGGGGGGAAATTGTTGGTAAATAGTAGTGACAGATCTGACGGTATTTTCGTACCTAGGTAGGTCAAGGCTGAGTTAGTCCATCTAAATCCAAAGCTCGACTGCAAGTTTGAGAGGGCATTGGTTGGTATTGAGATTCCCATCGCTTCGGATTTGGTAAAGTTAATTTTTAAGTTTGACATTTTCCCATAAGTTTCAAATTCCTTTAAGAGGTTGGGTAGGGACACCCCCGGGTTGGTCAGGGAGAAGAGTAAGTCATCTGCGTAGGCAGAAATCTTATGTTGCATGGGTTCCGCCAAAACTCCTTGTATGTCGGGATTTAATCTTATCCTGGAGAGGAAGGGTTCCAGGGAGAGGGCAAAAAGAAGAGGAGAGAGGGGGCACCCCTGTCTTGTCCCATTCGTTATTGGAAAGGGATCCGACAGGACTCCATTCGCCTTCACCTGCGCTGTGGGATTAGAATATATACCGGCTATTCGGCTGAGCATCACCCCCCCCAAACCTATATGTCTGAGCACTGCGAACATGTATTGCCAGCTCACCCTATCAAACGCTTTTTCCGCGTCAGTATTTAGGAAAACACAAGGTATTCCTCTGGATCTGGTAATATGGATTAGATTTAGCACCTTTATAGTGCCATCTCTAGCTTCCCTAGATGGAATAAATCCAACTTGGTCTAGGTGGATAAGCTGTTGGAGGTGCTGCGCCAGCCGAGTCGCCAAAATTTTAGTGAACAGCTTGAGGTCAAGGTTTAAGAGTGAGATGGGTCTGTAGCTACCGCAAGCCGCTGGATCCCTCCCCTCCTTATGAATTACCGAAATATGGGCCCCCAGGGTGTCTCTAGCAAAAGCTTTACCCTCTCCTATTTTGTTAAACAACGTGACCATACGGGGTCCTAGTGTAGGGAGAAGTGTTTTGTAGTATTGCAGTGTGTAGCCATCGGGGCCTGGGGCTTTACCTGGTTTCATCGTTTTAATGGCTGTTTGTAATTCCGTCAAAGTTATAGGAGATTCTAGGTCATCTCTAATCTCCTGAGGGAGAGATGTCATTTGGGAAGACGTGATATAGTTTTCTATTTCATTTATGGAAGAGGTTGCCTGTGGTAGGTTGTATAATCTAGAGTAAAACTGTCTGAACTCTTCAGTGATTTGTGTGGGGAAGGTTGCTCTTGTGCCTTTAGAGGTGGAGATATGCGGGATGTAAGTCGCTGATTTTTGTTGTCTGACCATTTTGGCTAAGAGTTTCCCACACTTGTTCCCCGACTCATACGTCTGTTTACGACATATCTGTATGGCTGCTTTCGCCTTGTATTGTAAGAGGTCTGTTATTTTCCGTCGAACGGTCGTTAATTCTGTCTCAGAGGTCACTACAGGGGCATGTTTATGTCTGGCTTCTAGGGTGGCTAGTTCGAGTAGCAATTGGGATAGCTGTCTGTTTCTCTCTCTTTTGATACGGGCCCCGTGAGATATGAGAATTCCCCTAAGTACCACTTTGTGAGCTTCCCATAATATTCCCGGGTCACAGTCTGGTTGGTCATTTTCTTGAAAGTATAAATTAACTGCCTTCGTTACTTCTGTCAGTATTTCCGGGTTTTGTAGCAGACTTTCATTTAGACGCCAAAAGCGGTGTTTCGGAGAGAAAGTCTCCGATAAGCGATAGTTCAAGAACACCGGTGCATGGTCCGACCATGTCCTGTTTCCTATAAAAGTTTGTTCCACAGCATGTAGCTGCGTATGGGGGATCAGAAAGTAATCAATCCTAGTGTATAACTGGTGTACATTTGAATAGAATGTAAAGTCTCGTTCTCCTGAATGTTGTAAGCGCCAGACATCAATAAGCTGAGATTTATGTAGTGTTTGAGCTATCTTTTTCAGCTGGTTTGGTGGGATCGAAGATTTACCTGACGATGTGTCTGCTGATGGGATTAGAGGTGTATTTAAATCCCCTCCCAGTATCAATTGACCTTCCCTAAAGTCATTTAGCTTCTCTAAAGTCTCTTTCAAGAATTTGGCCTGTTGTTCATTAGGGGCATATACAGTTGCTAGTGTTACTTTAGTCGTACCAATTAGGCCTTTAAGAAATACATATCTCCCAGTTGGGTCTATTTTTGAGTCTTGCAGTTGCCAATGGGTCTTACTTGAGACTAAAATGGAAACTCCTTTAGATTTAGAATCCGGGTTCATGGAGTGGTATGAAACTGGGAAGTATCTATTTTGTAGGTATGGTAATTTATTGGTCTTAAAGTGTGTCTCTTGGATAAAAGCGATATCCGTATTAGTTCGCTTTAAGTCATCTAACAACATGCGTCTCTTCTCTGCTGTGTTAAGACCTTTCGCATTTAGGGACATTACTTTAATTTTGCTAACCGCCATCTTGCAGTGGGATAGGGGAAGGGAGTGGAGGGGGAAGGGAAAACTGAGGGGAAGGTGAAGCGTGAAAAGAGGAAGAGAAGTAAGAAGAGAAAGAAAAGAAATAAGAGTATCAGTACACAAAGAAGATACAGACCAGGCCTAGTGCCTTGCCCGTTTCAAAACCCCAAAATAGGGTACGTAGTTTGCATATGTCCCCCAAAAGGCACAATTTGCACCTCAGGAGGATATGCTACTCTAGGTGGGAGAGAGGAAAGACAAGGCCCGAAAAGGTGAGACTCCCGTCTTCCCCCCCCCACCCCAGCTTATCTAGAAAAAATCATTAAAGTATTAACTATGCATTTCTTCAAGGTAAGACCAGTCAAACCAGTCAGCTGATCAACCCAACAGGATTGATTATGATTAGGTAAGTAAACATTGTGAGTCTTCTTAATTAACGTCTGAACCCATCCTTTGGGTCAGTACACTGTAAGCATCTAAGTTATTCAGTAACTCTGCCCAATGCTGCCTAACCGTATTGTAGAAGGAACCTGGAGCTATAACTCAACATAACTATCGTCTGAACACATCAAAACTTATTGGACTTTATTATACAACCTGACTCTTGATTCTTCTGCGACATCTAGCGTGATGTGTGACATCTGCTGGGAGAGCATTCCTTAACTCCACTAACCAGGAGCCAGAAAGACCACTTCCTTAGCCATTAAAAACTGGCTCTGCAGGTCACTACACGCATCAGGTCCCATAGTGCTAGTGTCTCACAAATTCTCTGTTATCCTGAGGTGTCTGCTTCTGTGCTCGCATACTGGTACAAGTCACCTATTTGAGCTTGTATGACAGGCAGACTTATACGTTTATGGGATAAATCCTTTCAGGTAACATGGAACTGTCCAGGTCTGTCATCATATAAGTTTCATATTCTAAAGTTAGTGTCACGTGACTTTGTGCTTCCTGCAACAGGTAGTGGACTAGTTCAAGTAGTGGGCTCCATCCACAGCAAACAAACTAAATTAGTGCATCCCTGGCAATAACAGAAATAACCAGGAGCAGATTCCGCTGTTCTTCGTTCCAACAGAGATAAAAGAAATGTTCACTTTACCACAGTTATGGCATGGTAGGATTAACTCTTGGGTAGAGGGAACAGTCTACCTCAAACAAAGGGGAACAAGAATTCCGAAGCAGCATTCCTTCATTAATAGCTATGATGTAAGTAAATTTATGACTCAGGATTCACGTGTGTCTTCTTGAGAGGATGCCCTGGGTCGACGTCGGTTCCGTTGTTGCCTTGGTGGGAGATTACTTCCCAGTCCTGAGGAAGTTGGACGACCTTGTGTTCGCGGGAGATGTCCCAGCCAGTTCGGGATGTCAATAGGGTCAGTGTCCAAGAAAGTAAATAAGGCAGGTAGCGCTTCTGGATTGCGCAGGGTGAAACTCCTCTGATCCTTCCTAAACGTTACCGACAGTGGGTACCCCCAACGGTATGTAGCTCCCTTCCGTCTGGCGAGGTCTAGTAGCGGCTTCAAAATCGCACGCCTCTGTAGGGTAGCGCGTGATAAATCCGGAAAGATTTTGATTGTGGCACCATCTAGTTCGGGATCCTCCGCTTCCCAGGCCTTGCGTAAGATCTGTTCTTTATGTACGTAGTGATGTACCCTACAAATGACATCTCTTGGTCTCAGGGGATCAGTGGGTTTAGGGCCCAGTGCACGGTGTATTCTGTCAATGACAATACGCTCGGGCAGCTCAATACCTGGGAGGCTGCGAAAAATGGCGATCGCTGTGTCAGCTAAATCTTCCGGTCCTGTGGCCTCTGGGAGTCCCCGGAGGCGCAAATTGTTTCTGCGACTCCGGTCCTCCATTTCTTCTAAGCGTAGCTGTTGTTCTTGTAGCGCTTCTGCCTGCATATTCTGGTTTTCCTCCATAGCTGACATTCGGCGTTCTAGGACTGACAAGGAGCTCTCTCCTGATTCTATTCTCACAGCCAGAGCGCTGACATCTGCCCTCACTGCTTTCATTTCTTTGCGGTGTGCAGCCTCTACTGTAGCTATAAGAGCTGCAATATCATTTTTAGTTGGAAGTGCCTGTAACAGAGCACGGAGCTCTGTGTCTACTCCAGAAGATTGACCTGAGGGCTGAGAAGGTTCTCCAAATGTAGAGTGGAGGTCCGTGGGGAAGCCGGGAAAGCTGTCTGCCACTTGTGTGTCTCTCTGTAGTGGCGGGGAGCTGTTCATCTCCTGTCCCCCTGCATGTCCTGCATGTGCCGCCGCCATCTTTAGCTCTGGGGAACCGAGGAGAGATAGCTGGAATCTCCTCCTAAGTTCACCCGAAGTGGGTGGCTGAGGGGTAGACTTGGTCGGCTTGCTGCTCTTTTTTGTGGATTTCCGTCTGGCTGAGTGCATAGTTTAAGACCATAAGTTAAAATAGCCGGGGTAGGGGTAGAACGGCCGGGAGCTCAGCAAATGCATGCCCTCAGCCAGCCATGTCCAGGCCACGCCCCCTAGAAGCGTGCCTTTTTTAAAAAAAAAAAAAAAAAAAGGGGGGGGGTAAAAAAGCGTCCCTGCCACCAGATGATGGTGACCTCTGGAGATAGTCTTTCAGGCTAGGTTATTTTAACTTCAATGTAGGGAGTAGATCGTTTGCAGAGATGTAAGGGAAACTTCTATAATGCTGAAGTCGGGTGTAGCAAGATGGCCGCCTTGTAAGATGATGGGATCCGGGCTGCCGCTGCCATCTACAGCAGTCATAGGGATGAAACCCACCTCAGTCCTCTGCTGGAACACCACTCTATCTGGTAAAGGGGTTCTGGTGGTGGGATGGGGTCCTAATTGAAAGGATTGCAGTCCTTGAGTATCTGCTGAGGTGTACCAAGATGGCCGCACTTGCTAGATATTGGAGACACTAGGGCTTGGATCACAGTTCAGGCAGGCAGTGTCACACAGCTCCTTGGCCGTAGCAGGGCCTTGGATGAGTAACAGGCAGATGCTGAAAGGAGATCCACGCCTCCGAAGCCGGGTCGGACCGGCCGCGATGCACCTCCACGGGGCAGCTGGCTCAGGAAACACCGGGGATTCACAGGCTTCACAAGGCCGCACTAGGCCGCGGCCCCCACGGGATCCACAATTCAGGCTGCAATCAAGTCAGGAGAAGCCCCGGGACCTATGGGACATACCCAGAGACTCACAAGGTTAGTCAGCAGAGTGGATGGCAGCAGATGGCGTGGGGGATGCAGGCGGCCTCGTAGGCCACAAGATGGCGGCGGGCCGCTATTGCGGCGAGCAAGTCCCTGGGGGTCTACAGGCGGCCTTCTGATGGTTCACTCCCAGTCCACCCCCTCTGGAGAAGCTGCCCTAGATGGATGATGGTGAAGCCGCCGCTCGCGGCACTTTAGTGTGGAGGATGAATGTGTTATAATAGGCCGCAAGATGGCGGCGGGTCCTAGCTGTGTGTAGCCGGCCACGGGCCAGATAGTAACACTAGTGGCCAGCCGGGGTCCGCAATCTAGGCTGTGATTGTGGCAGGGGGTGCCCAGGGATCAATGGGGCTGATGTGGAGGCTCACCAAGTTGATCAGTGCAGAGGATGGCAATAGATAGTTTCTGGGTATGCGGAGCTCCACAGCAACACGTCTTTCTCGGCTCACTTCCGTACACGCCCCCCTGGTTTGGACAGATTTAAGTGAGTTATTCCTAAGAATTACAGGCCTACAATATAAAACGCCAAATTTCCATGGAAAATAATGGTACCGCTTTCAGCATCAAAAATATGAAATAATCATACCGCCAGGGAGGTTAATCCAAGCTTTCAGCCTGGCTGGCCAGGAAAGTGGGGCGATTAGCATGTGGGCTCCACCTCCTCAATCATACTAGGAGACCACATGCCTACAACCTTGGCCGGTGGTTGTGGGGTCTGCGAGTGGGGGCTTATTAGAATCTTTAACCCCCCTAATAAAAAGGGGGCTCCCCATCTGAAAGAGTATGCGGTACATAGTATCCCGAAAAGATTACCAGTAGAGAGGAGAACAAAATCAGAAGACAATCCACAGGAACAGTTGAAGGGGTTGGACAGTATAATCAATATTGACATATATACATTGCAGAATCAACACCTTTAAGCATTCAGGATCTATGGTTAACAAAGAAAATAACAAAACCATAGACAGTAAGGCTCTGTTGACTTTATTCACTAGGTCCCATTGATGGTCTTATGTACCATATGAAACGTAGTCTTTTGTCTAGAATTTCCAACGCTGTGCCACATAACATCCTAATCTGGTTGGTGCTTACATATGGAACCAAGACCTCTGGACTTTGAAAGTACGATGAACTGTGGCTTGGGTGTTTTAAGTGGAGTATTTTCCAAAAATAATGGTTCAATATTTCAAAGGAGAAGAATAGCAAGAAGAAAAGCATCTTGAAATGAGCCAAGAAATCTACCAGTTGACTTTGGTGTTGTAAACCTTTTAAAGTTAAACCTGCTTATGCGGACTGTTCATCTGTCTAGCTGAAAACTTATGTTGCAAGAAACTTCTATTAAATGAAACTGAAGAAAGACTATTGAAAGAAAGATCCAAAGAGCTGTGGGATGAAGGTATTCAAGAAATGCATCAGGGAAAATATGTAGATCTTGGTAAGCAACTGCTTGCCATTAAGAATACCAGCAGGAACTATTGAAGGATGCTTATGCCCACTCTGGGTCATAGTGTCAATGGATGATATATCCCTTTTAATTTGGTGCTATAGCTTGCATGCAATATGTTAATTTTGTTCCTAATATTTTTCTACCAATTCTTCAAATGACTTTTATTTATTTTTACAGCATTTTCATATAGTTAAAAAAGGAAAAATATAAACCACATAAGTGACAGAGAGTTGTCTGGGAAGGACCAATCCACTCGATGGCATTAGGATTCCTACTATTCACCTTCTTGATCCTGTTCTATAGGCTTTTAGTACTCGTCTTCTACTTAAATCCCTCAAATATGTTTATTGTCCAAAAACATTGAGCCTACAGTAGGATTCAATGTTAAAGAGCCACATTAAATGAATTAAGACTCAACACAGATTACTCTGATTTACATGAAGGTAACTGAAATAAATGAGTGGCTGAACCATGACAGATTTAGACCCCTATTTTTCAAAATCTAAACACTGTTACCTGGGCCTGGAAATTAACATACTAATTATGGCATACCTTTCTTTAACACACTTTGAGAATATGTAATTAAAACTGTTTCAGACTATTGGCCCAATAGCTGTTGACATAGCAACATACAGCTAGGTTATACTATCAATTGATGACTTTGTTTAGGATGAGTGAAATAGCATGAAAATCATTTAGAATCTCTATAGGATACAAAATGTATTTCTAGTTCATACATTTATAAAAAAAGTCAACAAAAAATCATTAAAATTGTTCTGGAAACTGACAGGAGATACTGAAACATCAAAACCATTTTGAATATGAGAATCAGAAGTTCACTGTCAAAAAACAGCACCATGTGGCACTCACCCAAAAACAAAGCTCATGCTTGGCTTTCAGCCTTAACTATACATTTATAATAGCAGAGAGAAAATATTTTGCTGTTGTGATTAATGGAAGCACACGTTAAACTGTACTAATAAAATTAGAATGCTGGCAAAGCTAGTAAGTACATTGCGAAAGGGGGCTTATTTAACATGGATGGGCAAGGAGCAATAATGATTTGTAAGTGCTGCAAAGTACCAAAACCATTTAGATTCCAATTTAGTCTTATCTGGTCAGTGAAAGATGATTTGTGATTCATTCTTTGGGTTATTGTAAACTGCATATTACTCTTTATTTTGTTGAATAAAATCTCATGTTTCAAATGTAGGACCTCAGTATTCAGAGCTATTTGTATATTGCATTCTGACAAAGAATTTTAACCAGAACTCTAATCTGGTGCTGCCCCCCATTTCATTCTGTCTTCCACTAGTTGTCACCAGTCTTCTAGATTGTATGATGACCAGTGTCATTCAACCAACTTTTTATGAGCTTTATTTCTGGATGGAGTGGCTCTCATGTACAAGAGCACTGTCAAGTCCACAAGGTATGATAACCCACTGTTGCCACTAGAAGAGAAGAAGAAAGACAGCTGGCGTAATTAGACTAGGAAAAAAAATCAAGACTAACTTTTTTAAGTGTGAGGGGTGGGGTGGGGTTCAAAAGGTTAGTTGGAGGGGAAGGGAGGAGGAAAACATTAGCAGAAGTTCAGTTCAGTGGGGGATGGGGAATGTCTGAAGTTAGCTCACCTTTACATTTCCTCTGTAAAGGTGAGCTAACACTTTAAACTTTAATAAGACAATTTTTACATTTTTGTTGGGATCATTGTTTTCATAGAGATAATGATCAGGTACAGAGTTGTGGAGTCAGGTTGTTGCTATTACAGTATTTTCTATCCTAAGTCTAATCATAACAGATTTTAGAACATGGACCCATTATGCTCTGGGTGCCTAATTGTAATAAATATTCCTTACTTTTTTTAAAAAAAAAGCTAAACTTGGTTATACCTTATCTGATGTGGTTGTGTATTACTCTGTTTTAAACGGAAGGTCTGTGAATGAAGGCATACACATACTTTAACTTATGGGCCAGTGCAGAGATTCCCTCATTGTTATTTTGTACATTCCTAAAACATCATCTACGTATACCATGAGATAAATAATGCATTCTTGTCTATGTTCATGTTTTAGCTGGTGCCATTACTAGGTTTCTTGTATCAGTGTGGCTCTTTTCTCTTGCATTGTCCTGTTGAGCAACCCTTGCCTGCAGGGGCTAGATTTGTGGATCAATAGAGCTACACAGCCCACAAGCCTAGTTTTGCAAGACACTCCCCTGATATTCCTTCCTCCCTTCTCCAAGATAACAGACTGGGGTTGATTTACTAAAACTAGAGAGTGCAAAAGCTGGTGCAGCTGTGCATGGTGGCCAATCAGCTTCTAACTTTAGCTTGTTCTATCAAGCTTTGACAAAAAGCTGCACCAGAGATGCACCAGATTTTGCACTCTCCAGTTCTAGTAAATCAACCCCACTGACTCAAGACTTCACCGTTCATTGTTAACTCTTTCCTGTGAAGAACAGAAGGTCTGAGAGAGTAGGAGTCAGCGACATTGAAAGTTGTAAACTGTAAATGCTGAAGTGAGAATTTTAACAAATAGTTTACTAGGGAATGTTTATGTTATTGTCCTCAGTGTGTTAAACTAAGAAATACTAAGGAGGTCATTTACTATAGCACCAATAGACGATTCTGCAGTTCCGGATAATAGTGTTCAATTAAGGCCAATTAGGACTTCAACTCTCAGACACTGGGCATACATGCAAATGGCAAATCGCACTATTGCCGGCGAACATGCCTGTCAGATCGCATATGCGGGAATAGTGGAAGTCAATGGGGCTCGAACCTGCAAAATCCATAGTTCTCATTGAAGGCTTGTATGCAAGTTCTTTGCCATAAAAAGTGTATGAGGACCCAGGTACTGCCCCAGGGGACATGTATCAATTCATTTTTTTTAAAAAACAACAATTTTTTTCAGGAGCAGTGATCTTAATTATGCTTAAAGTGAAACAATAAAAATGAAACATTTCTCTAAATATCCTGCCTGGGGGGTCCTCTTAGTCTGCCTGTGAAGTAGCAGATCTGGCCGATGTGTGAAACACTTCCTTTAGATTGACACTTCTAAAGGAAAAAATGTAATTTAAAATTGCTTGCGGCTGGAATGTATTGCTGGCTCCCAGCAATAAAGATTAAAAATCAAGAAAAAAATGGTGTGCGCCCCCCTCCCCCGAGTCCATACCGGGCCCTTTGATTCTGGTATGGACATTAAGGGGAACTCCATGCCAAAATGTAAAAAAAAATTGACGTAGGGGCCTCCCTAAAATTCATACCAGACCCTCATCTGAGCAAGCAGCCATGGCAGGCCAGGAAAGAGGGGGGGCGAGCGAGCTGAACCATACCAGGCCGCTTTCCCTCAACATGGGGGCAGTGCTTTGGGGTCCCCCCAAAGCACCTTATCACATGTTGATGGGGACAAATGCATCATCCCCACAACCCTTGCCCGGTGGTTGTGGGGGTCTATGGGTGGGGGGCTTATCAGAATCTGGAAGCCTCCTTTAAAAAGGAGGCCCCCAGATCCCACCCCCCAATGTGAATGGGTAGGGGTACATTGTACCCCTACCCATTCACCAAAAAAAGTAGTGAAGGACAATAGCCGGTTTTTGACAATTCCTTTATTAAAAATCTCTTCTTCTTCCCCCGCTTCTTCCTCCATCTTCCTCTGGTCTTCCTTGGGTCTTCTCCTGCTTCCTCCAGCGTCTTCTTCCCCCGCTTCATCCTCCGGTCATCTTCTTCCCCCGCTTCATCCTCCAGTCTTCTTTATCCACAGGAAACAACAGCAGGAGAAGGGCTCTAGGACGCAGCATCTCTTCCAACACGTCGCGTGGGTCTTTATAAGGAAGTGTGTTAGTGTTCAAAGCTGTTGATTGATCTTCAGTTTGTACCGTGTTCCTGTGATCCTTGTTCCTGAAAATCCTTTACTACCAACCCAGCTTATCCTTGACTATTCTCCTGCCTGTCTCCTGACCTGACCTCTTCTTGTCCACGGATATTCTCTACTGTCTCCTGTGTCTGACTTCGGCTTCCCTGCTGACACTGCCTACTCTGTTATCCTCCTGGCTCCGAACTCTGGCTTGAACTGACTTCCCATTATCTCAGTGCTACTTCAGACCTGCCACATCTCACAGGCACCACTTCTCTGCAGCCACTATTTAGCACATTAGAAACCCTTCTGAGTTTCTCTGCAAACAACATCACTGGTGACCTGTGCTACTTTGTGCCTGATGCCTCCTGTTGTCACTTTCAGGGGAGTCTGGAACTTAGGCACAAGGAAAGCCCTCTCTTCATTGGCCTCCAGCACCAGGTACGTGATACCACTGTGGCCGCCGCCACTCCTGCTGAAGATTTAAAAAATGAACCTCCTCTGATGCTGTGATGGGGCAGATGACGTAATTGTGAGACCTCGCCCCTTGTGACTTCTCCGCTCGGCATTATGGGGCGGTGATGTCACAAGGGGGTGGGGTCTCTGGCTGATGTCATCCAGTGGCCATGCCCCATAGTTATATATAAAATATGCGCTATGGAAGCGAACAGACCAGCTGGCCACTGCGTTGGAGGAGGGTCATTATTTTCATGTTCAGCGTGTCGGTGGCGGGAGCAGCGGTGGAGGAAAAAGAAGTCTGGAAGAAGAAGCAGGGGAAGAAGAAGCTGGAGGAAGACCAAAGGAAAAAGGAGAAAAAGCAGGGCAAGAAGAAGCTGCAGGAAGACTGAAGGAAGAAGGAGAAGACAAGAGGAAAAAGCGGGGAAGAAGAAGACATTTTTAATAAAGAAATTGTCAAAAACTGGCTATTGTCTTTTGTCACCCTACACTTCTTTTCTTGGTGAATAAGTAGGGGTACAATGTACCCAATACCAATTCACATAGGGAACAGGGGATGAGGGTGGGAAGATGGAGCAGTTGCTGAAGCTGGCCATAAATCTAATCCCAGACTCAAAAAATGTGATGGACTATCTCGGTACTAATAACAGACAAGATGAATAATATAAAAAAACTATTTACTGTATTACATAAAAATTACATAGAGGGTACATTAAAACAACAATTAGGAAGAAATTGTATTTCAAAGAGCAAAATGCTCAGGGTACTCCCGAAAAGTATCTGCTGAAGTAATTCTCAAAATGGATTTGGTTCTCTACCAGTTTTGCGGGTGACCGCTTCTTCAGGAGAACTAATCTATAAAATAGACACAGTTCGAATACAACATATTCAAAATTGCACACGGTAGGGTTCAGCAGGTTATACAAGATAATTAGATGATAATCATCAAATTGCTCACCAGGCTGCAGGGATGGCCTATATGTGAAACCACTAGCCTGAACTAGAGGCTCCACCCACGGCGGACAAGGGGGATGAATGCGGGTATGAGTCTGATTACAAAGATGATGAATAAAAATCATACATTTACATAGGGGCAGAATCTGGGGGCCCCCTAAAGGGGATTTCCAGATTCTGATAAGCCCCCCGCCTGCAGATCTCGACAACCACCAGCCAGGGTTTTCGGGAAGAAGCCCTTGTCCCCATCAACATGGGGACAAGGTGCTTTGGGGAGATCCCAAAGCACCCTCCCCGTGTTGAGGGCATGTGGCCTGGTACAGTTAAGGAGGGGGGGCGCTCGCTCATCCCCCCCTATCCTGACCTCCAGGCTGCATGCTCGGATCGAAAGGGCCTGGTATGGTTTTATTTTTTGGGGGGGTGTCAATTTTTTTTTGGCATGGTATGGATTTTAGGGGGAACCCCCCACCAATATTTTTTAAACAACAGTTTTTGGAGTATTTTTTTCTTAATTTGGTGCTTAGAGAGAATTCACATTTAGTTGACATATTTCATGGCTTACCTAGTCCACAAAATAATTAGTAGAGCCCTGAATTTCAGCTTTGGAGCAGGGTTTTTTTTTTGTTGTTTAGTTTTTTTGGGACTTTTCTCCCTCCTCCACCCTATTACACTTTCTACTCAAGGACTTGCACAACCAAATAGGTTTGTATGCAACTTGATTTAATACAGATTTAAAGAGGTATGAATTGTTTGCACTTATGTATAAAAAAAAATCAACATAAAATATGTTGGTGCGCTTATTATAACCCCCCACTCTGTTGAAATAGTGCATGTGTTTAAAAACCTAAAACATAATAAAATGCAATGATAACACAAGTAGGATTGAGCCAAACACCCCCCTGTTCGGTTCGCACCAGAACTTGCGAACAGGCAAAAAATTTGAACACGCGAACACCGTTAAAGTCTATGTGACACGAACATGAATAATCAAAAGTGCTAACTTTAAAGGCTTATATGAAAGTTATTGTCATAAAAAGTGTTTGGGGACCTGGGTCCTGCCCTAGGGGACATGGATCAATGCAAAAAAAAAGTTTTTTCAAAAACGGATGTTTTTTCAGGAGCAGTGATTTTAATAATGCTTAAAGTGAAACAATAAAAGTGTAATATTCCTTTAAATTTCATACCTGGAGGGTGTCTATAGTATGCCTGTAAAGGGGCGCATGTTTCCCGTGTTTAGAACAGTCTGACAGCAAGATGACATTTCAAAGGAAAAAAAGTCATTTAAAATTACTTGCTGCTATTAATGAATTGCCGGTCTGACAATACACATAAAAGTTAATTGATAAAAACGGCATGGGAATTCCCCACAGGGGAACCTTAAACCAAAATAAAAAAAAAAAATGACGTGGGGGTCCCCCTTAATTCCATACCAGGCCCTTCAGATCTGGTATGCATTTTAAGGGGAACCCCGCGCCAAAATTTATAAAAAAAATGGCATGGGGTCCCCCTCAAAATCTATACCAGACCCTTCAGGTCTGGTATGGATTTTTTTTTTTTTATTAACTGACATTTTTTATTATTTTTCCACAGAAAAACAAATACAGCATTTCAGCATTGGGTACATAAAGAGACAGAGATCATAATATCACAGTTCAATTTGGCACGTTATCATTCACATGTTGGGCGGCAAATCTTTACAGTATAGACAGTTAGTGATAAAAAGAAGTGGAATTACTGGATAATAATACATCTCAAACAATGTATACACTAGTACCATATGCTTAAACATATAGATTCTCAGATATAGAGAAGAAGGAAGAAAGAAGAGAAAGACGGAGAAAAAAAAAGGGGGGAGGGGGGGGCCACTCGCCTCCAGGGTCCGGACCAGGCCGGCGGAGAGCGGTTCATTAATACATAAACAACATATACCTTCAGGTCACAGGGGTCTCCAACAAAAC
The DNA here is from genome assembly GCF_042186555.1 of Aquarana catesbeiana. Taxonomy (NCBI): domain Eukaryota; kingdom Metazoa; phylum Chordata; class Amphibia; order Anura; family Ranidae; genus Aquarana; species Aquarana catesbeiana. The sequence continues at coordinate 151,892,516 of NC_133328.1, read as the reverse complement.
CCAGGATTCCCAGATACGATTATGTTTGTCAAGTGTGTCATTTAATGAGGCCGTGAGATATTCCATTCTCTTGACATCTCTGATCCTGGAATGCAACTCAGTTAGCGAGGGGGGCTCTCTTTTTTTCCACTTTAGGGCCACCAGGCAGCGTGCTGCAGTAAGCACATGGGCTAAGAGTTTTTTGGACACTTTAGAGAAGGTGGCAGGTGGAAGGCCCAAAAGAAAGGTCCTCGGGTCGAGGAGCATTTCAACATCAAAGATGGACTGGAGCAGGGAGTGAACCATATTCCAGTAGGGAATGATTAGAGGGCAGGTCCAGTAGACATGAAATAGTGTTCCCCTATCTTTATAGCATCTCCAACAACGAGAGTCGGCCGTAGGGTATATGGAGTGGAGCAGGTCAGGGGTTTGATACCAGTGATATAGAATCTTAAATTGATTCTCTTTATAAAGCGTGCATATGGAGCTTTTGGTGGCTGGGTCCATATGGATTGCCAGGTCCTTAAGGATAACTCTGTGCCCAGCGCCTGCTCCCACTTAGCCATATATGAATGTCGCGGCCCGTCTGGTGAGAAATTTGTGATCAGTATCTGATAGGTGCGGGAGATCATGCCTTTAGGGGACGAACCCTCCAAACAAAGCTTTTCAAAGTCTGTGAGGGGGGAAAATCTCAAATTCGACCCCAGTGATTGTGCATAATGGCGTAGTTGTAGGTAACTGAAGAAGGCTTGCTTGGGGATATCAAAAGACTTTTGCAGGTCTAGGAAGGGTCGCAACATTCTGGTTTTAGGATCAATTAGTTGTCCATAACGGAATATGGCCTTATCCATCCAAAAGTGGGACATCTGTGAAGTTAAGCTGTCAGGAATGTTGGGCGTGAATAGGAATGAAGTGACTGGGGAGGATGTGGTGGTGAGCGGATATTTCAATTTAGCCCGTCGCCATAAGGTACGTAGTAGAGCCATCGGTCCTAGCAGTTGTATGCTGCTGGGGGGTATATCGGAGCTCCAAAGCATGGAATTTGGGTGTATGGGGGCTAGCCACAGCTTTTCTATCTGTGTCCACCTATTGTAAGCATGTAGGGAGCACCAGGAGGCTATAGGTCTTAGTTGAGCTGCCAGGTAGTACTTAGCTATGTTGGGAAACGCCAATCCACCCTGGTTACGTGGGGCATATAAAACAGATCTAGCAACTCGATGTCTTTTATAGTTCCAGAAAAAGTTTATCAGGTCGGCTTTAAGTTTTTTTAGGTGTGAACACGGAATGGGAATGGGGAGTGTCTCAAAAAGATATAGAAGTCTGGGTAGTATCGTCATCTTCAAGGTTGCAAGTCTACCAAAAAGGGACAGTTTCAGAGATTTCAATTTGGTTAGGGAAGCTCTGATAGAGGTGAACATTTGGGGGAAGTTAGCTTTGTATAGTGTATCGTATGTGGATGTTATATGTATCCCCAGGTATTTTAGGGAGGAGGACCGCCAAGAGTATGGAAATGTTTGCGAGAGTGTGGATAATGTTTGGGGGGATAGATTAAGAGGGATAGCCTCCGTCTTGGAGCCGTTAATTTTATAACCCGAAAGGACGCTATACCTTTCCAGCTCTACTTGTAAATTTGGGAGGGATATACGAGGTTGGGCGAGAGTGAGAAGAACATCATCCGTAAATAAGGAGATCTTGAATTCTCTAGTACGGACTGGAATACCATGAATACTTGGATTATTTCTGATATGGGCTGCTAACGGTTCAATGCATAGGGCATATAACAGAGGGGAGAGTGGGCAGCCTTGTCGGGTCCCATTAGAGATCAGAAAGGTAGGGGAGGTGGCAAAGTTAGTGCGAACCTGGGCTGTTGGGGCCGAGTATAGTAGGTGAGTAATAGCTCGGAGGAATGGGCCCTCAATACCGGCCCGATTGAGAGCCGCGAACAGGAAAGGCCAGCCCAGCCTATCAAAGGCTTTTTCGGCATCCAGGCTGAGCAGTATTGCCTCCGTTGAATTTCTGTTCGCAACCTCCACCAGGTCAATAACCCTCCGGGTGTTATCCCCAGCCTGTCGGCAAGGGATAAAACCCACCTGGTCCCTATGGACCAGGGATGGCATAAAATTGTTTAGTCTGTTTGCCAGCAGTTTCGTAAAGATTTTTAAGTCTGTGTTGAGGAGTGCTATTGGTCTGTAATTGGCCGGGAGAGTATGGTCTTTCCCTGGTTTTGGGATTAATGTCAGGTAAGAATTTTGCATATCTCTGGGAATGGGTGTGTCAGAGAGAAATGAGTTAAAAAGGTTTGTCATATGGGGGAGTAAATGTGGTAGGAACGTCTTGTAATAGAGGTATGGTAGTCCATCAGGCCCGGGGGCCTTATTGTTTGGTAACAGTTTGATTGTTTCTGTCACCTCCTCCTCCGTAACGGAGGCATTAAGAGTCTCCAGAGCAGAGGAGGTAAGCCTAGGAGTATCCGTTTCCGCTAGATAAGTATGGATGGCCTGGGATAGGTCAGGAGGGGGTGGGTTGTGCGGAACACTCAGGTCATTATACAGTGCAGAATAAAAGTCATGAAAAAGTTGTGCTATTTTATTAGGGTGGGACTGAAGGACCCCATTTGCCTCCCTAAGTTGTGTAGTTGTAGTAGTTGCTACTTTGTCGCGAAGCTGTTTCGCCAGAAGCGTATGTGATTTGTTGGCTTTGTCGTAATACGTCTGTCTAAGCCTAATTAACGCTTTTTCTATTCTACCCATCTCGATATCTTTCAATCCAGCCCGAACACTAGTGAGTTCTCTAAGGGTTGCTAAGGACGGAGATGCGAGCAAACGCGCTTCCAGATGTTTAAGTCTGTCTAAAAGGGCGCTGCGTGTTGTATTAGCGTTTCTTTTTAAGGCAGTAGAGAGTGAAATGCATTGGCCTCGAAAGACCGTCTTATGGGCCTCCCACAGAGTTGAGGTGGAGATCTCAGAGGTGGCATTTTCCGCAAAGTAGAGTTTCAAAGTTTGCTCTAATTCTATTCTAGATGGGTCATGTTTAAGTAGAAAATCGTTTAGACGCCAATGGCATTTACGAAAGGAGCTTGGGGAAAGTGTCAGGGAGAGTGTAATCGGGGCATGATCCGACCAAGAAATGGTCTGAATGTCTGGGTTCATGCATGTTCGCAGAGTCGGGGCGTTGACAAAAAAATAATCCAATCGTGAGTGGGACATATGGGGATGAGAATAGAAAGTAAATTGTTTGGCAGAAGGATAGGTAGTGCGCCATGTATCAAACAGGGCATATTTCCTAGTTAGTTGGCGAAACTGGGCGGCCATTTTATTGTTTGTTACTTGGGTTTTCCTCTGACCCACTGAGTGTTTATCAAGACCCGGAGAATGAACAAGGTTAAAATCTCCTCCAATCACCAGGTATTGATGGGAGGCCTCAAACAGGCGATCGAAGACCTTAGACAAAAAGGGGATTTGATTCGTGTTTGGAGCATAGATGTTGCAAAGAGTGATATTCGCTCCTCCCCAAAGGCCTCGGAGGATGAGGTAGTGTCCCAGTGGGTCAGAGTATAGGGATTGCAACTGGAAGGGGGAGCCTTGTCTAAAAAGAATTGCCACCCCTGCCCGTTTATGTGGGCCAGAGGCCTGGTATATATGAGGGTATTGTCGCCGTGCAAATGTCATGGTGCCCGTTTTATCAAGGTGGGTCTCCTGAATGAAAATAATGTCAGCTTTGGACCGTTTGAACTCTCGTAGCGCTAGGCTTCTCTTAGTATTTGAGTTAAGGCCCTTTACGTTTAGTGAAAATATATCAATCATGGTGGGTATGTTGCGGGAAGAGACGGTTGCTTACCTAGTGGGCGTAGTAGAGTCTTGGAATATAGGATGTCCCTATATTGGGTCTCCTTGTTGATTACGGTTTGGAGGTCTGGGACCCCCCGTACCCGAACCAGGTCCCGGAGGCGAGCGGCACCCAGGAAATTGAGAAAGAGAAGAGGAACGGGAATAACAGTAGAGGGAGAGCAGAAAAAAAAGAGTGAAAAACAGAAAAAAAACACAAGAATTAGTACAAAGTCAAGTTTAGTTAACCATTCACAATATAACCCACCTACATAGAGTGATGGGGTGGGAGACTCCGAAGGGCCCCCTCTGACATCGGAGGCGGAAGTGCCATTGTCAGAAAAAATAGAGGAAGGAGCCATTCGGAGAGCCCCGGGGGGGAGGAGAGGACGGACCCAACGAGGGGACGACCTCCCTCCGAACCTGCCTGCATCTAAATTCGCAAAAGAGGAACTGAATAACAGAAAAAACATGGAACCTGCATGCATCAACTGGCAACCGACATGCCTATATTCCTGGTTATGACCCGAATAAAAGTATAAAGCACTGAGGCTATTGATTCCTAAAATTTGGAGCAATAGAAAGATGTATCCTGCAAATTCAAAAACTGTAAAAAAAAAAACAGGTGCAAAGGATACCTCTCTTCGTGGTAGTATTCTCCTATAGTTTGATCCCCGACATGGGGGTAGCGAAGAAAAAGGGTTAAGGGAAGGAGGGGATAACCCTCTCAACTAGCCCCGCTCCTCCTCCAACCCACAAAGTAAGGGGGAGGGGAGAGAAAGAGAGTGGGCAAATGGGTATAGGTAAATGGAGAAGAGGGGGGGGATGGGGGGGTAGAGAGAGGAAGGGAGGGGGGGGAGGGGAAGGGGGGGAGAAAAAAGGGGGGGAAGGGGAGAGGGAGAGAGGGTATGTGTGAAAGAGGAGGGGCGTGGGGGGGAGGAGGGGGGGTGGCCTAGCTCGGTTCATTAAGTAAATCCTATCAAAACTTTACAGTCATACTCAAACATATGTTGCGAACTTGATAAAGGATCTGTTTGCTGAATATGTCCACCCTACAAATGGGTAGGATGAGCAGAGTAAGGTTTCGGGTTCCTAGGTATAGAAGTAGGGGAAGATTAACCAAGTAAACCTGGAGTCAGTCTGGAGTAAGGACTTTAAATGAGCAGCAGTTCATCTCTGATGGGATGGTGGGGAAGGGCCCGCAGATCGCGGTCTTGTGCGTTTCCGGCCTGCGACTTGGATCCAAGGGTCTGGGCGAGGTGGGGGTGTTGGGAGCGGTTCCCATCCAGGGGTAGGTGGCACCGGAATATCCAGTTCTCTGCAGAAAAATTGGAGATCTTCCGGATAGCGGAGGGTTGTGGACCTTCCATCTTTTTTTGCCGTGAGGCTAAAGGGAAAACCCCAATGATAGCGAAAGTCATGCTCTCTTAACAAGGTGAGGAGTGGTTGCAAAGATCTTCTTTGTTGAAGGGTAATCCATGAGAGGTCTGGGAAAAGTTGTAGAGAGGCCCCATCAAAATCAATGGTATGCATGTTTCGCGCCTTTCTCATAATGTCCTCTTTGAGGGTGTAGTTATGTACTCTGCAGATCACGTCCCGTGGGCGGGATCCTGATCCACGGGGGCGCAAGGCTCGGTGCGCGCGATCCAACTTAACTCGTTGGTGTTCCGGACGGCCTAAAATGTTATTGAAAATGGCTTGCAAAGTCACATTCAGGTCTTCTTCTTGTGTCGCCTCCGGTAGGCCTCTGACCCTAATATTATTACGCCTACCTCTATTGTCGAGGTCCTCGAGGTGACGTTGGAAGTCTCTGAGGGTAGTGGCTTGTGAAGTTAAGCGGTCGTGAATTTGTGAGATTTCAAATTTGGTGTCATTTGTTTCCTCCTCTAAGGATGCGACTTTAGTGGACAGTTGGTGAAGGTCAGTGCGAAGCATATTAATCTCAGTCCTGCAAGTGTCCCGTACTTCTTGGATCAGCATGCGAAAGTCCTGTTTTGTGGGCATACAACGGACGTAATCTCGCCAAGATGTGCATGCTTCAGGGTCAGGGTCAGAGTCTGATGGAATGTGAGCATGTGAGCCCTGCACTATAGCTGAATAGGTAGCTGGTATGGGGGTTCCCCTCTGTGGTGTTAGTGAAGAGGGGGTAGTGCTGGCATGCTTAGTTAGCAACGGGCCGTGCGGGCTCCCGGGTTGTGAATAAGCCCCCTGGGATCCCGGTGGCCTTGAGGCCTGTGAAAGTGCTGGGGCCTGGACTGCATCTCTCTGAAGAGAGGAGAGAGAGGGGGCTCTATCCCTGTGTAGCTGGGAACGTTGCGGCATGGAACGAGGGTCCCATTCTGGGGCGTAGGAGTCCCAGGAGGGGGATGGCTGGCCGGTGGATACAGATGGCGCCGGCCCTATGAGGCATGGGGGAAAAGTTTGTGATAAGCTGCCCAGGACATGGCCTCCGGAGGGGGAGCCGATTGAGAGGTCAGCAGGGGGGATCGGAGAATGGGTGGCGGGCAGGTCACCCTCGGATCCGTACCTGTTACTCCTGCGGTCCGCGGAGGCTTGTGGAGGAGGAGAGGGTGAGATTGCTGTGTGTGGCGCCGGCGCCATCTTGGCCTCGTGGTGTCCGGCCGTAGCTCCCTGCCCGAAATACTCAGTGATGAGTGGCGGGGGGACCGAGGAAAAACGGGTTGTGTGTCCTCTGGGGTCCGTTTCTTTGTTTTTGCGCGTTTTGCTGCAGAGAGGTGCAGGTTCCAGCTCTATGCAGGCAGGTCGGAGCGGGAGCCTCAGTGAAACACGTCCGCTCGGGAAGCCATCCAAGCCACGCCCCCTGGTATGGATTTTAAGGGGAACCCAGCAGCAAAAATTTTTAAAAATGGCGTGGGGTCTCCCCAAAAATCCATAAAAGACCCTTATCCGAGCACGCAACCTGGCTGGTCCCCAAACACTTTTTATGACAATAACTTGCATATAAGCCTTTAAAATTAGCACTTTTGATTTCTCCCATAAACTTTTAAAGGGTGTTCCCCGGCTTTAGAATTTTCCGCAAACACCCCAAATTGTTCGCTGTTCAGCCAACTGGCGAACATGAGTTCGACTCGAATTCGAAGATCATCCCTGAACACAATCAATAAAGTGAATATGTGCAAATAAATACACAAAAAAACATGGGGATCACATATCCCTTAGGGTAGAATAATAACAATAATAAAGTGAAAGAGCAGTAAATAATGCCTACTGGTACTAATCAAGGTCAGATCTGCAACTAAATGTCCAATCCAATGCCTTTTACAGACTTGCTGTAGAGGCATTTTTGGATTTAATCTCTGTTTTTGTTGATACAGATCGAGGGGTGGGTGCCATGTCACTGGTTGTGTGAGAAGACTCCTCTCCCAGAAGTCACTCTCTGTTTGCTAAGTGTTGACCAGGATGTTGGAAGATGATATAAAGTAATTGAGTTCTTCTCTGTTCTGTCTGCTTTTATCTGCCAGCTGCTGACTATGTGACAGTCTAGGGGGCGGAGCCAAGACCTAGTTGGACTTCCACTGATAGTCAGGGCTGAGCAGGTGAACAAAGGGCAATTCAATTTAAAACCTTGTCTGAAGAAGAGACTGGAGGAGTGGATGCTCTCAGAACTGCAGGAGTGTCAGACAGTGTTCTGACACTCCTGCAGTTCTGAGAGCATCCACTCCTCCAGTCTCTTCTTCAGACAAGGTTTTGGTGAGGGGGGAAAAGACAGAGATCAGCGATATCAAAAGAGGAGAAGAAAATAACTAGCAATGTCTCCTAACAATCGTTAATCTTACATTGAATTGCCCTTTGTTCATCTGCTCAGCCCTGACTATCAGTGGAAATCCAACCAGGTCCTGGCTCCGCCCCCTAGACTGTCACATAGTCAGCAGCTGGCAGATAAAAGCAGACAGAACAGAGAAGAACTCAGTTACTTTGTAATTTTTACATCCTGGTCTGCCAACACTCAGCAAACAGAGTGTGACTTCTGGGAGAGGAGTCTTCTCACACAACCAGTGACATGGCACCCACTAGGGATGAGCCGAACAACCCCCGGTTGGATTCGCACCAGAACCTGCGAACGGACTGAAAATTTGCACGAACGTTAGAACCCGATTGACGTCCATGGGACTCGAACATTTGAAATCAAAAGTGCTCTTTTAAAGCCTAATTTGCATGGTATTGTCCTAAAAAGGGTTTGGGGACCCAGGTCCTGCCCCAGGGGACATGTATCAATGCAAAAAAAACTTTTAAAAACGTCCGTTTTTTCGGGAGCAGTGATTTTAATGATGCTTAAACTAAAAAAAAAAAAAAAGTGAAATATTCCTTTAAATATCGTACCTGGGGGGTGTCTATAGTGTGCCTGTAAATTGGCACGTGTTTCCCGTGCTTAGAACAGTCCCTGCACAAAATGTCATTTTTAAAGGAAAAAAAGTCATTTAAAACTGCTTAGGCACTGGTGATGGTGCCACAACACTGCAACCCCTCACAGATACTCTAGTTGGAGCACAGGAACTAGCCCTGCTGCAAAGAATTGCATCAAAAATTGTAATTACACGCCCCCTGTTAAACAGGGGCTGAAAAATTGGGCCTTAGGCACTGGTGGCAGGACTGGCGGTGCCCAGAACCAAAAATGTTCTTACAAGCTATCAGCATGATCATTGAGGAAGAGGATAATTACTCAGCATAACAGGATAGTCACTCAGCATCAGCATAGGCAGTCTTTGAAGGGATCTGACATTTCAAAAAAATGTATTCGGTTACATCAGCATCAGGTACTTGGTAGCTGGTGGTGATCCAAGACTGATTCATTTTTATAAAGGTCAGTCGATCGACCGAGTCGGTGGACAGACGCACCCTGTGATCAGTTACAAAGCCTCCAGCAGCACTGAATGTGCGTTCTGAAAGAACGCTGGATGCAGGACAGGCCAGTAGCTCAACTGCATACTGTGCAAGTTCTGGCCAGTGAACCATCCTCAAGACCCAGTAACCCAGAGGATTTTCGGTGGGAAAGGTGTCCAAGTCAGATCTTGCCCCTAGGTATTCCTGCACCATGTAAAACAGACGCTGGCGATGGTTGCTGGAACCGATCATACCTTGGGGCAGACTAAAAAATTGTCTGAACGCATCGGTCAGACGGCCACCTTCTCCACCGCTCCTTCTTTGACTGACCGAAGCCTCAGCAACACGTTGTCCAGAAACAGGAGTTTGTAACCTTCCAGTCTCTGGGAACGCATTGCACAGACCTTTCTGCAAGGCCTCCCGAAGATGTTTCTTCTTCTACTCCCTCTGCAACAGCAAGATAAGGTCTGCAACCTTACCCTTGTAACGTGCATCAAGGAGGGTTGCCAGCCAGTATTGTTCCTTCTCCTTGATACCACGAATACGAGGATCCTTCCGCAGGCTTTGCAGTACCAGGGAGGCCATGCAGCGTAGGTTTGCTGACGCATTCGGTCCACAGTCCTCTGGGTCACTAAGGACGACATGATCCGCAGCCACCTCCTCCCATCCACATACAAGTCCATGTGTTTCTTGGGACTGTAAATGATCCCTTAAAGGCTGCTGCTGATGATGAGTGCCAGACTCCACCTCCATACTGACACAATCCTCCTCCTTGTCCTCTTCCTGTGTGATCGGCAGGCATGCAGGAACACTGTCTGGATAAAGGGGGCCTTGAGAGCTAAGGAAGTCCTCCTCTTCCTGCCTCTGTTCTACCTCAAGTGCCCTGTCCATTATTCCACGCAGCGTGTGCTCCAACAGGTGCACAAGGGGGACAGTGTCATTGATGCATGCACTGTCACTGCTCACCATCCTCGTGGCCTCCTCAAATGGTGACAGGACAGTGCATGCATCCCTGATCATGGCCCACTGGCGTGGGGAAAAAAAACAAGCTCCCCCGACCCTGTCCTGGTGCCATAATCACATAGGTACTCATTGATGGCCCTCTGCTGTGTGTGCAGCCGCTGCAGCATGGCCAACGTTGAGTTCCACCTGGTGGGCATGGCATAGATTAGGCGGTTCTTGGGCAGGTTAAATTCCTTTTGGAGGTCTGCCAGCCGAGCACTGGCATTATATGACCGGCGGAAATGCACACAGACTTTCCTGGCCTGCCTCAGGACATCCTGTAAGCCCGGGTACCTGCCCAAGAATCGCTGCACCACCAAGTTAAGGACGTGAGCCAAACAGGGCACATGGGTCATTTGTCCCTGTCGGAGGGCAGAGAGGAGGTTGATGCCATTGTCACAAACCACCATTCCTGCCTTAAGTTGGTGTGGCGTCAACCACCTCTGAACCTGCCCCTGCAGAGCTGACAGAAACTCTGGCCCAGTGTGGCTCCTGTCCCCCAAGCACACCAGCTCAAGCACCGCATGGCATGTTTTGGCCTGCATACTTGTGTAGCCCCTTGAACGCCTACGGAGCACCGCTGGTTCCGAGGACAAAGCACAGGAAGAGGCCATGGAGGAAGAAGAAGAGGAGGGGGTGGAGGAGAGAGGTGTGTCAAAATCATTATTAGTGTTGTTTTGGAGGCGTGGTGGTGGAACAACCTTCAACACTACTGCACCTTGTCCTGCATCCTTCCCAGCTGCCAGCAGAGTCACCCAATGCGCCGTGAAACTTAGGTAACGTCCCTGTCCATACCTGCTGGACCATGAGTCAGCGGTAATATGCACCTTACCGCTGACCGCCCTGTCCAGCGAGGCATGGACATTGCCTTCCACATGCCGGTAGAGAGCCGGAATCGCCTTCCGTGAGAAAAAGTGGCGTATGGGTACCTGCCACTGAGGAACTGCACATTCCACAAACTCACGGAAGGGGGCAGAGTCTGCCAACTGAAAAGGTAGCAGTTGAAGTGCTAGCAATTTTGCAAAGCTAGCATTCAACCACTGGGCATGTGGATGGCTGGGAGCGAACTTCTTTCGGCGGTGCAGCAGCTGGGGCAGGGAAATTTGCCTGGTACAATCTGACGTTGGTGTACCGAAAGCAGATTGCCCACAAGTACTTGGCTATGACACACCTAATTCTACACCTTTATTCTCTTTGTTCTTTGGTGTGGGTCTTTTAGGTACGCTTGCCAATGAACTGCATGGTAGGTCAACATTTGTCTGGTCAAGCATGTGGTGCCCAAGTGGGAGATGTTTTGGCCACGCGAGATACACTTGAGACATATGTTGCAAATAGCAGCCATACGATCTGATGCACTCATCTCAAAAAAGGCCCACACCAAAGAACTTTTGGAATAACTCGCAGACACAGCAGCGCCCTGCACATGCGGAGCTTTGCGGTGTGATGCAGTCAGTGTGCTGCCCTTAGGCTGGCCCCTGGAGGGTATCCTGCCTCGTTGGTGATGTGCCGCCTCCTCCTCCTCCTCCTCTCTCCTATCAGGCACCCACGTTGAGTCAGTGACCTCATCATCCCCTCCCTCCTCATCACTGGAGCAAACCTGGCAGTATGCTGCAGCAGGGGGAGCATGACTGCCAGATTGCTGTCCTTCTTGGGCACCCCCTCTGTCCATTCTCACGTTACTGCCTTCATCTAGCTCAGTATCATCATCATCAGAGCCTTCTAAACGCTGGGCATCCTCCTGGAGCATGTACCCAACACTGTGGTCAAACAGTTCGAGGGACTCCTCAGGAGGACATGGTGGGGCTAAGGAAGGAGTCACTGATGCCATTGAGCCGAGGGAAGAGGCCGTGTTGGCAGCTGCTTTGCCAGACAAAGTACCCTGAGCATGGGTGAGAGAGGATGAGGAGGATGAGGATGGCTTGGTCATCCACTCGACCAAGTCTACCACATGTTGCGGCTCAACACGGCCAGCTGCCGAAAAAAAAGCCAAGCGTGTCCCACGGCCACGTGCTGATGAGGATGCACCGTCTCCACGACCAGCACTGTTGCCTCTAGACACAGAGCCTGCTTGCCCTCTTTTATTGGCTTGTGACTGTCTGCCTCTCCTTGTTGACCTTTATATATATATATATATATATATATATATATATATATATACTGATACTGCAGCTAGCAAAATCAACTGCCTGCCTGTAGTATGAGTACACCACCAATCTTCTACAGGTAGCTTTAGCTGAACACTGTGCAGAGGTCGCACTACACTAACTTGTAGCTTTAGCTGAACACTGTGAGGAGGACGCACTACACTAACTTGTAGCTTTAGCTGAACACTGTGCAGAGGTTGCACTACATTAACTTGTAGCTTTAGCTGAACACTGTGCACTACACTAACTTGTAGCTATAGCTGAACACTGTTCAGAGGACACACTACACTAACTTGTAGCTTTAGCTGAACACTGTGCAGAGGTCGCACTACACTAAATTGTAGCTTTAGCTGAACACTGTGAGGAGGACGCACTACACTAACTTGTAGCTTTAGCTGAAAACTGTGCAGAGGTCGCACTACACTAACTTGTAGCTTTAGCTGAACACTGTGCACTACACTAACTTGTAGCTTTAGCTGAATGCTTTGCAGAGGTCGCACTACACTAACTTGTAGCTTTAGCTGAACACTGTGCACTACACTAACTTGTAGCTTTAGCTGAACACTGTGCAGAGGTCACACTACACTGACTTGTAGCTTTAGCTGAACATGGTGAGGAGGACGCACTACACTAACTTGTAGCTTTAGCTGAACACTGTGCAGAGGTCGCACTACACTAACTTGTAGCTTTAGCTGAACACTGTGCACTACACTAACTTGTAGCTTTAGCTGAACACTGTGAGGAGGACGTACTACACTAACTTGTAGCTTTAGCTGAACACTGTGAAGAGGATGCACTACACTAACTGTAAATAGTGTAGCTGCCTGACTGTGGTACTAATAGGATCAGAAGAACACCAGCAATTTTCTTCAGGGAGCTGTACTGTAACAACACCTGCCTGCCTGTCAATAGGAAGATAATAACAGGAACGGATCTAGCTAAACTGAATACAGTGTATATCTATCTATCTATCTATCTATCTATCTATCTATCTATCTATCTATCTATCTATCTATCTATCTATCTATCTATCTATATATATATATATATATATATATATATATATATATAGAGAGAGAGATATATATATATATATACACAACACCTGGGATGCATATATATACACAATACACTGTAAGTGCAGCTAACTGACTGACTGTCCTGCCTAATCTATCTAACTTAAATCAAATGACACTGTCTCTCTGTCTCTTTCTCTCAATGCCAGGACACACTACACAGGGCCGCCGTGCAGGCGGCCTTATATAGTGTGGGGCGTGTACTAAACCCCCTTAGCCATAATTGGCAAAGCCACCCTGGCTTTGGACAATTACAGCTCTCTCTACAGAGGGCACTGTGATTGGCCAAGCATGCGGGTCATAGTGCATGCTTGGCCAAACATCAGCCAGCAATGCACTGCGATGCCGCATTGAAATATGGGCCGTGACGCACCACGTGAATTTGTCGAGAACAGCCCATATCGTTTGCAATTCGGCGAACGGGCGAACAGATGATGTTCGAGTCGAACATGGGTTCGACTCGAACACGAAGCTCATCCCTAGCACCCACCCCTCGATCTGTATCAACAAAAACAGAGATTAAATCCAAGAATGCCTCTAAAGCAAGTCTGTAAAAGGCATTGGATTGGATATTTAGTTGCAGATCTGACCTTGATTAGTACCAGCGGGCATTATTTATTGCTCTTTCACTTTATTATTGTTATTATTCTACCCTAAGGGATATGTGAACCCCCAATGTTTTTTTGGTGTATTTATTTGCACATATTCACTTTATTGATTGTGTTATTATTGCATTTTATTATGTTTTAGGTTTTTAAACACATGTACTATTTCAACAGAGTGGGAGGTTATAATAAGCGCAACAACATATTTTATATTGGTTTTTAGCAATGGTGTCACAGCACTAATTGGTTGGTTGCAGCTCACACCTTTCTGGTGTTTTTTCAACATTATATAGAGTATCAACATCAGCGCTTTAGTTTTTCTTTTTACACATAAAAAAAATCAACTTTTTATTTCAACATTAGGATAAACATTTGTTACATTAATGTACTTGGGCCAAACAAAAAAAAGGCATGGAAATTATGTTTTAGCATTTGACAATAGGTAGAAGGGCCCTCCTTAAAAGGGCTTACAATCTACAAGGGTAGGACACAAAAAATTATACCACATTAAACAAATCACATGAAATGCAGGGATACAAATCAAGCTAATAACAAGCATGACCAAACTTTTTTGTGATCAGAAGTCCTCGTTCCAAACCCTCAAAACGTTACATGGCAGAATTATCATAAGTAGGGATAAGCCGAACACCCCCCCAGCTCGGTTTGCACCAGAACTTGCGAGCAGGCAAAAAATTTATACGAACACGTTAACACCATTAAAGTCTATGGGACACGAACATGACAAAACAAAAGTGCTCATTTTAAAGACTTATATGCATGATATTGCCATATGCTTAAAGTGAAACAATAAAAATGAAATATTCCTTTAAATATCGTGCCTGGGGGTGTCCTTAGTATGCCTGTAAAGTAGCACATCTTTCCCTTGTTTAGAACAGTACCACAGCAAAATTACATTTCTGAAGGATAAAATTTAATCGAAAACTGCTCGCGGCTGTAATGAATTGTCGGATCCCAGCAATATAGATAAAAAATCATTGAAAAAAACAGGATGGGTTCCCCCCCAGTCTATTACCAGGCCCTTTGGGTCTTGTATGAATATTAAGAGGAATCCCACACCAAAATTTAAAAAAAACATTGCGTGGGGGTCCCCTCCAAAATCCATATCAGGCCCTCCAGGTCTTGTATGGATATTAAGGGGAACCCGGCGCCAAAATTACAAAAAAATGGTGTGGGGGTCCCCACAAAATGCATACCAGACCCGAAATCTGGTATGGATTTTAAGAGGAACCCCACACCAAAATAAAAAAATGGTATGGAGTCCCCCTAAAATCGATACCAGACCCTATCCGAGCACCCAACCTGGCATGCCGCAGGAAAGGAGGGGGGACGAGAGAGTGCCCCCCCTCCTGAACCCTACCAGGCCATATACCCTCAACATGGGAGGGTGTTTTGGGGTCGCCCCAAAACACCTTGTCCCCATGTTCTTGGGAACAAGGGCCTTTTCCCACAACCCTTGCCCGGTGGTTGTGGGGGTCTGCGGGTGGGGGGGCTTATCAGAATCTGGAAGCCCCCTTTAACAAGGAGACCCCCAGATCCCAGCCCTCCCCCTATGTGAATGGGTATTGGGTACATTGTACCCCTACACATGCACCCAAAAAATTTGAAGGCATGTGTCCTGGTACGGTTCAGGAGGGGGGTGCTCTCTCATCCCCCCTTTTCCTGTGGCCTGTCAGGTTGCGTGCTTGGATAAGGGTCCTGTATGGATTTTGGGGGACCCCCACAGCATTTTTTTATTTTGGTGCGAGGTTCCACTTAAAATCCATATGAGACCTGAAGGGCCTGGTATGGATTTTGGGGGGACCCCCACGCCATTTTTTATGGGGCGAGGTTCCCCTTAAAACCCATACCAGACCTAAAGGGCCTAGTGTGGATTTTGGGGTGACCCCATGCAATTTTTTTTTTATTTTGGCGCAGGGTTTCCCTTAATATCCATACCAGACGGGTCTGGTATGGGGGGGCATACCGTTTTTTTCAATGATTTTTATGTATATTGCCAGGATTCGGCAATACATTACAGAGGCGAGCAGTTTTAAATTACATTTTTTCCTTTACAAATGTCATTTGGCTGCTCTCATTCATAAAACTATGTATGGCTGCCGTGTAAGCAGCCTTACATAGTATGGGGCATGGACTCAGCCCCCTAAGCCATGATTAATCATGGCTCTCACAGCAGAGCATGCTGTGATTGGCCAAAGCATGCAGGTCAGGTGCATGCTTTGGCCAATCAGCAGCCGTCAATGCACTACGATCTCGCAGTGCATTGACGGTTTTGCCGTTCATTATGGGGCGTTCTGCGAGCGCTCAAATTTTCCGTGAACACCCCATAATGTTTGGTATTCGGTGAACACCCGAGGTTTGAGTCGAACTTACATTCGACTCGAAAATCGGGCTCATCCCTAAACATAAGGAAAAAAAGACAAAATACAAAAGGCAGAGCACAAACTACACTGACACAAACACACAGCGGGAATGAATTAGCAGGAACATTCCTTTTTATCTCAAACATTACATAGCAGTTGTAAGTCTAACATGTGAGATTTAGAAGCAATCATCAAACAGCCTTATTGGGGTTGTGCAGGGTTAGGAATTATGCAACTTCCCCCTCCCCAAAAACCCACATCTGTTTGTAACCCAATATACACACTGCAAAGAAAAATTTAGGCCTGTTCCTAGGCCAAACAGCCACCACAAATGCTGGCCTTTAAATAACCTAAGCTTGCTCACCTCTGCCTACCCAGTAAAGGACACACCCACCAGTGTAATTGATTCTGTCTTTTGAGGACTCAGTGCCCGTTCACACTTGTGCGAGTTGATAATGAATGCGATGCGTTAAACAAAAACTAGATTCGCATGTCATCCAAAAAGTAATTGTTTTCTATGTCGGTCGTTCACATATATGCGATGCCATTCCTCTCCGAATGCGATGCAATAAAAAAAGGGTCTTGTGCGAGTTTACAGCGTTGCGTTGCAAATTAAGTCTCCATAGACATTAATGTAAATCGTTCTGGAAGCGCATTGTTGGTTCAGATATGTGCAAATTCTTCACCTCCAGCTCCTCCTTCCAGTACTGCCCCCTCACTTCCTGTTTCCTGTCTCATGTCCATCTGTGAGCAGTCAAGATGGCCCCCAGGCGTCGGAACAGCATTGATAATGAGGAGATCATCAGACTTGTCCGTGACAGGTCATATATATGGGACAGCCGGATTGAAGAATACAAAAATAATGCCAGGAAGAGCAGAGGCTGGGATGAAATTTGTAAAAGTCTGTATGCAGACTGGGATGATCACACACCTTAGATTTGCAAACATAAATGTAAGTATATTTCTATTTATTCATCCCACTGACCACCAATGTAAGGGCATGCATCCCACAGACCACCAATCCCACTGACCACCAATGTAAGGGCATGCATCCCACTGACCACCAATCCCACTGACCACCAATGTAAGGGCATGCATCCCACTGACCACCAATCCCACTGACCACCAATGTTAGGACATGCATCCCACTAACCACCAATCCCACTGACCACCAATCCCACTGACCACCAATGTAAGGGCATGCATCCCACTGACCACCAATCCCACTGATCACCAATGTAAGGGCATGCATCCCAATGACCACCAATTCCATTGACCACCAATCCACTGACCACCAATGTAAGGGCATGCATCCCACTGACCACCAATCCCACTGACCACCAATCCCATTGACCACCAATGTAAGGGCATGCATCCCACTGACCACCAATCCCACTGACCACCAATATAATGTTGTGGAATGATATTGCATGCTCAGTATGTTGACACAGAAAGTGCAAAAAATAGATGGACGCACTGTTGAACAATAAAACTTTATCACATTTATTGAAAAAAGTAACAGATAGTAGACGATACAGCATTGACAGGGAGAAAGTTCTTGGTCTTTATTCAATGGCATCAAGCTGCCATGAGACCTGTCCGGCAGGACTCATAAAGAAGTCAGTAAATTGCTCATGGATGCTGGCCCCTCTGTAATTGCCCCTTGTATGTGTCCAATCTGGCCTTCCATCTCATCCATTAAAGAGTCCTCGAAAAGGTATCCAGCTCTTTCCCGGACAAAATTGTGGAGTGCACAGGCAGCTTTTACGGCAATTATGGAGTTTTCCATGCTTAGAGTTATTGGGGTGTGAAGAAATCACCATTTGTTTGCCAGGATTCCGGAAGCACACTCCACAACTCTTCATGCTCTTGTTAGCCGATAATTAAAGACCCTTTTCTCCACGGACAGTGACCGGTTAGCATAAGGCCTGAGCATTTTTTCGGAAAGAGCGAAAGCCTCATCACCGAGAAATATTAAAGGGAGAGAGGGTTCATATGTTCCAGGGAGTGGTCGTTCAATTGGGAGGTCTAGTGTGTTCTCCCGAATCATTCTTCCAAAACTTGAGTGGGAAAAAATGCTTGAGACAGAACTGCTCCCATAAGAACCAATGTCTATTTAGGTGAATGAGTAGCTTGCATCAGCCACTGCCAGAAGAACAAAAGAAAAATATTTTTTATAATTAAAAAATTTTGTCCCACTACCGACTGGCCTCACAATTCTGATGTGCTTGCCATCTATGGCACCAACACAGTTAGGGAAGTTGCAGCGCTCCCAAAACAACTCAGCTTTGGTGTTCCATTCCTCTTTCTTCGGTTTTCTCATGACCACATCTCTTAGGACCTCCCAGATGGCGATACAGGTGTCCCACACAATTGTGCTCACCGTAGATTTTCACAATTTGAACTCGTAGTGTAAGCTGGCAAATTAATTTCCAGTTGCTAGGTACCTGAAAAAAAATAGAAAATGAATTAGTTATGTTTTTTTTATTACAGAAGAACTCATACGCATTAGGTGGCGGAGCCTCAAGGACACACTTCAGAGACACCAGAGACTGCAGCGTGAAGCAAGGAGTGGGTCTGGTGCCCCCCCAAAGCGTCCCTATGCCTTCGCCAGATACATGGATTTTTTGAAGCCAGTTCCAGAATTGAGGAAGTAAGTTATCATACATGAATCGGTCACTCTACCATCTCTATCTAATGAACCTGTCCTACCCCTAACCTTTACTTCTCCCCCTATCAGCTTTATACTTTTTATTTCATAGCAGAGTTCCAATTTAAATTTTTTGTATTGCAGCAAGGAAGCAAGTTGGGAGGAGGAGGAAGAGGAGGAGGAGGGGGAGGAGGAGGAGGAGCATGCTCCCAGTGTTGATGATAATGAAGGAGTATCATTTGCTTGCACAAATCAGGAGGATTCATCTATGGAGGTCCAGGGTGAGCTGATCGAGGTACATGAGTCCTCTGCTCAGGAGCCGGATAATGAGGATACTGACGTTTCTACACCTTCCAGCAGAAGGCAAAGGCAAGCATCTACTTTCTGCAGGAAGAAAAGCAGCAGGGCAGCAGAACAGGTTGAAGACCAAGACCAGACCAAAAAATTACTACACATAGTGTCCGGGATCACTGAACAAATCGATACCCAGCGATGTCCTCACACTATGTTTGTCATTAGTTTGGTGCCTCTTCTCAAAGAGGTCTTGCCAGACCATTACTTTAATATGAGGATTGCAGTGCAACATTGCATCCATTCCTTCACTGTGCCATGCCATGTATCTGTGCCAACGCACGAGAGTCCTAGTACCCAAATATTTACTCCCATGTCTTCTGCCTCAAACACTGCACCAAACCCTTATCCCTCTAGTTTTGAGGAACACTCTAGCATGTATGAGACCCCAAGATCACGAATCCCATATCCCATTCCTTCACCAGTTGCCTCAGTAATTTCACCCCCAAGTATAACCATGGATATTACCAGACAAATGGATATGAGACCACTTGACTCAACATCTTACCATGTCCTGACACAAAACAGACCACCACAGCTCTACGACCAAATATCGTCCATGCCAAATCAATTTCCACCTGTAGCAAAACCAATGGAACAGCACAAACCAACAATTCCAAGTCATTATCCATATCGCAATTGATCATATGAAGTTGCCTCAAACATGCCTACACCCTATCGACAATATGGGCCCCCAAGTGTACCACCGGATATCGAGATATCACCACCTGTGCTATTGAGGAAATATCCCTCAACACAAGGTGAATCCTTGCAGCTAACACCACCGAGCTCTTCAACAGTAACACTACAATGGCATGATTTAACCAAGCCTGATGAACCTAGTTCACCAAGTTTTTTGAATTTGTAGATGAATACCTGCTAATGCCGCTACCAACTTCATGGTGAAAATCCATACTTTCTTTGTTAGCATTATGTTCTTGTTAAATTATTTTTTGTAATTTTGCATAGTTTATTCCAAAATGCTATATTTTGAATGGCTCAGGGAAATAGAGATGGATAGAAAAAAGATTAGGGGGAAAGTGGAGATGAAGATGCGAGGGAGGGAGGATGAGAGAGTGGGAGATGATAGGGAGGATGTTGTGGAGAGGTAGAGTTTCAGTTACTAAAGTTTTGTAAGTTAAAATTAAACTTCAGTTAATTTAAAGCTAGACAGTCAGAGGAAGTAAGAGGGAGTTAGAGAGTCAGAGGAAGTGAGAGAGTCAGAGGAAGTGAGAGAGTCAGCGGAAGTAAGAGAGTCAGCGGAAGTAAGAGAGTCAGAGGGAGTTAGAAAGTCAGAGGGAGTTAGAAAGTCAGAGGGAGTTAGAGAGCCAGAGAGAGTTAGAGAGTCAGAGGGAGTTAGAGAGTCAGAGGAAGTAAGAGGGATTTAGAGAGTCAGAGGAAGTAAGAGAGTCAGAGGGAGTTAGATAGTCAGAGGAAGTAAGAGAGTCAGAGGGAGTTAGAGAGTCAGAGGAAGTAAGAGAGTCAGAGGGAGTTAGAGAGTCAGAGGGAGTTAGAGAGTCAGAGGGAGTTAGAGAGTCAGAGGGAGTTAGAGAGTCAGAGGAAGTAAGAGAGTCAGAGGGAGTTAGAGAGTCAGAGGAAGTTAGAGAGTCAGAGGAAGTAAGAGAGTCAGAGGGAGTTAGATTGTTTGTACAATATTTCATGCAAAGTATGTAATTACAAACTAATTACAAGTTTTTGAAAAAAAAAAATATTTTTTTGGAAGACAATTTTGTTGTGATATCTGTCTGCATTATTTGAATTCCTTACTATAGCTTACTATGGTGCATAGCATAACATTTCACAAAGTATATCTATGAAATTTACCTTGATGTAACAAACAACCTTTCCGCTGGCTCCACACTATTCCAAAAGGTGGTGTTCTGACACTCCAAACGTGTACCAAGCAGCAGAAGTAATTCATTGAAACTAAGAAATAAAACCACAAAACCAATGTAAGTGACAGGCTAAAGCCCATACACAAAATCAAATTGAATGGTAAGAGGCAAGAGTTCTAGTAAAAGGAGAAAAGAGATAGAAAGTGGAATTGGTGGTCAATGGGATTGGTGGTCAGTGGGATTGCTATTCAATGGGATTGGTGGTCAGTGGGATTGATGGTCAGTGGGATTGGTGGTCAGTGGGATTGGTGGTCAGTGGGATGCATGCCCTTACATTGGTGGTCAGTGGGATTGGTGGTCAATGGGATTGGTGGTCAGTGGGATTGGTGGTCAGTGGGATTGGTGGTCAATGGGATTGACGGTCAGTGGGATTGGTGGTCAGTGAGATTGGTGGTCAGTGGGATGCATGCCCTTACATTGGTGGTCAGTGTGATTGGTGGTCAGTGTGATTGGTGGTCAGTGGGATTGGTGGTCAATGGGATTGGTGGTCAGTGGGATGCATGCCCTTACATTGGTGGTCAGTGGGATGCATGCCCTTACATTGGTGGTTAGTGGGATTGGTGGTCAGTGGGATGCATGTCAGTGATAGATAGAAAGAAGGAGGGAGGAGGAGAAGGAAGAGGGATACAGGTACTAACCTATTTACTGACATCTGGGAATAGTTGAAGAACTTCTCCTCATGGTGCCTGAGATCATTGTAGAGGATCCTGATCTGGCCTCTCTCTTCCCTATTTGGAATAATTGGATGGACCCAAAATCTTTGTGTACTCATCTGTCTCTTCCTCATCCTCCTCCTCTTCCTCCTGGCTTTGTCCATCAGGACTGCAGCAGTAGCAGTAACAACTGCTGCCATGATCAGCGGCATATGATGAAACATAATGACTAAAAATCAAAATCCTCACTGACTACTCACAAAGACACCACACTCCTCAACGACAATACTCTCCCCACAAAAGAAAACAGGAAGAGCACAGGAAGTTAACACCCATTTTTTATTGCCTTTTCGATTGGCCTAAAAACAAAACGCATCTGTGCCTAATTTACATTTTAAGCACATTAAATTCGCATTGAATTCACAATACAATTGCGCTGGTAATAACCAAACACGCAATTAAAAAATTTGCATCACAATCCCATCGCACAAGTGTGAACCGGCACCTAAGTGGTCACACCTATTCGTTAGAAATACACACTCTATACAAATGAAAAAATGCCTCAGCAGGGTAAAAGTGGGAAATTACAACTTTGTGAGGGCTGCTTCACACAAATTGGTGACAAAATGCATTTGTCAGTCATCATAAGCATACAACTTTAAAATATATGTGCAGCATCACACCAGACATATACATCCATATCTGGGCCAAAACACCTCAGTTCTAGATTTGGTGCAAACCCACACTTGCTTGATTTATAATGTGATTTCTTGGGGTTCCATTATGTGAAACTCATCTAAAATGTTAGCACTGGTGAAAAAGAAAGTTTAACACCACAACACATAGACCTCTAGCCAGCAGGATTGGGAATAAAACCCAGAAACTCACTGCTGCAAGGCTGAAGCTCTAGGCTGTGAACCACCGTGCTGTTACATTTTTGGCTGCATCTCTGTGGTGTCAAACTGTCCTATGTCCCAGGATTCAAGAAGTTAATCAATGTACATGTACTGTGGAAGACCAGAGAGCCAGTGAACAACCTGTTTCTGGCATATGCCATCTGTTTTGAAAGCTGGGTGATTACTGTCAGCATGCTGAGAGATAAATAGCTGTCATTTTGTGGGTCTTGGCTTTCTAAGAGGCTGCAATTAGTGGTGGTGGGGAAATGTTAAAACTGATCAAAGTCTTTGCCCATGGAAAACATATGACAAAATTTGCAATGGTGGGGGAACCCTCCTACACATAAATACTACATTTAGACATAGTTTAGGAAAGTCTCTATGTCAGGAGTTATGTTTAACAACATGGGAAGAACAGATCTTCTCTACATGAAGTGGCATGTGAACCCAGAAACTCATTGCTGGTAGGCAGAAATACTAACCTCTAAGTAGGGATGAGCCGAACACCCCCCTCCCCCGGCTCGGTTTGCAGCAGAACATGCAAACAGACAAAAAATTAGTTTGAATATGCGAACACCGTTAAAGTCTATGGGACACGAATGTGAGAAATCAAAAGTGCTAATTTTAAAGGCTTATATGCAAGTTATTGCCATAAAAAGTGTTTGGGGACCTGGGTCCTGCCCCAGGGGTCATGTATCAATGTAAAAAAAGTTTTGAAAACAGCTGCTTTTTTGGGAGCAGTGATTTTCTGACAGAGGCTTCTTACCACGTGATCAGCTGTGACCAATCAGAGTTGATCATCGCGTGAACCAGGAAGTGCCAGTAAATGGCATTCCTCGGTTCACACTGACAGGGAGAGCTGATTGTCGGCTCTCCCTGTCAGAGGGGGGTCTGTGCTGATAATCATCACACTGATTATCAGTGCTTAGTCAGTGCCCCATCATAACCCCCTGCCAGTGCCCAATAAGGTGCCAATCAGTGCCCAAAGTGCAAATCAGTGCCCATCATAGTGCCAATCAGTGACAATCTCAGTGCCAATCAGTGCCCAGCATTAAAACCTCTCAGTACCTGCCCAATCAGTGCTGCCCATCAGTGCCATCTATACCACCTGTCAGTGCGAATCAGTGCCGCCTATCAGTGCGAATCAGTGCCAATCAGTGCTGCCTATCAGTGCCCATCAGTGCTGCCTGTCAGTGTCCATCAGTGTCGCCTGTCAGTGCCCATCAATGCTGCATATCAGTGCCACCTATCAGTGCCCATCAGTGCTGCATATCAGTGCCGCCTATCAGTGCCCATTGATTCTACATATCAGTGCCTCTTCATCAGTGCCCATCAGTGCCACCTTATCAGTGCCAACTCATCAAAGCCCATCGGTGCCACCTCATCAGTGACCATCAGTACCGACTCATCAGTGCCCATCAATGAAGGAGAAAACAAAATTTTATAACAGAAACAAAAAAAAGTTTTTTTTCAAAAATGTCTGTATTTTTTAGTTTGTTTAGCAAAAAAAAATGCAGAGGTGATCAAATACCACCAAAAGAAAGCTCTATTTGTGGGAAGAAAATGATAAAAATTTAGTTTGGGTACAGTATGACCGTGAAATTGTCATTCAAAATGCGACAGCACTGAAAGCTCAAAATTGTGAAGTGGTTAAAGTGAAACAATAAAAATTAAATATTCCTTTAAATATCGTGCCTGGGTGGTGTCATTAGTATGTCTGTAAATTAGCACATCTTTCCCATGTTTATAACAGTGCCACAGAAAAATGACATTTCTAAAGGAAAAAAATGTAATTTAAAACTGCTTGCGGCTGTAATGTATTGTTGGATCCCGGCAATATAGATAAAAATAAAAAAACAAAATGGCGTGGATTTTCCCCCAAAATCCATACCAGGCCCTTCAGGTCTGGTATGGATATTAAGGGGAACCCCGTACCCAATTTTTTTTAAAATAGCGTGGGGGTCCCCACATCAACAGCAGTATATATACTATAAGGCCGGCCCTATATACTCTGCAGAAAATTGGGCCTTAGGTGTTGGTGGTACCAGAACACTGTAAGCCCTCACAGTTACTCTTGTTGGGTACAGGAATGGGCCCTGCTGTGAAATATTATATCAAGAATTGTAATTACATACCCCTGTTGAACAGTGGCAGAAAAATTGGGCCTTGGGTGGTGGTGGTGCCACAACACTGTAACCCCTCACAGATACTCATGTTGGGAACTGGAACAGGCACTGCTGTGAAACATGACTGCCAGTTTCTTGTCCTTCTGTGGCACCCCCTCTCTCTAGGCTCACGTTACTCCCTTCCTCAACCTGGGAACCAACATCGGGGCCTTCAAATCGCTGCGCATCCTCCAGCAGCATATAACCGACACTGTGATCGAATAATTCTGGGGACTCCTCCGTGCATGATGGTGGGGCTACGGAAGGAGTGACTGTGAACAAGGAGACGTAGAATAGGCCACTTTGGCAGCTGCGTTGGAAGGCAAACTACTCTGAGCCTGGGTGACCAAAGGATGAGGAGGATGAGGATGGCTTTGTTATCCACTCCACCAACTCTTCTGCATGTTGTGGCTCAATAACACGGCCAGCAGCAGCAAAAAGGACAAGCGTGCCCCATGGCCACCTGCAGAGGATGTACCATGTCCACAACCACCACTAGTGACTGTAGACACAGAGGCTGCTTGCCCTCTTTTAGTGGCCTGTGAGCGGCTACCTCTCCTTGGTGGCCTTCCGGACATGATGTATTTTTTGTTTTGCAACACCACACTACACTGTGTTAGATACTGTGTACACCGCCTGAAGTGTATTAGAAAGTGTACAATGGCTGCACTATATTGTATACTGTGTACACCACCAGAAGTGTAGTAGAAACTGTACACACTGTATTAGGGACTGTGTACACTGCCTGGAGTGTATTAGAAACAGTACAGCACGGAGTGCACTGTAGCTATAGGCTACACTGAATGCAGAGTATATATGGACGTCAGGCAGTGTATTAATATATATATTAATATATATATATATATATATATATATATATATATATATACATATTTATTAATACACTGCCTGACGTCTATTAGAAACTGTACACACCGTCTTAGATACTGTATACACCACCTGCACTGTATTAGCAACTGTACAACGGCTGCACTGTATTATATACTGTGTACACCACCAGAAGTGTATTAGAAACTGTACACACTGTATTAGATACTGTGTACACCGCCTGCACTGTATTAGCAACTGTACAATGGCTGCACTGTATTTTATACTGTGTACACCACCAGACGTGTAGTAGAAACTGTACACACTGTATTAGATATTGTGTACACTGCCTGCACTATATCAACTGTACACCACAGAACGCACTGTAGATATAGGCTACACTGGATGCAGAGTATATATATATATATACACACACACACACAGTCGTATGCAAAAGTTTAGGAACCCCTGACAATTTCCATGATTGTCATTTATAAATATTTGGGTGCTTGGATCAGCAATTTAATTTTGATCTATCAAATAACTGAAGGATTTTTAGTAGTGAAATTAGGTTTATTGGAATAACAGAAAATGCGCAATATGCATCAAAATGAAATTAGATAGGTGCATAAATCTGGGCACCCTTGTCATTTTGTTGATTTAAATACCTGTAACTACTTAGCACTGATTAATTGGAACACACAATTAGTTTGGTGAGCTCACTAAGCCTTAAACTTCATAGACAGGTGCATCCAATCATGAGAAAATGTATTTAAGGTGACCAATTGCAAGTTGTTGTTCTCTTTGACTCTCCTCTGAAGAGTGGCAACATAAGGCCCTCAAAATAACTCTCAAATGACCTGAAAACAAAGATTGTTCTACATTATGGTTTAGGGGAAGGCTACAAAAAGTTATCGCAGAGATATAAGCTGTCAGTGTCCACTATGAGGAACATAGTGAGGAAATGGAAGACCACAGGCACAGTTCTTGTTAAGGCCAGATAAAATATTGGAGACGCAAAAGCGAAGGATGGTGAGAACGGTCAAAAACAGCCCACGGACCACCTCCAAAGACCTACAACATCAACTTGCTGCAGATGGTGTCACTGTGCATCCTTCAACAATTCAGCGCACTTTGCACAGGGAGAAGCTGTATGGGAGAGTGATGTGAAAGAAGCCTTTTCTGCACACACGCCACAAACGGAGTCGCTTGAGGTATGCAAACACACATTTGGACAAGCCAGCTTAATTTTGGAATAAGGTGCTGTGGACTGATGAAACAAAGATTGAGTTATTTGATGATAACAAGGGGCGTTATGCATGGTGGCAAAAGAGCACAGCATTCCAAGAAAAACGCTTGCTACCCACAATAAAATTTGATGGAGGTTCTATCATGCTGTGGGGCTGTGTGGCCAGAGCCGGTACTGGGAATCTGGTTAAAGTTGAGGGTCGCATGGATTCCACTCAATATCAGCAGATTCTTGAGAATAATCTTGAGGAATCAGTCACAA
Source organism: Aquarana catesbeiana (assembly GCF_042186555.1). Lineage (NCBI taxonomy): Eukaryota > Metazoa > Chordata > Amphibia > Anura > Ranidae > Aquarana > Aquarana catesbeiana. The sequence goes on along the minus strand of NC_133328.1, from coordinate 151,865,715 downwards.
AGTTGAAGTCATGCCGGGGATGGATATTTTAACAAGACAATGACCCAAAACACTGCTCAAAATCTACTCGGGCATTTATGCAGAGGAACAAGTACAATGTTCTGGAATAGCCATCCCAGTCCCCAGACCTGAATATCATTGGACATCTGTGGGGTGATTTGAAGCAGGCTGTCCGTGCTCGGCAACCATCAAACCTAATTGAACTGGAGATGTTTTGTAAGGAGGAATGGTCCAAAATACATTCATCCAGAATCCAGACACTCATTACAGGCTATAGGAAGCGTCTAGAGGCTGTTATTTCTGCTAAAGGATGCTCTACTAAATATTGATGTGATTTTTCTGTTGGGGTGCCCAAATTTATGCACCTGTCTAATTTGGTTTTGATGCATATTGCACATTTTCTGTTAATCCAATAAACCTCATGTCACTACTGAAATATTAATGTGTTCTTCAGTTATTTGATAGATCAAAATGAAATTTCTGACCCAAACACCCAAATATTTATAAATGACAACCATGGAAATTGTCAGGTGTTCTTAAACTTTTGCATACGACTGTATATATATATATATATATATATATATATATATATATATATATATATTAATAACGTGAATGTGACAGCACTGCATATATAGTAAGCTCAAAATAATAAATATAAAAATAAACATAGGAAAAATAATAGTCAATGAAAAAACGTCCATATATGAAAACAGATAAATAGTGCTCAATGAAGAACGTCCATATATGAATACAAGTAAATAGTGTTTAACGAAAAACGTCCAAATATGTGTGACAATTCTTCTGCTAAAAAGCAAGTAAAACGAAATACAAGAAAAAAAGGTTGTTTCCACATGCTTCACTGCTCTACCAACAACAGTGCTCCCAGCACCGCATGCAATGCTCGCTCACCTCACTGCAAAGACCCAGCAGGGGGTCAAACACACTTTTACACACATTGCACCTCTCCTATGGGGAATGTTCCAGAGTGGTCCCTGGTAGTTCCTTATGGTCCCTCTAGATAGATAAAGCTCCACAGCAAATGGAATGACCTCCCGGTGAGCTGGTTCAACTTAGGCTCCTCAGTGTTTGCCGGTAGTTCCATAGCGACATATAAAAATAGAAATGCTTCCAATGTGCAGTACCAAGGGGATTAAAAACAGAACCTCACCACCCCAGCTAATATTCAACTCACATTTATTTAAGAATATAAAAACATTGATATAAAATCCATCTGGTGTATCTCACTTTTTACGACAGGTTCCACTGCCAGGCTCCACCTCTAATAGTTACGTCACCTCCTACGTGGCTTCATCTGGGATAATTTCTATCTATCTGTATTCATATAAGGATGTTTTTCATTGATTATTATTTTTCCTATGTTGATTTTTATATTTATTATTTTTAACTTACTATATCTGCAGTGCTGTCACATTCACTTAATTATCTTCTTTTTCTTGTGGAAACACTTAGGTGACAGCAGCAGCATTCATTCACTTTTACAGTAGTTTCTTTTTAGTGTTAGTTTATTGATTAGCAGCGCGCAACTACCTTTCTATTTAATATATATTAATATATATATATTAATACACTGCCTGCACTGACTGAATATTGAGTAAACACTAAATATATGGACTGACTGTATATATACAAATACACTGCCACTAACTGAATAACCTGCCTGCTTAATCTAACTCAAGCTATCTCTCTGTCCACGCCTTTTATAATGTGGGGCGTGGACTTAGTCCCCCTGAGCCATAATTGGCCAAAGGCTCTCTCAGCAGAGCGTGCTGTGATTGGCCAAAGCATGCAGGTCAGGTGCATGCTTTGGCCAATCATCATACAGCAATGCAGTGCAATCTTGCAGTGCATTATGGGGCGCTTTGCAGCTCTCAAATTTTCCAAGAACGTCCCATATGTTCTTTTCATTTTAGAATAAACGAACACTCTATGTTCGGGGCGAACTTACGTTCGACTCGAACTGTGGCTCATCCCTACCTCTAAGCCACTGAGCTGCCATATGTGGAACCCTCCTACACATAAATAAATACTGCATTACTTTGGACATGTAGGTGGTGGAATTACATTAGTCAGAGTTATTGTTCTTGATTTATTCTGTGATATTTGGTGGTTCTTGGTGTGTGAGTGTAGAATAGGGATGTTACCTTTAGTTTTGTTGGGAATTACATTTTTATTTTTGATGTTGGTACACATATCACATTTTTTGGGCTAAAATTATGATCTTTTGGAAATAATAAAAACACACACACAATTGAGACTCATTTTAAATTTGCATCAGCAATAGTATTGTTTATTTATTTATTTATTTTAGGTACTTATATAGCGCCGTCAATTTACGCAGCGCTTACATATATATATTATACATTCACATCAGTCCCTATACCCTCAAGGAGCTTACAATCTAAGGTCCCTAACTCACATTCATACATACTAGGGCCAATTTAGACAGGATCCAATTAATGTACCAGCATGTCTTTGGAGTGTGGGAGGAAACCGGAGTACCCGGAGGAAACCCACGCAGACACAGGGAGAACATGCAAACTCCAGGCAGGTAGTGTCGTGGTCGGGATTCGAACCAGCGACCCTTCTTACTGCTAGGTGAGAGTGCTACCCACTGCACCACTGTGCCGCCCATGTATGGTTTGTAAAGACACCTGTCTGAGTTTGGGTAAGGATTTTTGTGAGATGGACAGCAGCAAGTGAACGTGACAGAGAAAAACATATTTTACCAAAACATCAAAACATTACACATTCTAGCATTCTTAAAAACAAAATAGATGAAACAGAAGCAACATTGTTGCAAAGACAATTTCTTTGAGCGAAAGATACATTTCATCTCAACATGAAAACGATTTATTTGGGGAAGTTACAATTGTACCATAAGAATCAATGGCTGAAACTTGCATTGGGCTACATAACTCTCATTTTCACTTCCAAAAAACGCTTTTTAACCCAGCGCTCATTTTGGTATTTACTATAACTCTTGGTAAAAAAAAGCCAGTTAAAATGAGAGTTGTTCGCAGGTCTGAGCATGCTCAGTTGTGTTGGCACCTAGTTGTAAAGAGATGGGGAAGTTATCTCTTAAATCAAATTGTAAAAATTCTGTGAGCCACAATGATCTTATGCCTTGCTTGTGCTACCTCCAGCTGCATGCGCTAATCGTGCTTCATATAACGTGCATAGGATAAATTTACAAGTTATGTGCTGCGCTTGGGTGACCCCCAAAACAAAATTAATAATAACCAACTCTGTGCTTACTAGTGCGATAATATTAAATACAAATAATATGAATGTTGAATAAATAAACAAGGTGTGAAAAAACAAGCGCTTTTTACACCATAAATTAGTGCTTAATAGTGCTTGTTACACCATACATAGTGTCTTAATCAACATAAAAAGTGCTTAGTGCTCAATATAAAGTATCCTGCTTGTTTAAATGAAAAAATTAATAAATATTAAATAATGAAAAAAAGTTCTCTTTGGCACTCTAAATAGTGCGTACAAATAATGTCCAGCAGTGATAATAAAACAATGCGTGCAGGTGGTGTTCAGCTGTGACAACAATCCAACATCATGCCGAAGATATCCTGAGTGCTGCAAAACATGCTCCGGTGCTCCTTCGTGACCCCCCTAAGCTAATGTGCTCACCTCAGGGCGTGTGACTCAGCTTCTACCCTGAGTCCAAATACGCTTTGGAGCCACCCCTGGGCTCAGTCTCAGTGTCTGCTGCACTCCTCCAGCTGGAAACAATGTGGCTCCATACATATAAATAAAAAGGAAACCATATAGTGTAATATAGTCAAAATACTTTTATTAAAAGAAAACGCTCCCCACACCGGGGTACTCACATGGCACTGGTGCGTCAGTGCACCATACTATAACGGCTTTCTATGCAAAATTACTGGATGTTTGGTGCGGTATACTGTGCTGGGACAGCGCTGGTGTAAAGTCCATGTCAGTCTCTCCATCCTGGCCCCTCCCCTACGCGTCTTCGATACAGGGATCACACTAGTAAGCACAGAGTTGGTTATTATTAATTTTGTTTTTGGGGTCACCCAAGCACAGTGCATAACTTGGGAATTTATCTCTTCTCAGACTTTTAAAGATATTTCAGTGTAGAAATCACTTTTTCACACAGTTTAAAAGCACATTATCTTTAAACAATATACCGCATATTTCAGTACCATTTAGGCAATTATATCATACTCTAAACATTATTTTCATGTGCAACAGTAGTGGTCCTAACAAGAGTCATTTGTTTTCAGGGAGCTATAGTAAATTTGTTTTTGAGAGTATTTTTTGTACCAGCGCTATAGTGAATACTGTTTTAGTGCTAATTACCGCAATTAACGCTAATTAGCGTTAATTAGCGGGTAATTAATAAATTACCCGCTAAGAGTCTAACACTATATTATCATTTGTACTGTGCTCTTGCACTCACAAGCCTATCACTATACATCCAGTAAAGCCATACAGTATCTTGCACTGAGGGCTAAGAGGCTTGAAACGTATGTATGGAAGTATGTAAAATTGTGGCTATATCTGTGCTATACACCAATGCTTCTGGATGCACTGAAGGCTAAAAAGAAAAAAAAAGGAATTATTTGGATGACACAACCCACTTTCCCATAAGCAGAGACTGAACAATGTAAACCAGCAATGCTGTATCTTATATAAAATAAGTAATAGTAAAAAAAGTAAATAGAAAAATAAATGTATGTCCTTTTTGTCATTATGATTATTAACTTTTATAAAAAAAAGAGTGAGTAAACCTTTTTTTCTTTTTTTTTCCTTATTTTCTATGTGTATTTCTCTGTTATATGTTAATAAACATCAATTATCAATTAAATATACAAAACCAGCAAAACACTACAATGTATTGTCCCTTAAAAATGTTCAGCTATTTGAAACCAGAATGTATCAGTGATTGGCATAGAAGTCTATAGCTGGTGAATTCTACCACTTGGATAAGATATAGCATTGTCCAATATTTATTATTTCGATTTGTGGTAATTTATTAAAAAAAAGAAAATACAGAATAGTATTTCCATTAAAATCAAACCATATCCTTCTCCATTAATGCAGCCTTGGTGACTAGCAAAAGAAGAATGTGACGATTCCTGTACCAGACCATACCATTTGCGTTTCAAAATTTGGGGGATAGCTTGCAAGGTGGGACGGCAAAGCCTCCCCTTTATGCAAGGCACCTTGTTCCAATGCACAATTCATCGTAAAACCCCTGGTAGACCCAAACCTGAGCATACTTCCTATTTCCGAATGCAACTCCAACAATGGCACTTTACATATTTAATATACTTATTAACCCCTTCAGCCCTGGAAGGATTTACCCCCTTCCTGACCAAGCCCTTTTGTGCGATATGGCACTGCATCGCTTTAACTGACAATTGCACGGTCATGCAACATGGTACAAAATTGACGCCCTTTTTTCCCCACAAATAGAGCTTTTTTTATGATATTTGATCACCTCTGCGTTTTTTTATTTTTTGCACTATAAACAAAAAAAGAGCGACAATTTTGAAAAAAAAGCAATATTTTGTACTTTTTGCTATAATAAAATAATATACCCAAAAAAATATTAAAAAAAACAAATTTCTTCCACAGTTTAGGCCAATATGTATTCTTCTACATATTTTTGGTAAAAAAAATTGCAATAAGCATATATTGATTGGTTTGCGCAAAAGTTATCGCGTCTACAAAATAGGGGATAAATTTATGGCATTTTTATTAACAATTTTTTTATTAGTAATGGCAGTGATCTGCAATTTTTATCATGACTGCAACATTGCGGCAGACAGATCAGACACTTTTGACACTATTTTGGGACCATTGTCATTTATACAGCGATAAATGTCACTGGCAGGGAAGGGGTTAAACACTAGGGGCGATCAAGGGGTTAACTGTGTTCCCTCAGCATGTTCTAACTGTAGGGGGGATGGGCTCACTAGAACATGACAGAGATCACTGCTCCCGATCACTGGGAGCAGTGGATCCCTGTCATGTTGCTAGGCAGAACAGGGAAATGCCTTGTTTACATAGGCATCTCCCCATTCTGCCTCTCCATGCCACAATCGTGGGACACCTGTGGTGCACGGCTAGCCGCAGATGACACAGCGATGTACGGGTACGTTGTTTTGCACACCCGTGCCACTTTGCCAACATATATCGGTGTAAGCCGGTCAGCAAGTGATTAGTTATACAAAAACACCAAACTAAAATGAACATTTTCCAGAAAGAAAGACTCTAGAAAGATAATTACAAATAGCATAAAAATTCAGAAAAATATTGTATAAAATGTACAATCTAGGAAAACCATTCCTGCCAGTAAACTTACAGGGGATTAAAATACTCTTCACTTTTCTCTCTGGTGATTAGGGGATCCCATGATTCACTAGCATTTCTCTATTGAGCCTGTTCAAGGTTATGGTTATATTTTAGCCCTCAAAGATATAGCAGTCCATCAATCTTGCATAGCTATAGAGAACACCTCTAACAATTTCTGGAGTCATTTGGATGGTTGAGTGCAATATCCACCATTTGTTTTCCAGAATACCAATAGTGTACACAGTCATTCTCCTGGCTTGGCACAGTCTGTAAAGATACAATTTAAATGACTTAGGTCCCACTGGAAATAAGGCTGCATTAGATGGAGCCTTATTGAGCCTGAGTGCCCAAACTGCAACAGGTATACAGAACGGTGTGTCAGAGGTCATGTGACTGTGTCCAGAGGAGGGGAAGGACAGAACTCTGCTCACCCCACCATATATCTGATCACTGAGAGCAGATCACACATGATCCGCTACAGTAATGACCCCTCTAGGAGTCCCCTGCCCACTCACCTTTGCACCTCGCTCTGAGCCCTCAGTAATCCCCATCCTCCAAGGGATAGCAGTGACCCCCAGAGTGATTCAAAAGGAGAAATCACTACTGCTTTCATAAGACCCTCTCTACTATGTAAGTGAAGTGACAATGTGCATCCACAACTGCTAGCAGGACCAAAGAAAAATACATCTTGTAGTTGAAGTATTTGCTTCCACTATGTAGTGGCATTACTATTCTGATGTGCTTTCTGTCTATCACTCCCAAACAGTTTGTAAAATGACCCTGAGCTCTGAAGGGGCATTATTTTTATGAATTTGGCCATTGTAAATGTAAAAATAAAATGTATATATTTTCTATGTGCATTTTGGAATTGTCACTTGGCATCTGAGTGTAGGTAAAAAACAAACTTGTTGGGATGAGCACGAGGTTTATTATACAGGGTCCAAAATTTCTCTTTTTGTCATCAGATGATGCACCCAGAAAGACATCTCTGATAAGTATATCATCCTAGTTTGTAAAGGCAAGCACTACGATAATACCTGTCAGAGCAAACATTGTTAACACACAAAGAAATTTCAAAGGGATTCCAATAGCTAGCTATGAGAAGTCTGTTGAAGAAGGAAGTGACTACACATGAAATGTTCCCTTAAGAAAAACACCTTTAAATAAAGAGAAAAAATACATTAGTACACATAAAAAAGGCATGGCAAATCATGTAAAAACACAAGGCTTGTAGTCTTGGTGTAAATAGGTTCTTAGAATCCTTACAAATAGCATTCACCTCTCCAAACCTTCCTAATTTGGGAACAAAATGAAAAGCAGTTTTTTAAAATATTTTTAGGAACAAGAAGGAGGGAGAGCTGCTTTTTTAAAATAAAGTCTATATTTAAATATGTGTTGTTATTATTGTGTGTTAATATTGCTAAGGACTTATTTACCATTTCCTCCAGGGACAGTGAATGTATGCATAACCCTCCCCACACGTACTCCTTACCTGCACTATTTCCTTTTGCAGTTATGAAAAGTCCAGTGCTCAGAAAGATGAATAAAAGAAAGAGGGCGCACTGGCCTAGTGCATTATCCAACAAACATTTACTTAAAGATGGTAAACGATAAAAACCACTCACAAGCAGAGGTGATAAAATACACTCATCAAGCCACAACATGTGGCTAAACACTCCCAGATCACCTGGAATCACCAGTGTGTGTGTGTGGGGGGTGGGGGGGGACCTAGCCTTGGTTCCTGCTAGCTGGCACGTTTCGAAGGAAAGTCAGCAGGAACCAAGGTTAGCCCCCTCACACTTGTGGTTCCATGCAGTCTGGGTATGTTTAGCCAAATGTTGTGGCTTGATGCGCGTATTTTATCACCTCTGTTTGTGAGTACATTTTATTGTTTGCCATTTTTTAATAAATGTTTGTTGGATAATGCACTAGGCTGGTGCACCCTCTTTCTTTCTTTGCAGTGCTGTATAGAAGCCCCAGTCCTAGGAGGCAGCAAGGCTACTGAGGAACATCCACATAGGCATGGTGGAACAGCCACTATTGGGTCCATTCACTTATGCGCAGGAGTATTGCTGTTGGTTTTGTTGGTGGCTCAGAAAGATGAGCCTAGTGGTTTGAGAGGGGACCTCATTTTAAAGACTTTTTAGTGCTGACAAGCTGGTATACAAGCTAGTATCGGTATGTCAGGAAGTCTGGCAGCCTCCAAATATGAGAATCTCGGCCTAAATATCAGTCTATATGTCTGCTTTGCTACACTGACATCCCTAAAGCTGACCATACAATCTCTGTACAATCAACTTTAGGTCTTAAAAAACTGTGAAATATGTACAGTATACCTACCTAATCTAATCCATTTGCACTATAAGTGTATTGGTAGATCTAAAGGAGATTGTGCAATCAGATTGTAATGTACATGATGAGCTTTGGAAAGAGTACAACATTTATTAACAGTGTTTTTACATCACCTAGAATACCTCCATTGAAAACAATGGACTTTGATAAAATTAAATTTGGACTTGCCTTAAAGTTAACCTTTTGAGCATGTTACACATTATATCCATATTTAGGGTTTGGTGTGTAATATGCTCCAATACTTGTCCCCACCTCCCCCTGATACCTCCCCCCTTCCATGACAGCGGGAAGCAGATCCTCTCCCCAACCCTGCTGTCAGATTTCAAAAACAGCACGGCTGTTTGGGACCCTGCTGACTGAATCTCTGAATGATTGAGTTACAAGTTTTATCTTCTATTGCAGCGGCTGACTTCCTACAGCTTACAAATAGGAGCAGAAAGCTGTAGTAAGTGTCTGCAGGAGCCTAACTGATCGTGGGTGCAATGCTCTGTGCTCTGCAGGGTCCTCCTGAGCAAGAAAATTTTGAATGCACATGTTTTACCTGCAAAATTTACTTTTTTTTTTCTTTAAGGTGAACTTATCCTTTAATAAAAAGCTTTTATAATTAAGCCCACATAGTCTTTATACATTGTTCTGCAAATCCTGACAGTTTGGTGTGCAAGCAATTAGCATGATAAAATTGCTTTACCGACCAAGAATGGCAAACGTTTGTATGAGATTGCTTTTATAATCATGTATAAAGTGTCAGATTTAGACCAAACAAGGCCCTAACCAATCACACCACAAAGCTCCTAATCCACTCCCTGATCATCTCTTGCCTCAACTACTGCAACTCCCTCCTCATTGGCTTTCCTTTACATAGACTATCCCCCCCTCCAGTCTATCATGAATGCTGCTGCCAGATTCTTTCTTTTCCAAGTATTTTATTGAATTTTACATATATGGTGTTACAGAAAAGGAACACAACAGTACGATAGCAGTGAATCACTTAGCATTTGGGAGGTTAGATCTTCCATTAGTATACAGAAGGGGGAATGTTTTAACACGTTAACACAATTAGGTTACAAATGCTCAACAATATCTAATAACTAATAACTAATTCCCATAGTCTACCGAAAAGGGCTGCACCGAGAGGAAAACAGACAAAGTTGTCTAAGTTTACAAAGTAGTCAAATGAGTAAGTATCAACTGCAAAAGAGAATGAGAGTCATATTTATAATAGAAAATATGTAGCGCTACCTCGGTCCCAACATGAAACAATATTAATTAATACGTCCAAAGCAAAAATGGTTAAGGCTCCGTACAACAGTGTGTACATGTAAAGTGCAAAGTGAAGCACAAAGAAGTAATTCAATCTCGCGTGATCAAAAAATATAGCTGAAAGACCCCATAATCATAAAGTAGGCACTTCACTGTAACTTTCAGACACGATTGCAACATGTAGTATATATATAACTAAAATTGATTAATTCCACGAGTATGCGATTCACAGATGCAAAGCTCAATGCGACTAAAAAAATATAAAATTTCTACCAAAGTGCAATGTGCATATAATAATAATAATGAAATTTATAAAAAATATATATATAATGTGCAAAAAATTCCACGAGCATGCAATTCCCGTATGTAGTAATTGAATATAACAAACATATAATTATAATTTCTAATAAAGTGCAATGTGTATAATGAATAAAAATTATTCAATTATTCAAATTATAATTTCTAATAAAGTGCAATGTGTATAATGAATAAAAATTATTCAGTGAAGAAAAAATATTTCAAATAGTTGTGAGTTTATATCTTAAAATAAAGTGATATAAAAATAAAAATATTCAGGTGTAGTCCAAAAACCTATGAGTGCGGCTTCTGATAACGCTCCCAAAAAATACGGGAAAAAAAGAAGAAGGAATCTTCTAAGAAATACAAAAGTGCTGGTGCAGTGATGAAGAAAACAAACGTCTATGAATAATTCATCCAATCCTGTTCCCAGGCGCAATGTGCAGTGACAACGGTGATCGTGCATGCTCATGGAATTTTTTGCACATTATATATATATATATGTTTTATGAATTTCATTATTATTATTATATGCACATTGCACTTTGGTAGAAATTTTATATTTTTTTAGTCGCATTGAGCTTTGCATCTGTGAATCGCATACTCGTGGAATTAATCAATTTTAGTTATATATATACTACATGTTGCAATCGTGTCTAAAAGTTACAGTTGTGAAGTGCCTACTTTATGATTATGGGGTCTTTCAACTATATTTTTGATCACGCACATTGCACTTTGTTAAATTTTGAAAAATTGCATTGTTTTACTACATCTGTGAATCGCACACGTGTGAACTTGGATGCCATCATTATTATTTTCTAGTATTTGGTTGTTTTTCATGCTCAATATTGATTGGATAATTTTGGAGACACTATTTATGATTTATTTAGTACACTTTGCCACGTGAGGTTGGATTCTCCATCATATCGGGTGTGAGATTGAATTACTTCTTTGTGCTTCACTTTGCACTTTACATGTACACACTGTTGTACGGAGCCTTAACCATTTTTGCTTTGGACGTATTAATTAATATTGTTTCATGTTGGGACCGAGGTAGCGCTACATATTTTCTATTATATGTTTAGTAAGGTTATGTGAGTATACCATTTAAGTTGGCGGCTCCTTGTCTATTTTGTCCTATTGTGGTTTTTTGCTCATTAGTTATTATCCCATTATATAGAGAGTCATATTTAGTTTTTTGTGAGATATCTAACAATAAGTGTAAAAACTAAATCAAATTGTAAGAAGCAGTGTAGAATGTGCCTTCACTTCTTCTAGGATAGTAGGTCCATATATGCGATCTAAGGAGTCTATCTTAGGCACTCTGGAGGGGGTCAGCAGACAAGGGGTGGGGGGGTGGAACAGGAAGGGGGATATGGTTATAGGGAAGGAGGGTTAAGAGAGAGGTGGGGGGAGAGAAAAAAGGGGGGAGGGAAAAAGGAAAATGTAATGAATGGAGGGAGATGGAGGTACAGTATGCAGGAAGGCGTGATGGGAACGGCTGCCTTCCACCTCCTGCTAGGGTTAGATGGCCCTTATCTCAGATGGGACAGGCTGCATAACTAAGTGGAATTCGACTGAAACCGAGAGTATTCTGGTGAGTTCTGGAACTGAAACCAGCAAGCCCAAGTGTGGGTAAATTTGGTTGGTGTGCCTTTTGTGATATTGATTAATTCTTCCAATTCCGCTATCTGTCATACATGTGCAAACCATTTTGTTAATGATGGAGGCGTGGTATTGCCCCATTTGGAGGGAATGCAACGTGTAGCTGCATTAACAAGGTGCATAGCTAGTGAACTATGGTATGTCGATCTGGGAAGGGAGGAGTGGCGAAGGAGATATTGTGAGGGAGTGAAGTCTAGTGTATAGGTGGTTATCTTTGCAATACCGTCATGTATGTCTTTCCAGAATGTTTGCAGCTTCGGGCATGACCACCAAACGTGTAGAATGGTGCCGGGTTCTGTGCTTCATCTCCAGCATAAAGGTGAATTATGAGGGGAGAATTTGTGGAGCTGGACAAAAATCCTATATCAGCCGGAAAATAGCTTGTAGTTTGTTTCTTGCATAGACACATTCACTGAGCCTTTATGGAGGTGGGTACCAATTCTTTCCCATTCTTTATCAGAGAGATCCAAGGAGAGTTGCTTTTCCCATTTCTGGCTCTGTCTACTGGACTTCTGGTTGTTTTGGGAAAAGAAAAGGGTGTAAATTGTGGAGATTATGTGTTATTGCAGTGTGGTTCTGGAATAAAGCGTCAAATGGGGTCTGGAACATGCCCTGAATGTATTAGGATGATGAAAGAAATGTCTAAGTTGAACGTATGTTCAAAAGGGGAAGGTATGATCAAGCATTTGGGATTTGAGCCTCTCATAAGGTATGAGAGAACCCCTGTGGAAGAAGTGTTCTGCACATATTTGCTTATGAGCCCAGTGTGCAACTAAGAATTGAGAAGACAAGCCAGGGGGGGAAATATGGGTTATGTTGTAGGGAGGTAAACGGTCCTGGAGAACAAGATAGGTCAAATTTTTTGCAAGATATCTGAAAGCAGTGAAGTGGGGAACCTATGAGGGGGTGTTCTTTGAGTTCCTGGGGGGTGTGATGAGTGGGTAGTCAGGGGGCCAGATATAGCGGCACCCTTGCACCAATATTTCCCAATTGGACCCAGACCTTTGATGTACCATGTACATTCCAGTCCACGAGTCTAGTTAAGTGACAACACTCTCTGATAACGTGTGTGTACTTTAAACCGATGGACCGGAATAGTTTTTTGTCCATCAGGAGTGGGCAACACCCTGTGTGGATAAAAAACATTCCGAAGGGACAATTGTTGAGGGTCCGTCGGAATTGTACCGAACAGGAGAAGTATTACACACAAGCAAATGTATTAAAGGAGAGATTCCTCCAGAAGGGATATTCAGAAAAGTCTGTGGATGAGGTCATAGAGAGGGTGGCCAATATAACAAGAGAGGATTGTTTAAAGAACAAAGAAATGACCAGATCTGACAAGAAACACCAGTGGGGATTTATATCGAACTACAATTGTCAGTACAGAGAGATTGAGATGATTTTCAAAAAATATTGGTATATTCTCCGTAGGGACTGGCATCTGGGAGAGATGCTACCAGTAACTTCCAAGTTTATTTATAGGAGGGCCCCCAGTTTTGGAGACAAGGTGGTGAAAAAAATCCTCGATCCACCAGGCCGTCCATCAATTAAAATAAACCTAAATGGTTTCTTCCCATGCAGGAAGTGTGTATGTTGTAAGACAGTGAGAACTAGGAATAGGAGCATGAAGAGCATCACTAATCACGAAAAAGAAACATTTGAAATAAAAGAGTTCATCACATGTAATTCATCATATGTGGTGTACTTGATGTGGTGCCCATGCGGCCTGTTCTATGTAGGACGTACGAAAAGATTATTGAGGGTCCGGATTTCTGAGCATCTAACAAATATAAAAAATGATTTCAAATATCACAGTGTGTCCCTCCATTTTAAAGAAAAACACAATCAGGACCAGAGTCTTCTCCAGTTCTGTGGAATAGACATTGTATATCCATCTTGGAGGGGCTCAAACAGGATAAGAGATCTATCCCAACGAGAGACTCGATGGATATACCTGATGAAATGTCTTTTTCCCGGGGGGTTGAATATAGAACTGGACCTCAACTGTTTTATTAATAATTATTGAGGGAGCAGTTGAGGTCCACTCTTATCTCACCCTGACCCTGAAAGATTGATAGGTGGAGAACTACTCTGGAATACCAACGCAATTATGAGATCACCTATGGGGTGTGGGGAATAAATTGGGGAGACCATTGGTATGCGATAACTGAATGCCTTTGAACATTTAAGGAGGTGTGACTTTGGATAGGTAAAGGAGAAAGTGATGTATACGGGTAAGGGGATTGGGGACACTAAGGGGGATGGAGGGGTTAATCCTGTGTTTCTGATGGTGAGATTGATCCCCATTTTAAGATAAAGATGACCATAGTGCTATAGATTGTGGAGATCTGTAGAGGGAAAAAGTCAAGGGATGTCCTTATTAGCAATATTGAGAGACATAGTAGACACCGTAAGTTAGGAACAGGAGGGAAGTGGAATGATTTTACATCACTGGCCATTATTAGTGTATTACATTAAGTGTATCGAGGGCTCTAATATGATGTAATAATTCTGTTACATACCTCAATGAGTTAAGCACTTGTCATATATGTCCAACCATTTATTCTTATTTCGATTCATATTTTATATATTTTTATATAATTTTATATATTTTATTATGGTCATTCTATACTTGCAGATATATAGTGTTTGCAGATAGGATGAACTAGTTGCACTCTCTATGGGTGGAAAGCGCGTCTATTAAGTAGCCGTTGTCTCCTTATAGTTTTATATTGAGGCATCTGTAGCATTAATAGATTTTAAATGCATGTTGACTTTGTAATATAACGCAATATGCGGGGACACAGGGAGCGCGCAAGCGCAGTGTCATCAGCGCTGCTCGTTATACGATCGGAGGATATAAAAGAAAGATTGCCAGACCGTGTAGCCAATCCCATGAATAAGTCCCTTGTGACGAAACATGTCGGGGCGTGGCTATATAGCAATCTAACGTGCTTGACGTAGGACGCTGTGACAGGAAGCGCCATACGAGGGAAGCGGCTCCAGGAGACTCCAGGGAACGGGTGAGAGTGTCACCGGTCATAGAGCTACCTGGGTCCGCCGTGCTTGGTTTAAATATGTGAAATGTGAGTTCAATGGTGGAGGAGAGTGTTGTTTTAATAAAAGTTTTATTGCGTTACTGCACTATTGGATCGCTTTTCTTTTTTTCATGTGGAGAGAGCTTTTGCACATATACTCTGGATACTAAACGGGGATTGATTGGAGGTCATCATCTTGCCCCCTATTGTATGGGGAAAACCCTTTAAGCCGAACACGAAAGTGTAAGGCAAGAGGAGCTGGTGAGTTTGCTCGCTGAAGGGGAGTGGAATTCACAAGTCACAGCGGTGTGGTGGAAGATTGTGTTATTGAAGATCTGCATTATTTTGTTATGGACTATCACTAATATCACTACATTTCACCGATTTCTGGACTTTATATGTTTGCTATTAATTTTTGATAGATTTCTTTAACATCGTTTTTTTCACATAGACTGTATACACATTTTATGGTGATTCTAAGCACAGGTCACATTGTGCTAAAAGAGGGTGGTGTTAATTATTGTGTCACGTGTAATTTTCACATACATATTTTTTAGGTAAATTAAGTTAGTGCTGCTATTTGATATCACTGTTTGTTAGGGTGAGTTCATAGTGAATCATTTATTTTTTTTTGCACTGTTTAAATATATAAGCGGCTGCTTAGAGTGAGGCTTTAGTCCCATGAGCGCAGTGTTTGGCACATAGGAAGGGGCGGAGAACCTGTGTACCATATTGGTGATACATTAGTTAAGTGACATGCCAAGTAGTATTTAAAGATATTGGGTAAATCTATACCGAGTAGGAGCTGAGCAGGAGCGGCTGCCAGATTCATCTACCTTACAAACTACTACTACTACTGCCTCCATTGGCTGCCACTCACTCAACAAAATAAATTCAAAATGCTAACAATAACTTACAAAGCCATCCACAAGTTATCCCCCAGCTACATCAGTAAACTAGTTTCAAAATACCAACCAAATTGTTCTCTTTGTTCCCCCCAAGACCTCTTACTCTCTAGTTCCCTTGTCACCTTCTCCCATGCTCGCCAACAGAGCCTTACCCATCCTTTGGAATTCCCTACCCCAATGTCCATCTATCTTCTATTTTATCCACTTTTAGGTGATCCCTGAAAACGTTTCTCTTCAGAGAAGCCTATCCTGCCTCCGCCTAATAACTGTACTTTTATTTTCTCCATCAGCTCATCAATCACAGTTATTACCTTTTGTATCACTTGACCCTCCCTTTTAGATTGTAAGCTCTGATGAGCAGGGACCTCTGATTTCTCCTGCATTGAATTGTATTGCAACTCTACTATCTGCCCTCACGTTGTAAAGTGCTGCGCAAACTGTTGGCACTATGTAAATCCTATTATATAATCCAAATATTATACAACACACAAAATTGAGACTACCATTTTTTTATTCCTTTGCTTCAGAAACTATATTGGTATTAGTACATTTTCACCATTATATATATATATATATATATATATATATATAGAATGGGTTTGAAAATGTACTAATACCAATATAGTTTCTGAAGCAAAGGAATAAAAAGATACATATATATATATATATATATATATATATATATATATATATATATATATATATATATATTATATATAAACATTTTCAAAATACATAAAAACACACGTCTCATGTACACATAAAATCATGTCATACATCTTCAAATGACAATGTGTTCAGATACAAGTCCAAACAATTGTCTGCTTCAACACCCTGTTTTACAAATGTGCTACCACTTCTTGATTATATATTATATATGGATTTTGTAAATGTGTTTGCAATACATACAGTATATACAATAAGATACCTGATTAAAAAAAAATAATCACAGATATATAAGCACTAGTGACAATACAATGACTGTTTAATAAATACCAAATAAATCCAATGTCTTCATTGCAAAAACAGTACTTATGAAACAGTAAATTGTAAATACGTAAGTAATGAAAATTAAGGTTACAAAAAAATTATACCAATAAATAGCAAGAAAAATATAAACCTTTATAAACAAGTAAACATAAAAGAAATATAAAATTCCAAAAAAAAAACAATTTCCATAGTTTTTTTTTTATTTTAAGCTAAATAGACTAATTATTTAAACTAATTTTTCATGTAGATAATACATAGATAATAGATAGTACCATGATTTTAAAAAGTTTTTTTTTGTAACAGTCCAGTCCACAGCACCATATCCTACCTTAAATGTGACAGATTTAAGTTTCTCACTTCTTCCTGTCAGTCTCTACTGGTTGGAATAAGTTGGCAGTATCCATTGTTTTTAAATTGTTTCCACACTTGCTCACACATGATGAGTCAGTGGAGGTTTGAATGAGTCTCACTTCCTTCTAGCACACACAGAAAATGTGGTTAAGATATAACAGGAGCTGGTATGCTAAATGAACACTATAATATCAAGGTTACACTTGATTCAGTGCCGAGATGCATGAATTCATTACGTTCAATAAATATACTCATGCACAATATGTGGAAGCAAAGAAATGAATTATGCAAGCTGCATATTTGAAGCTGTTTATGATGGTGTAGGAGAGTGATGTCAGAGCAGTGTGATTATTCACAGAACTGTCAGATTATACAGTGAACAGCATGATTATCAGGAAATAATCAGACAAGTAAATGAGCGTTATCACTTGTCAAGAGAATCTACTTATAACATAATTATAGTTATTCCTTTCCTATGAACAGAAAATTAATTATTTATATTTCTGCAAAAAATGAAATTGCAAAATGCATGTTAAAAAAGAATCAGGATGCTTTTGTAATGCTGACGATGTTATCATTTCTGTATATTGAATGTTAACGTTAAAATCATGCAGGAGTTTTAAAACATTATGATTGCTTCAAAAATGATATTGAATAGAACAGTGCTTGCTTTGGGGAATTATACTAAAATGCTACTTATTTCAGCAAGCTTGCTGAGCAAACCTTTCATTCATATAAATGTATTTAACACTCCATGACCTAAATACACTGCTGTATTTACAATTGCTGTTCCAGGCATAACTAGATGATAAAGTGCTTTCACGTAAGATTCAGCACTTTTATCAGCATCCATATCACTTTTTTATTACCATTTAAATAAAAATTAGGATACATTTTAGAAACAGTGGGAATGATTTACTAAAGCAGCCTATCGTTCCCTGAGACAAACAAAACCTTGAACACCCAATCATGTGCAGAGGAATTTAAAGAAATGGGACTTTTCTTTGCACATGATTGAATGTGCATCACTAAGCTTTGTGAGCAATACAATCCTCTATTAAAGCAACTCCAGTATGTTACTGTTTTATGTGTAGAGCTTCCATTGCACTGCTCACGTCTAATAGCATGCTTGTTTCCTATACCTACTGGGCTTCTAGCTGTGGTAAATACATATTAGATTTCTGCCCATCTGTTGCATTTTGTTCCATTGCTGCTGTAGCCAAATATCATATCACATCCTTTTGGTTCCTCTTAAAACTGGACTCCAGGCAGATATAAGGGCACATGATTAAATTTATTTTTAAAAGGAAGGAGTGTAAGTACTTGGATTTGATATGGTATGTGCTTCTTGAAATCCTTCTCCAGCAGAAAGGGGAGAGAGATGCAGTACAAAGTGCCAATCAGTTGTGCTTCAACGGAATGACCATGCTGATAGGATGGGAGAGCAGAGTGTCAAAGAGATGAGCTTATCAGTGTGCTGCTTTTCCTTTCACTGTCCAGTCACAGGGGGTGGGGAGGAGATCTGCAAGTTAAAAATGCAGCAAAGAAAGATCAAGTCCCTTTCCCTTGCTAGACAGGCTCTGCTTTGGGCCAGAGATACATATGCTTTGGAAGGTAAAACAGTGTCAGGGCTGGGCTCTCAGGCCTCCCTTCTCAGTGCTCAGGTTGCTCAGATGTTGGTTAATTGCCAGTACTTGAAGAAAAGGAAGAAATGAGATCAAGGGCGCTGCACACCCCGAATATACATGAAATGAAAAAATGTCCTCATGGGGTTTTATTGCCAATGAAACATTAAAGAAAATTATTCTCTCCTCCTTAGAAAAGTATAAGTTTTTATTGAGTAAAAATACAAAAAAGGACAATGGATGTATTAAAACATGAGATCTGGACATGAAGCTTAAACATGTACATGATAATTTAGCCGTGAGTACACACAGAAAGACATAGCAAGATATAAACATTTGTGTGATCATACTATGCTCCCCAACCTTAGAAGTAGAGGTCTTCTTCTGGGGGAATATAGAGAGTATTCTCTAAAAGAGAATGTATTGTAACAATGAGATCATTTAAAAGAACAATACTATCAGAGACAATGCATATTAATACTTGTACAGTCATTGTGATTAAAATGTGTTTATATTTACCACTAACGGCTGAACAAGAAAGACTCCTGATTGCTGTGCCCAGAGAATGCCAAAATATCTGACTGGTGTGGCAAACACTCCAGTCCCAATGCGCGGAGAGGAAACCACCCCCAAGGCCCGCAAGAGGTCGTGCTGACTCCCAGCAGCAAAAAAGGGGGGGCAAAAGGGGAAGAACCCCAAAGGAAGAGGGCATGGAGAGGAGCAGGGAGGCCACAGGGGAACCAAACCTCACACCAAAACACTGCTAAAATATAAAATGAATAATAGATTAGAAGAAAAGTTACTATGAATTGGGAACTAGTGATGAGTGATAAGTGAACATGTGATGGAAGTGAAGGATGTGTTGGTGATGGAAAAAATGGAAGAGGTGTGCAGACTGAAAAATGTGAGGAGAGGAAAGAAAAAGAAAAGGAAATGGTAATTTCCTTGTTTAATACATGATGTTTAATACATCAATGTCCTTTTTGGATTTTTACTCAATAAAAACTTACTTTTCTAAGGAAGAGAGAATAATTTTCTTTGATTAAGGTTTCGCTGGCAATAAAACCCCATGGAGAAATGTTTCCATTTCACTTTCAATTGCCAGTACTCATCCTTCCAAAGTGGCCCACCTGGTGATTATTTCCTGCTCGACAAGTTAAGCCCACAGTCAGCCCCTTCTGGCTATTTAAACTGCCTGCTTCATTTCTTCCATGCCTTTGCCTTGGTCAAACATATCTAGAGAATCTCTGATGTGTTCCTGTTGAAGACTTGCCTGGTTGACGTCCCTTCTGGTTCCTTAACCTATCTGCTGCCTTCGACTACGCTGATCTCTGGCTTCCTGATTTACTGGCTTGTTTTGACTACCTGCTTTGGTTACTGTACCCTGGCTATGACTTGACTACGTTTACTATTTGTACCATTTTTACCATTTTATTAAAAGGTGCCATTTTTTTTTAAAAGATTTTATTTGCCAAATATTTATACATGTTATTAGCAAAATGCAATAAACATATATATGTAGTACAATCCAAAATGTATCCAGATTCTAATATTGCATACAAATAAAATATTAATACATTTATTATATTACTTTTGTCATTACTCTTTAAACATTTGGCTGTTTTTTTTTTGAAAATCAGGACTAACTAAACTTGGTCTAAACAGTAGTATAGCAGGAAAGATATCTTACGTTTCTATAAACAGAAACTATATTGTTCATACAGTATTTCAAAAACCAGAGGGAAATATCCCTCAAAAACCCTTTGTGCTGTGTGCTGCTGTGATTCAACTCCCCACAAGATCATTTAGTTACCATCTAATAGATATTAATACCTTGCGTAGTTACAAGACAGATTGTAGCATGTTTTCAGATTTAATCCATCTTCCCCATACTTTATTAAATTTTTTGTTCGATTCTCTGGATTCATACGTCATTTTATACATGGTGATATTGGCATTAACCAAACCTTTCCAAGCATTCAATGTAAGATAGTCTCTTCTGATCCAGTGAAGTGCAATTAGTTTCCTTACATAGTAAAACAGTAATCTTAGTAGTGTTCTCATATTATTGCTCATAACTTCATCTTCTATGATCCCTAGGAGGCCCAGCAGTGGACTACATATGTTTGGTATATCTAAAGTGTCAGCAATAAATTGGGTCACCTGGGACCATAATGGCCTCACTCTGTCACACTCCCATACCATATGTATAAAAGAACCTTCTGCCCTCAAACATTTATGACAAATAGGATCCTCCTTTCGTCCCATTTTATAGAGCCTCAAAGGGGTATAATACATTTGATGCAAGTACCTAAGCTGTATTAGTTTGTCTCTGGCAGAAATAACCGTAGGTAAGTATGATGCAAGAACTCCCTCCCATTGACCATCTGTAATTTCTGGAATGATCTCCACCCATTTTTCTTTAAGTTTACTTTCTCTAGGATTTTCCCTTTCTGCTAGTGTATTTTAGTATGTAGATATTCGTTTAGTATGATCTGGATTAGCAAGTAGTCTTTCTATCTTAAAGTTCTCCAGTGGCACCGGTCCAACCCCAAACTGAGCATAGGCAGCATGTCTCAATCTGGTATATTGGTATTCCCATGCCTCTGGGATATTCAATTCTCTTCTCAACTGTGAAAAGGTTTTTAGTTCCCCATTAATATACAATTGGTGTAAGTATGTGAGCCCATATTTAGCCCATCTAAATCCGTCATCCAAATTGAAAAATTCTTTCAGGTTAGGGTTGAACCACAACGGTGCATTAGGGGATAAGTGAAAGGGACTATCTATTATATGTTTTATACAGATCCCCAATATCATTTTAGCAGATTTGAGTATCTCTTTGCCCCCTTCAGTGGGGACTTCTCCCCTAAAAAAGAAATTCAGTAAGGTTTCATATGAAGTCACAGCTGCTGCTTCAACTGCAACCACAGCATTATTTAATTGTGGGAACATTCTCCAATGGATAAATACCAATTGAGATGCTAAATAGTACAATCTTAGGTCAGGTATTGCCAAACCACCTCTCTGAACTGGTAGCTGTAACACCTCAAGAGAGACCCTAGCAGCCTTATTGCCCCATAAAAAAGATGTCAATAGGGAGTTTATATGTTTGAATATTTTTTTCGGAATATATATTGGTACATTAGAAAGAATATACAAAAATTTCGGAAGGAAGACCATTTTAAATAGATTGGCCCTGCCATAAAGTGTAAGCAGAAGATCCTTCCATCTCTGTATTCTTTCATTAAACATTCTGATTATAGGCCATAGATTGACCTCAATGAATGAATCTACTGGTAATTGGACCATTATTCCCAGGTATTTAAACTTCTCTACAATGGCCAGAGGGGACTGGGCTGGAAGTATTAAGTCCGGCTGTGGATCCAGCGGAAAGAGGACTGACTTGGTCCAATTGATTCGGAAGCCAGAGAAATCTCCGAACTCCCGAATCAACGAGACTGCCGTGGCCAGCGACTTGTCTGAATCTCTCAAGTATAGGAGCATGTCGTCTGCATATAGCGACACACGCTCTTCCAGGTCTCCGACCAGAAACCCCTGTAAAGTGTCATTGGTTCTAAGTTTAGCAGCCAGTGGCTCTATGGCCAAAGCAAATAGGAGAGTAGACAGGGGACAACCCTGTCTCGTTCCCCTATGAATCTTGAAAGAAGCAGAAACAGAACCATTTACTCTAATACTTGCTCGAGGGTCATTATACAAGAGTCTGATCCATGAAATAAATTTTGGTCCAAAACCCAGTTTACCTAGAAGAGAAAATAAATAATTCCATTCCACGGAATCGAACGCCTTTTTGGTGTCTAAGGACGCTACAACTCTTTTACCTTTATTAAGATGATGGGTCTGAAGATTAACATACAGTCTACGTAGGTTCATTTGAGTAGAATGGCCAAGTATAAATCCAGTTTGATCTGAATTAATTTAAGGATCACTGACTTCAACCTACCGGCCAAGATTTTGGCCAGTATCTTGACGTCGGAATTTATCAAAGATATTGGCCTGTATGACTCACATTCCTGAAGATCCTTCCTTGGTTTGGGCAGCACTACAATTAAAGCTTCCCGCATAGACTCCGGTAATATGCCTTCTCTTTCTGCAGCTATAAAAACTTTTTGTAGTGTTGGCACCAGCTGCTCTTTATGCAACTGGTACCATTCAGCCGGAAACCTATCCAAGCCAGGTGATTTGCCTGGCCTGAAGGATGAGATTGCGCCACCAATCTCCTCCAGTGATATCGGCTGCTCCAAAACTTCTCTATCTTCCTGAGTTAGGGATTGGAGAGTTAAATTCTCAATATATAGCGCCAATTCCTGATTAGTGTGTTGGGTTTGCGACTGGTAAAGAGTTTCATAAAAGTTTAGAAAGGTGTTTAGAATCTCTTGGGGTTCCTCAACCACCTCGCCATTTAGTTTCCTAATCTTCCCTATTGAAACCGGGGCATAAAGCGGGCTCACCAGAAAAGATAAGAGGCGTCCACTCTTATCGCCAAACTCAAAAAAAGATCTAGTCTGATGTAATTGTGTTTTAACAGTGTGCTCAGTCAGAAGTAGGTTATATTGTCGTGTTTTGTCTTGCCAAAATTGGTATCTACCTGGAGATGAATCATGAATGTATTCCCTTTCAGCTTCTGAGGCCTTAATCTCTGCATCTTTCATATCGGAGTTGAGTGCTTTGGTGAAACTCCTCGTTTTCGAGGCAAATACCCCTCTCATAGTTGCCTTAAAGGCATCCCACTGAGTAGCCAATGTTGTTTCCTTCCCATTCTCCTTCCAATAGTGACCAATGCTCTCTTTGCATTTTATAGTAATATAGTCTTCCTGGAGCCATTTTGTATTCATCCGCCATTGTCTCCTTCCCCGTGGAGCGTTCAGATCCAACGTAACCTCCAAAGGGGAATGGTCTGATATAGCTCTAGGGAGATGTCTGACAGCGGTTATGTAAGGAAGGCCATCTATAGATGACAGTGCCAAGTCTATTCTAGAGAGTGTCTTATGGGTCTCAGAATGACATGAGTACTCCCTGACACAAGGGTTCCTCTTTCTCCAAACGTCAGTGAGTGCATAACTCTCCAACCATGAGGATAAATTATGTCGGGACTCAGAAACGGTCCCATATTTGTCTAGAGCTCCATCCGACACTGCGTTAAAATCTCCTAAAAGTAGTAATGGGCCTTGAGCAATCAGTATAGCCTCCTTAATAATATTATCTAGTATTGGGAAGGAGAATGGGGGTGGAATATAGACACATACCAACGTCAAAGACACATTATACATTCGACAAACCAAGATAGCATATCTGCCATTCGGATCTAGTTTGACTTGCAATATGTTCGCTGCTGCTTTTTTTTTTAATAGCTACACCCCTAGAATACGTTGAGTATTCGGCATGCTGTACTCTCATCACATTGGCTTTTTTTAGTGCCATAACCTTAGATCCCTGCAAGTGCGTTTCTTGCAATAGTATGATATGAGGTTTGTATCGTTTCATGAAGTCAAAGATGAGAGATCTCTTAATCTTGGAGTTCATACCACGCTCATTCCATGACAACAGCGTTATCTTACCCTCCATTTACCTGTAGAAAAAAACAATTGTAGAGTACCCAGGAGTATTAGCTTGCAAGTCTCATTCTGAATGGACAGATCTCCTGTGGGGAGAGAACAAAGCACACCAGCAGCACACAGCACAAACCAACATTGAACAGTAACATGAACCCCGTCCCCCCCTCCCTGCACACACACCCAACTTGTTGTGTGCCTGACTCCCATAACAAAAAGGCAGAAGAATTAAAGTGACCTTAGGGGGTCACGGTTCTCTAAGAAGAACAGAAACACCACATAATCATATATGATGTGTCATATAAAGGCGTAAAATCAACCAATTTAAAAAAACAAAAAAACCTGAGACAGTTCAACCAGGGGGTACCTCCCTATAGATGATAAGGAAAATACCTGAGGGAAAGGAGATACGAATGAAGAGAGAAAAAAAATAATAATAAAAATAACCACTCAATGGAGGAACAAAAAATATTCCCTCTTAAAAAAATTAAAAGAAAAAAAAAATTTCTCCAGTAGTCCCTATCTCCTCCCTCTCTCTCCTATATCAGGAACAGTCCTGGTAAGTGTTGATATATACTGTATGTCGAACCAGGCGGGACATTGTGCCATAGTATTGTAATGTCAGAAAGTATCATGAGCATGGTCACCTCTACACACTGGTATAGGGTGCTCTGTAACAAACATCATGTGTATTGAGCATTATCTCCTTACACAGTTACCGGTGAGCATTTGGGCTGCAACGTCCTCTGGTATCCAGCCATCTTGAGGCCTCTGTGGGATTATTAAAGAACGACACCTTTCCCCCATCCACCACTCTTAGTTTCGCCAGGTACAGCATGCTGTAAGAAAGTTGTAAGTCTCTGAGTCTCTTTTTAACATGGATGAAGCTGGCTCGCTGCTTCTGCGTGGCCGCAGAAAAGTTGGGATAGATGGATATACGGTTCCCATTATATTGCAATTCACCTCCAGTGCGTGCTGCTCTAAGTATGCTTTCACGATCCCTGAAGTGTAAAATGCGCGCAATCATAGGACGCGTATGTGCTCCAGGAGGAGGAGGTTTAGAAGGAATCCTGTGTGCCCTTTCTATGGCGAATAAGCGGAAGAAAGTAGTGTCAGCCATATTATCTTTAAGCCAAAGTTCTAAAAAATCTTCCGGCTGCGTTCCCTCAGCTTTTTCAGGGAAACCTAAAAAACGGACATTGTTCCTCCTTTGTCTGTCTTCCATGTCTCCCAGCTTATCTGTGTGTGCATTTATTTCTCTATGTAGACATTGTACCTTATCCTCCATAGGACGCACCACATCCTCCATGTCACTAATTCTTTGCTCAGCTTCTGAGGCCCTCTCTCTAATGGTCTGCACATCCTGCTTCAGAAAGGACATTTCTGCCCTCATCCCATCAATATGCTCAGTCAAAGTAGTTTGGCATGTGTAAATGGCCTCCATAATTTGCTTTAAAGAGGGTTCCTCTGCACCATCTGCTGACTCTGTATCTTTAACACCATCACAGGGGAGTCTATCCAGGGATAAGCCTCTTTTTCTACCCGGAGATCTGCGGGGCAGCGGGCTTACCTTCCCAGGCTGTGGGGATGTTCTGTCAGCTCCGCTCTGCTGTGTTCTTCTGGGGCCTTGTTCTGCTGCCTCGTGCACGCCGCCATCTTGGCTTCCCCAGGCATAGCAGGACAGACGCTCCGCGGCCGGTTCCATGGATGCCGGCCCGTATTTAACCATACCCAGACAATCTGTAGGATCTGGTGAGTAAGGGGGTGCCGGTATTGTAAAGGATCTGTCTCTGACACTCAGGATTAAGGCAGTATGTTGCTTCCCGGCCGGAGCTCCTGTGAAGAGCTGCTCACATGTCCACTGCTAAAAGGTGCAATTTTTACTGCATTTTCTGTCTCCATCTGATTCATGGTTCCTGACAGTAGATGAAGGCCATGAATTCAGAAGATGCAGGCAATCCACCTATTGGTAATATTTTTTCCAGGTTGAGCACTGCTCACCTGGATCCTCCAACTGTGGCTGTTCTGCTACAACCTGTGTTGCAGGCCATCCCTGCTGCTACTCCAGTCTCTGTGAAGGCACCCGCCTTGAATATTACCTCTGTAAGAGGTATGACAGGTTCCGCTCAGCTTTCCCAGTGATTCCTCCAGCAGATTGGGGCGGTTTATGACTGCAGCTGTTCACGGTTGGGGGTTGTTGTCTGTCTGAAAGATTAAACCATATCAAAGGCCTGAATGGAGACGACCAATCAAATTGCTCAGCCATTCAGTGTGTAATGAATATAACATGGCGTTCAGTCTATAGTTTAGTATAGTCCTGTCTGTGTATGACTATGAAGGCGCAAATCTAGAGAAAATGGGACTCTGAATTATATTTGCTCTGTTGGATTTTTGTCATCTGTGGACTTTGGACTTTGTTCTGTGTTGGAAGTCAATAAAGTGCATCTCTCTGGAAGAATTGGGTTGCTGTGGAAGAGTACTTACATCATCATTATAATAACTACTAATTAATTATCATACCCACTATATATCCTATACATGTCCTATCACTACATTGGTGCCGTGACCCGGATCTGGATCATATTACAACACCCTCCTCTCTTCCCTGCAGCATGCACATATCACCCTCACTCCTACCCTCTCCCTACTATGGTACCCATCACATCATCTCCTGCATATGCTGCACCCACATGCTGACATAAACACCAGGGCCACTAGACACGTGCGCTCATGCACATCCCACTCCCACCTTGCCTTCCTCGCCCTCCTCCTTCTCCTAGTCTCAGGTGACATTTCTCCTAATCCTGGTCCGCCATTTTCCAAATGCAAGCCACATATCCAATACCCCTCCCCCTCTGGCAATCACCGCAATCCACTCAGTTTAATTTCTATCCCCCTGCTTCCTCAAAGCAGCCCACCAATCTCATGCGCCCTTTGGAACGCCCGCTCCATCTGTAACAAGCTAACATCTGTACATGACTTCTTCATCTCTCATGGCTTTAACATATTTGCCATAACAGAAACCTGGCTTCAAAATTTTGACTCAGCTTCTCCTGCTGCCCTCTCCCATGGTGGTCTCCATTGGATTCACTCCCCCAGAGCCAACAGACAGAAAGGAGGTGGAGTTGGCTTCCTTCTATCCCAACAAATCACCTTCCAAGTCCTTCCTGTTCCTCCCTCTCTATCCCTCTCTTCTTTCGAGATGCACTGTATTCGTCTGTTTTCTCCCATTTCTCTGAGGATTGCAGCAATTTATCGGCCTCCAGGACCGGTATCGCCCTTTCTTGATGACTTTGCTGCCTGGCTACCCTACTTTCTCTCCTCTGAAATACCCACCATTATTCTTGGTGACTTCAACATTTCTGTCAATGTTAATAGCCCAACTACAGCTAAACTTCTTGACTTAACCTCATCTTTTGACCTAACCCAATGGACACATACTTCCACTCACTCCAATGGTAATACCCTTGGCCTTGTATTCTCCCATCTCTGCAACCCTGGCAATCTCACAAACAACCCCTTTCCTCTCTCTGATCACAACCTCATTACTTTCACTGTATCTTTGCCTCCAACCACCCATCCCTCCAAGCAGCAAACAATTACTTGTAGAAACCTTTGCCACTTTAACCCTTCTCTTCTCTATTCTGCTACTGACCACCTATATGACATAATCTCTCCCCTATCCTGTCCTGACCTGGCCACCTCTGTCTACAACAGTTCACTCTCATCATCACTAGATGCACTTGCTCCTCTAACCACACACAGAATCAGGCCACGACTGTTACAACCCTGGCAAACTGACAACACTAGAAATCTCAAGAGACATTGCCGTGCTCTTGAACGACTGTGGCGTAAAACCAAATGCCTGCAAGACTTCACCCTATATAAATCTGCCCTTCTAAAATACAATTCATGCCTCCATGCTGCCAAACAAGCCTACTTTGTCTCTCTTATTAATTCCTTGTCATCCAGTCCCTGTCGGCTCTTCTCAACCTTTAACTCTCTGCTTCGTCCCCCACCCCCTCTACCCAATAACTCACTCACTGCCCAAGAGATTGCCAATCACTTCAAAGACAAGATTGATGCAATTCGTGAGGACATCTCCACTGTGCGTACGTCTTCCCCACCCAACATACCTTGCCTAGCAGCACATTTAACACTCTCCTCTTTTGAATTGGCTACTACTGAAGAGGTTACAAAACTTTTCTCGGATGCCCACCTAACCAATTGTCCCTTGGATCCTGTTCCCTCACAACTACTACGATCACCCTCTTCTTCTATCCTATGCTCCCTCACCCACATCTTCAATCTCTCCCTCTCTAGTGGCATCTTCCCCTCCCCTCTAAAACATGCACAGATCACTCCCATTCTTAAAAAGCCCTCACTGGACCCTACCAACCTGAACAACTTAAGACCCATCTCATTGCTCCCATTCACCTCTAAACTTCTAGAACGCTTAATCTACAACCGTCTTAGCTCCTACCTCAGTGAAAATTACCTTCTTAACCCCTTACAGTCTGGCTTTCGCTCGCAGCACTCCACGGAAACTGCCTTACTAAAACTCACTAACGAATTACTAACTGCTAAAACCAACAGCCTGTACTCCATATTCCTACTACTTGACCTCTCTGCGGCCTTTGATACTGTTGACCACCTGCTCCTTCTCAATAAACTACATTCCCTTGGCCTCCGAGATTCTGCTCTATCCTGGTTCTCTGCCTATTTATCACAGCGCTCCTTCAGTGTCACCTCCAATTCTGTCTCCTCCTCTCCATTGCCCCTTTCTGTGGGGGTCCCCTAAGGCTCGGTTCTTGGACCCCTTCTCTTCTCTATCTACACCTCCTCCCTTGATCACTTAATAACCGCCCACAGCTTCCAATACCACTTATACGCTGATGACACCCAAATCTATCTGTCTACTCCTTACCTCACTCCTTCAGTCTCCTCTCACATTACTAACTTACTAACTGACATATCAGCATGGATGTCGTACCACTTCCTTAAACTAAATCTCTCTAAAACTGAGCTATTAATATTCCCCCCTGCCCGTGCCCCCCTCCATGACTTTTCCATCAAAATCAACAATGCAACCACCCCTCACACCAGGGTACTAGGTGTAATCCTAGACTCTGACTTGTCATTTCAGCCTCAAATCCAATCGTTGTCAAAAGTTTGTAGAATTCACCTCCGTAAAATCTCTAAAATTCATCCCTTTTTAACAAATGAAACCACCAAGCTCCTCATTCTCTCGCCTTGACTATTGCAACTCCCTTCTCATTGGCCTACCTCTCCATAGGCTATCCCCTCTTCAGTCTATCATGAATGCTGCTGCCAGACTTATCCACCTTACCAACTGCTCAGTGTCTGCCAACCCTCTACTCCAACCCCTACACTGTCTCCCAATCACCCAGCGAATTAAATTCAAAATACTAGCCACAACATACAAAGCCATTCACAACTCTGCCCCGAGCTACGTCACTAATCTTGTCTCCAAATATCACCCAAATCGACCTCTCTGCTCTTCTCAAGACCTCCTGCTTTCAAGCTCTCTCATCTCCTCCTCCCATGCTTGTCTCCAGGATTTCTCCAGAGCCTCTCTCATCCTCTGGAACACGCTACCTCCATCTATCCAGCTATCCCCTACTCTTGCTACCTTCAGGCGATCCCTGAAAACTCAACTCTTCAGGAAAGCCTATCACATCTCCAACTAATCTCCTACCACTTCCACCAGCTCATTCCCCACAGTTACAACCTTTTGTACCACCTGCCCCACCCCATTAGATTGTAAGCTCTTCTGAGCAGGGCCCTCTTAATCCTCTTGTATTTCTTTGTTTTTTAACTGTATTGTCTCCCTTTTATATTGTAAAGTGCTGCGTAAACTGTTGGCGCTATATAAATCCTGTATTATAATAACAATAATAATAATTTAACCTCACTTTCTGTCCCAATGACAAGTGAGGTTTTTAGTGAAGCAAGGATTAGTGATAAAGCATCAATGGAAAGGAGAAATGTTTTTCCCATATTAACTCTTACAGGAGAGAATTTCCCTTCCTAGGGGTAGATTTCATCTCACTTCCTGTTGTCTCCTTCCGTTTGCAAGTAGGAGTCGTTTGTAAGTTGGATGTTTGAAAGTAGGGGCCTGCCCTATATACTCTGCAGAAATTGTGGCCTTAGGTGTTGGTGTTGCCACAACACTGTAAGCCCTCACAGGGCCCTGCTGTGGAGTATTAGATCAAGAATTGTAATTACATGCCCCTGTTGAACAGGGGCAGAAAAATTGGGCCTTTGGTGATGGTGGTGGTGCTGGTGCCACAACACTGTAAGTCCTCACAGTTACTATTGGTGGGCGCTGGAATGGGCCCTGCTGTGAAATATTAGATCAAGAATTGTAATTACATGCACCTGTTGAATGGGGCAGAAAAATTGGGCCTTTGGTGGTGGTCGTGCCACAACACTGTAAGTCCTCACAGTTACTCTTGGTGGGCGCTGGAACGGGCCCTGCTGTGAAATATCAGATCAAGAATTGTAATTACATGCCCCTGTTGAACAGGGGCAGAAAAATTGGGCCTTTGGTGATGGTGGTGGTGCTGGTGCCACAACACTGTAAGTCCTCACAGTTACTATTGGTGGGCGCTGGAATGGGCCCTGCTGTGAAATATTAGATCAAGAATTGTAATTACATGCACCTGTTGAATGGGGCAGAAAAATTGGGCCTTTGGTGGTGGTCGTGCCACAACACTGTAAGTCCTCACAGTTACTCTTGGTGGGCGCTGGAACGGGCCCTGCTGTGAAATATCAGATCAAGAATTGTAATTACATGTCCCTGTTGAACAGGGACAGAAAAATTGGGCCTTAGGCACTGGTGCTGGTGCCACAACACTGCAACCCTTCACAGATACTCTAGTTGGAGCACAGGAACGAGCCCTGCTGCAAAGAATTGCATCAAAAATTGTAGTTACACGCCCCTGTTAAACAGGGTCTGAAAAATTGGGCCTTAGGCACTAGTGCTGGTGCCACAACACTGCAACCCTTCACAGATACTCTAGTTGGAGCGCAGGAACGAGCCCTGCTGCAAAGAATTGCATCAAAAATTTTAATTATATGCCCCTGTTAAACAGAGGCATAAAAATTGGGTCTTAGGCACTGGTGCTGGTGCCACAACACTGCAACCCCTCACAGATACTCTAGTTGGAGTGCAGGAACGAGCCCTGCTGCAAAGAATTGCATCAAAAATTGTAATTACATGCCCCTGTTACACAGGGGCTGAGAAATTGGGCCTTAGCCATTGGTGGAGGTGCCCAGAAACAAAAAAATGTTTAAAAGCTGTCAGCATGATCATTGAGAAGGAAGAGGATAGTCACTCAGCATCAGCAGAGGCAGTCTTAAAGGGATCTGACATTTCAAAAAAATGTATTTAGTTACATCAGCATCAGGTGCTTGGTATTTGGTGGTGATCCAAGACTGATTAATTTTTATGAAAGGTCAGTCAATCGACTGAGTCGGTGGACAGGCGCACCCTGTGATTGGTTACAAAACCTCCAGCAGCACTGAATGTGCATTCTGAAAGAACACTGGATGTAGGACAGGCCAGTAGCTCAATTGCATACTGTGCAAGCTCTGGCCAGTGATCCATCCTCAAGACCCAGTAACCCAAAGGATTTTTGGTGGGAAAGATGTCCAAGTCAGATCTTGATCCTAGGTATTCCTGCACTAGGGATGAGCTTCGAGTTTGAGTCGAACTCATGTTCGACTCGAACATCGGCTGTTCGCCAGTTCGCCGAACAGCGAACAATTTGGGGTGTTCGTGGCAAATTCGAAAGCCGCGGAACACCCTTGAAAAGTCTTTAGGAGAAATCAAAAGTGCTAATTTTAAAGGCTTATATGCATGGTATTGTCATAAAAAGTGTTTGGGGACCTGGTTACTGCCCCAGGGGACATGGATCAATGCAAAAAAAGATTTTAAAATGGCCATTTTTTCAGGAGCAATGATTTTAATAATGCTTAAAGTGAAACAATAAAAGTGTAATATCTCTTTAAATTTTGTACCTGGGAGGTGTCTATAGTAAGCCTGTAAAGGGGCACATGTTTCCAGTGTTTAGAACAGTCTGACAGCAAAAAGACATTTCAAAGGAAAAAAAGTCATTTAAAACTACTTGCGGCTATTAATGAACTGCCGGTCCGACAATACACATAAAAGTTCATTGATAAAAACGGCATGGGAATTCCCCACAGGGGAACCCCGAACCAAAATTTTTAAAAAATGAAGTGGGGGTCCCCCTAAATTCCATACCAGGCCCTTCAGGTCTGGTATGGATATTAAGGGGAACCCCAGCCAAATTTTTTTTTTTAAATGGCGTGGGGTCCCCCTCAAAATCTATACCAGACCCTACAGGTCTGGTATGGATTTTAAGGGGAACCCCGCCCAAATTTTTTAAAAAAATGGCGTAGTGCCCCCCAAAAATCCATACCAGACCCTTGTCCGAGCATGCAACCTGGAAGGCCGCAGGAAAAGAGGGGGGACGAGAGAGCGCCCCCCCTCCTGAACCGTACCAGGCCACATGCCCTCAACATTGGAAGGGTGCTTTAGGGTAGCCCCTCAAAACACTTTGTCCCCATGCTGATGGGGACAAGGGCCTAATCCCAACAACCCTTGCCCGGTGGTTGTGGGGGTCTGCGGGCGGGGGGCTTATCAGAATCTGGAAGCCCCCTTTAACAAGGAGACCCCCAGATCCCGGCCCTCCCCCTGTGTGAAATGGTAAGAGGGTACAAAAGTATCCCTACCATTTCACAAAAAAAGTGTCAAAAATGTTAAAAATGACAAGAGACAGTTTTTGACAATTCCTTTATTTAAATGCTTCTTCTTTCTTCTACCTTCTTTCTTCTATCTTCTATCTTCCTTCGGTTTCTTCCTCCATCTTCTTCTTCTTCTGGTTCTTCTGGTTCTTCCTCCGGTGTTCTTGTCTGGCATCTTCCTCCGCGGCGTCGGCGTCTTCTTCCCTTCTTCTCCTTGGGCCGCTCCGCATCCATGATGGCATGGAGGGAGGCTTCTCCTCTTCTGACGGTTCTTAAATAACAGGGGGCGGAGCCTCCTGGTATCCCCGCCCCCTTTGACGCACAGGGACTTGACGGGGACTTCCCTGTGGCATTCCCTGTGACATCAGAGGGGGGCAGGGTCACCCATTATGTAACTCCGCCCCCTTCTAATGTTACGGGGAATGCCACAGGGAAGTCCCCGTCAAGTCCCCATGTGTCAGAGGGGGGCGGGGTCACCGGGTGGCTCCCCTCCCATTATTTAAGAACCGTCAGAAGAGGAGAAGCGTCACACAGCGGGAGCCTCCCTTCATGCCATTATGGATGTGGAGCGGCCCGAGGAGAAGAAGATAAGATGACGTCGTGGAGGAAGATGCCAGACGAGAACACCGGAGGAAGAACCGGAAGAACCAGAAGAATAAGAAGATGGAGAAAGAAACTGAAGGAAGATAGTAGATAGAAGATAGAAGAAAGAAGAAGCATTTAAATAAAGGAATTGTCAATAACTGTCTCTTGTCATTTTTAAAATTTTTGACTTTTTTTTGTGAGATGGTAGGGGTACTTTTGTACCCCCTTACCATTTCACACAGGGGGAGGGCCGGTATCTGGGAACCCCTTGTTAAAGGGGGCTTCCAGATTCCAATAATCCCCCCACCCACAGACCCCCACAACCACCGGCCAAGGGTTGTGGGGATGAGGCCCTTGTCCCCATCAATATGTGGACAAGGTGTTTTGGGGGCTACCCCAAAGCACCCTCCCAATGTTGAGGGCATGTGGCCTGGTACGGTTCAGGAGGGGGCCACTCTCTTGTCCCCACCTCTTTTCCTGCGGCCTGCCAGGTTGCGTGCTCGGATAAGGGTCAGGTATGGATTTTTGGGGGGACCCCACGCCATTTTTTTAAAAAATTTTGGCACGGGGTTCCCTTTAAAATCCATACCAGACCTGAAGGGTCTGGTATAGATTTTGAGGAGGACCCCACACCATTTTTTTAAAACATTTTGGCACGGGGTTCCCCTTAATATCCATACCAGACCTGAAGGGCCTGGTATGGAATTTAGGGGGACCCCCACGTCATTTTTTTAAAAATTTTGGTTCGGGGTTCCCTTTGGGGAATTCCCATGCCATTTTTATCAATGAACTTTTATGTGTATTGTCGGACCGGCAATTCATTAATAGCCGCAAGTAGTTTTAAATGACTTTTTTTCCTTTGAAATGTCATTTTGCTGTCAGACTGTTCTAGACACGAGAAACATGCGCCCCTTTACAGGCATACTATAGACAAACCCAGGTATGAAATTTAAAGGGATATTACACTTTTATTGTTTCACTTTAAGCATTATTAAAATCACTGCTCCCCAAAAAACGGCCACTTTTAAAACTTTTTTTTGCATTGATCCATGCCCCCTGGGGCAGGACCCAGGTCCCCAAACACTTTTTATGACAATAACTTGCATATAAGCCTTTAAAACTAGCACTTTTGATTATTCATGTTCATGTTCCATAGACTTTAACGTTGTTCGCGTGTTCGAACAAATTTTTGGCCTGTTCGCAAGTTCTGGTGCGAAACCGAACAGGGGGGTGTTCGGCTCATCCTTATCCTGCACCATGTAAAACAGACGCTGGCGATGATTGCTAGAACTGATCATACTTTGGGGCTGCGGACTAAAAAATTGTCTGAACGCATCGGTCAGATGGCCACCTTCTCCGCCACTCCTTCTTTGACAGACCGAAGCCTCAGCAACACGTTGTCCAGGAACAGGAGTTTGTAACCTCCCAGTCTCTAGGAATGCGTTGCACAGACCTTTCTGCAAGGCCTCCCGAAGATGTTTCCTCCTCTGCTCCCTCTGCGATGCAAGATAAGGTCTGAAACCTTACTCTTGTAACGTGGATCAAGGAGGGTTGCCAGCCGGTAACGATCCCCCTCCTTGATACCACGAATACGAGGATCCTTCCGCAGGCTTTGCAGGATCAGGGAGGCCATGCAGAGTAGGTTTGCTGAGGCATTCGGTCCTGAGTCCTCTGGGTCACTAAGGACAACATGATCCACAGCCCCCACCTCCCAGACATGTACAAGTCCATGGGTTTCTTGGAACTGTAAATGATCCCTTAAAGACTGCTGCTGTTGCTGAGTGCCAGGCTCCACCTCCATGCTGATACAATCTTCCTCCTCCTCTTCCTCCTCGTCCTCTTCCTGTGTGATCGGCGGGCATGCAGGAACACTGTCTGGATAAAGGGGGCCTTGAGAGCTAAGGAAGTCCTCCTCTTCCTGCCTCTGTTCTGCCTCAAGTGCCCTGTCCATTATTCCACGCAGCGTGTGCTCCAACAGGTGGACAAGGGGGACAGTGTCACTGATGCATCCACTGTCACTGCTCACCATCCTCCTGGCCTCCTCAAATGGTGACAGGACAGTGCATGCACCCCTGATCATGGCCCACTGGCGTGGGGAAAAAACCAAGCCCCCCTGACCCTGTCCTGGCACCATAGTCGCACAGGTACTCATTGATGGCCCTCTGCTGCGTGTGTAGCTGCTGCAGCATGGCCAACATTGAGTTCCACCTGGTGGGCATGTCACAGATTAGGTGGTTCTTGGGCAGGTTAAATTCCTTTTGGAAGTCTGCCAGCCGAGAACTGGCATTATACCCTGTTTCCCCGAAAATAAGACCTAGCGTGATTGTCAGTGATGGCTGCAATATAAGCCCTACCCCCCAAATAACCCCTAGTTAAAGTTCTTGTAGGTCTTATTTTAAGGGTAGGGCTTATTTTTGGGGAAACAGGGTAGGGCTTATTTGGGGGGTAGGGCTTATATTGCAGCCATCACTGACAATCACGCTAGGTCTTATTTTCGGGGAAACAGGGTATGACCGGTGGAAATGCACACAGACTTTCCTGGCCTGCCTCAGGACATCCTGTAAGCCCGGGTACCTGCCCAAGAACCACTGCACCACCAAGTTAAGGACGTGAGCCAAACAGGGAACATGGGTCAGTTATCCCTGTCAGAGGGTGGAGAGAAGGTTGGTGCCATAGTCGCAAACCACCATTCCTGCCTTAATTTGGAGTGGCGTCAACCACCTCTGAACCTGCCCCTGCAGAGCTGACAGAACCTCTGCCCCAGTGTGGCTCCTATCCCCCAAGCACACCAGCTCAAGCATTGCATGACATCTTTTGACCTGCGTACTTGCGTAGCCCCTTGAACGCCTACGGAGCACCGATGTTTCCGAGGACAAAGCACAGGAAGAGGCCATGGAGGAAGAAGAAGAGGAGGGGGTGGAGGAGAGAGGTGTGTCAGAATCACCAGTAGTGGCATTTTGGAGGCATGGTGGTGGAACAACCTCCAACACTACTGCACCTTGTCCTGCATCCTTCCCAGCTGCCAGCAGAGTCACCCAATGCGCCGTGAAACTTAGGTAACGTCCCTGTCCATGCCTACTGGACCATGAGTCAGCGGTAATATGCACCTTACTGCTGATCGCCCTGTCCAGTGAGGCCAAGACATTGCCGGTAGAGAGCAGGAATCGCATTCCGTGAGAAAAAGTGGCATTTGGGAACCTGCCACTGAGGAACCGCACATTCCACAAACTCACGGAAGGGTGCAGAGTCTACCAACTGAAAAGGTAGCAGTTGAAGTGCTAGCAATTTTGCCAAGCTAGCATTCAACCGCTGGGCATGTGGATGCCTGAGGCGAACAGGCAGCATATTGCCCGCAAGTACTTGGCTGTGACACACCTAATTCTACAACTTTATTCCTCTCAGTGCAGGTCTCAGAGAGGACTGAAGGTATAGTGGGGTTGGATATCCCAGCTGATGAGGAGCAAGGAAAGGTCCTCTTTGTTCTTTGGTGTGCGTCTTTTAGGTACGCTTGCCAATGAACTGCATGGCAGGTCAACATATGTCTGGTCAAGCATGCGGTGCCCAAGCGGGAGATGTTTTGGCCACGTGAGATACGCTTGAGACATATGTTGCAAATAGCAGCGGTGCGATCTGATGCACTCATCTCAAAAAAGCCCACACCAAAGAACTTTTGGAATAACGCGCAGAGACAGCAGTGCCCTGCACATGCGGAGCTCTGCGGTGTGATGCAGTCAGTGTGCTGCCCTTAGGCTGGCCCCTGGAGGGCATCCTGCCTCGTTGGTTATGTGCCTCCTCCTCCTCCTCTCTCCTATCAGGCACCCATGTGGAATCAGTGACCTCATCATCCCCTCCCTCCTCATCACTGGAGCAAACCTGGCAGTATGCTGCAGCTGGGGGAACATGATTGCCAGATTGCTGTCCTTCTTGGGCACCCCCTCTGTCTGGGCTCACTTTACTTCCTTCCTGTAGCTGAGTACCATCATCGGAGCCTTCAAAACGCTGGGCATCCTCCTGGAGCATGCACCCAACACTGTGGTCAAACAGTTCGGGGAACTCCTCAGGAGGACATGGTGGAGCTAGGGAAGGAGTGACTGATGACATTGAGCTGAGGGAAGAGGCCGCGTTGGCAGCTGCTTTGCCAGACAATGTACCTTGAGCCTAGGTGAGCGAGGATTGGGAGGATGAGGACAGCTTGGTCATCCACTCGACCAAGTCTTCCGCATGTTGCAGCTCAACATGGCCAGCTACCAAAGAAAAGACCAAGCGTGTCCCACGGCCACGTGCTTATGAGGATGCACCGTGTCCACAACCAGCACTGTTGCCTCTAGACACAGAACCTGCTTGCTCTCTTTTATTGGCTTGTGACTGTCTGCCTCTCCTTGTTGGCCTTCCAGACCTACTATTGGCCTGCTGTGAGATGTAGCTGCACAAAACTGGGATGTATATATATACCGATTATACTGCAGCTAGCAGAATCAACTGCCTGCCTGTAGTATTATTAGTATGAGAACACCTGCACTTGTCTTCAGGTAGCTATACTGTAGGTGCAACTGTGCAGGGTACACAGTACAGTAAATGGAAATACGTCTAGAGCCTACACAAGCAGCTGGCTTCAGGTATCTATACTGTAGGTGCAACTGTGCAGAGTACACAGTACAGTAACTGGAAATACGTCAAGAGCCTACACAAGCACCTGGCTTCAGGTAGCTATACTGTAGGTGCAACTGTGCAGGGTACACAGTACAGTAACTGGAAATACGTTAAGAGCCCACACAAGCACCTGGCTTTAGGTATCTATACTGTAGGTGCAACTGTGCAGGGTACACAGTACAGGAGCTGGAAATACGTCAAGAGCCTACACAAGCACCTGGCTTCAGGTAGCTATACTGTAGGTGCAACTGTGCAGGGTACACAGTACAGTAACTGGAAATATGTCAAGAGCCCACACAAGCA
Source organism: Aquarana catesbeiana (assembly GCF_042186555.1). NCBI lineage: Eukaryota > Metazoa > Chordata > Amphibia > Anura > Ranidae > Aquarana > Aquarana catesbeiana. The sequence goes on along the minus strand of NC_133328.1, from coordinate 151,826,962 downwards.
CCTGGCTTCAGGTAGCTATACTGTAGGTGCAACTGTGCAGGGTACACAGTACAGGAGCTGGAAATACGTCAAGAGCCTGCACAAGCACCTGGCTTCAGGTAGCTATACTGTAGGTGCAACTGTGCAGGGTACACAGTACAGTAACTGGAAATACGTCAAGAGCCCACACAAGCACCTGGCTTCAGGTAGCTATACTGTAGGTGCAACTGTGCAGGGTACACAGTACAGTAACTGGAAATACGTCAAGAGCCTACACAAGCACCTGGCTTCAGGTAGCTATACTGTAGGTGCAACTGTGCAGGGTACACAGTACAGTAACTGGAAATACGTCAAGAGCCCACACAAGCACCTGGCTTTAGGTAGCTATACTGTAGGTGCAACTGTGCAGGGTACACAGTACAGGAGCTGGAAATACGTCAAGAGCCTACACAAGCACCTGGCTTCAGGTAGCTATACTGTAGGTGCAACTGTGCAGGGTACACAGTACAGTAACTGGAAATACGTCAAGAGCCCACACAAGCACCTGGCTTCAGGTAGCTATACTGTAGGTGCAACTGTGCAGGGTACACAGTACAGTAGCTGGAAATACGTCAAGAGCCCACACAAGCACCTGGCTTTAGGTAGCTATACTGTAGGTGCAACTGTGCAGGGTACACAGTACAGGAGCTGGAAATACGTCAAGAGCCTACACAAGCACCTGGCTTCAGGTAGCTATACTGTAGGTGCAACTGTGCAGGGTACACAGTACAGTAACTGGAAATACGTCAAGAGCCCACACAAGCACCTGGCTTCAGGTAGCTATACTGTAGGTGCAACTGTGCAGGGTACACAGTACAGGAGCTGGAAATACGTCAAGAGCCTACACAAGCACCTGGCTTCAGGTAGCTATACTGTAGGTGCAACTGTGCAGGGTACACAGTACAGTAACTGGAAACACGTCAAGAGCCCACACAAGCACCTGGCTTCAGGTAGCTATACTGTAGGTGCAACTGTGCAGGGTACACAGTACAGTAACTGGAAATATGTCAAGAGCCTGCCTGTGCTATTAATAGGATCTAAAGAAGCACACAAGCACCTGGTTTCAGGTAGCTATACTGTAGGTGCAACTGTGCAGGGTACACAGTACATTAACTGGAAATACGTCAAGAGCCTACACAAGCAGCTGGCTTCAGGTATCTATACTGTAGGTGCAACTGTGCAGGGTACACAGTACAGTAACTGGAAATACGTCAAGAGCCTACACAAGCAGCTGGCTTCAGGTAGCTATACTGTAGGTGCAACTGTGCAGGGTACACAGTACAGGAGCTGGAAATATGTCAAGAGCCTACACAAGCACCTGGCTTCAGGTAGCTATACTGTAGGTGCAACTGTGCAGGGTACACAGTACAGGAGCTGGAAATATGTCAAGAGCCTACACAAGCACCTAGCTTCAGGTAGCTATACTGTAGGTGCAACTGTGCAGGGTACACTGTACAGTAACTGGAAATACGTCAGGAGCCCACACAAGCACCTGGCTTTAGGTAGCTATACTGTAGGTGCAACTGTGCAAGGTACTCAGTACAGTAACTGGAAATACGTCAAGAGCCCACACAAGCACCTGGCTTCAGGTAGCTATACTGTAGGTGCAACTGTGCAGGGTACACAGTACAGTAACTGGAAATATGTCAAGAGCCTACACAAGCACCTGGCTTCAGGTAGCTATACTGTAGGTGCAATTTCGCAGGGTACACAGTACAGTAACTGGAAATATGTCAAGAGCCTGCCTGTGCTATTAATAGGATCTAAAGAAGCACACAAGCACCTGGCTTCAGGTAGCTATACTGTAGGTGCAACTGTGCAGGGTACACAGTACATTAACTGGAAATACGTCAAGAGCCTACACAAGCACCTGGCTTCAGGTAGCTATACTGTAGGTGCAACTGTGCAGGGTACACAGTACAGTAACTGGAAATATGTCAAGAGCCCACACAAGCACCTGGCTTCAGGTAGCTATACTGTAGGTGCAACTGTGCAGGGTACACAGTACAGTAACTGGAAATACATCAAGAGCCTGACTGTGCTATTAATAGGATCACAAGAAGCACACAAGCACCTGGCTTCAGGTAGCTATACTGTAGGTGCAACTGTGCAGGGTACACAGTACAGTAACTGTAAATGCGTCAAGAGCCTACACAAGCACCTGGCTTCAGGTAGCTATACTGTAGGTGCAACTGTGCAGGGTATTGTAAGCTAGAAACGTGTGAGTTCCATCGTTAACAGGTTCAATTTCTGGGTTATGACATTTCTACTGCTGGTTTTTCAATGGACCCAGAGAAACTATCTGAAGTTCTACTGTGGCCTCGACCTGTAGGTCTATGTCCGCTACAATGTTTTCTTGGCTTTGCCAATTATTTTTCGAAATGTATTCAGAACTTCTCTTCTCTGGTCAAACCCCTGACTGATATGACCAGAAAGGACGGTAACCCACAGAATTGGTCTTCAGATTCCATTAAAGCCTTTGTGTTGGCACATCCTGATCCTACGTTACCCTTCATTCTTGAGTTTGATGCATCTGAAACTGGAGTAGGTGTTCTTCTGTCTTAATGTCCTTCCTCTGAGAGCATTATACATCCTTGTGGCTACTTTTCTAAGAAAATGTCTCTTGCAGAATGCAATTATGAGATTGGGGACAGAGAATTGTTAGCTATCATTTTAACTCTTAAAGAATGGAGGTATCTCCTCCAAAGGTACCACTGTGCCAGTCCTCATGTTGACTGACCATAACAATCTCACGTTCTTGTCTGAAGGCAAAATGCTTATCTTCAAGAAGGGTGCGATGGGCTCTTTTTCTGTCAAGCTTCAATTACATTCTTCAGTCTCATTCTTACCCAGTACTAAGAATGTAAGGGCTGACGCATTTTCCTCCGCTTCCAAGATGGAGTCGGTTCCTGCTCCTGTGTTACCTCCCGATCATATTCTGGTTACTGTACGTACTAGTCTCACTTCACCTTTGCATGACAGTGTTCTTGCTGCTCAGATCCATTCTACCCCTAGAAAACTGGTAACTGCTACTTTGTCCCTGAGAATCTCCACACTGCTTTGCTCCAGACTTGCCATTTTTCCAAGGCGGCTGGCCACCCAGGAAAGATTCAACTAATTTGGGCTATTTCTCAACAATTCTGGTGGCCTAGTCTCCACGCTGATGTAACCGCCTTTGTAGCCGCTTGTTCCGCGTGTGCACAGTGTAATGCCCCATACACACGGTCAGATTTTCCAATGGAAAATGTGTGATAGGACCTTGTTGTCGGAAATTCCGACCGTGTGTGGGCTCCATAACACATTTTCCATCGGATTTTCCGACACACAAAGTTTAAGAGCAGGCTATAAAATTTTCCGACAACAAAATCCATTGTCGGAATTTCCGATCGTGTGTACACAAATCCAACACACAAAGTGCCACGCATGCTCAGAATAAATAAAGAGACGAAAGGTATTGGCTACTGCCCCGTTTATAGTCCCGATGTACGTGTTTTACGTCACCGCGTTCAGAATTATCGAATTTTCCGACAACTTTGTATGACCGTGTGTATGCAAAACAAGTTTGAGCCAACATCCGTCGGAAAAAATCCTAGGATTTTGTTGTCGGAATGTCCGATCAATGTCTGACCGTGTGTACGGGGCATAAGACACAGCAACACCTTCCAGTGGTCCTCCTACAACCCATACCCAATGGAGAGAGGCCTTGGACCCACCTGTCTACGAATTTTATTGTGGAGTTACCCAACTCCCAGTGCAACACAGTTATTCTTATGGCGGTTGACCGGTTCTCGAAAATGTCACAATGTATTCCACTAAAGAAGTTGCCCACATCCAAAGAACTGGCAACCATTTTTGCTTGGGAGATCTTTCGGTTACATGGGCTACCCAGGATTATTATCTCTGACAGGGGTAGCCAGTTTGTCTCCAGGTTTTGCAAGATTTTTGTGCACAGTTAGGAATTCAGTTTTCCTTCTCCTCTGCATATCACCCACAGTCCAATGGGGGCGCAGAATGAGCCAACCAAGCCTTGGAGCAGTTCCTACATTGCTATATTTAATTCTGACCACCATAACAACAGATTAGACATTCTACCTTGGACAGTGTTTTCTCACAATAGTGCCGTCAATACCGCTTCCTGATTCTCAGTTTATGGTGAATTATGTTTTCCAACCATACATGTTGTCTGACTCATTTGTTCCTCAGAGAATTCCTGCATTCGAGGAGCATCTCCGTGATCTTCATTCCACTTGGGTGCAGGTCCAAGAGTCCTTGCGACGTGTCAGTGATAGGTACAGACTACATGCTGACCACAGATGCCTACCTGCACCTTCCTACCAGGTTGGGGAGAGGGTCTGGCTGTCATCTCACAACCACCGACTCCATGTTCCCTCACTGATACTGGCACCACTGTTTATTGGGCCTTTCTGTATTCTCCGTAGGATCAACCCAGTGGCTTACGCATTAGACCTTCCTTCTAACACTTTCTGTCTCCGTCTGATTCATAGTTCCTGACTAGGGATGAGCTTCGAGTTCGAGTCGAACTCATGTTTGACTTGAACATTGGCTGTTCGCAAGTTCACCGAACAGCGAACAATTTGGGGTGTTCGCGGCAAATTCAAATGCCGCGGAACACCCTTTAAAAGTCTATGGGAGAAATCAAAAGTGCTAATTTTAAAGGCTTATATGCAAGTTATTGTCATAAAAAGTGTTTGGGGATCCAGGTCCTGCCCCAGGGGACATGGATCAATGCAAAAAAAAGTTTTAAAAACGGTCGTTTTTTCAAGTGCAGTGATTTTAATAATGCTTAAAGTCAAACAATAAAAGTGTAATATCCCTTTAAATTTCGTAGCTGGGGGGTGTCTATAGTATGCCTGTAAAGGGGCGCATGTTTCCTGCGTTTGGAACAGTCTGACAGCAAAATTACATTTCAAAGGAAAAAACCCATTTAAACCTACTCGCGGCTATTGCATTGCCGACAATACACATAGAAGTTCATTGATAAAAACGGCATGGGAATTCCCCACAGGGAAACCCCAAACCAAAATTTAAAAAAAAAAATGACGTGGGAGTCCCCCTAAATTCCATACCAGGCCCTTCAGGTCTGGTATGGATTTTAAGGGGAACCCCGCGCCAAAAAAAAAAAAAAAAAAGGCGTGGGGTCCCCCCAAAAATCCATACCAGACCCTTATCTGAGCACGCAACCTGGCAGGCCACAGGAAAAGAGGGGGGGACGAGAGTGCAGCCCCCCCTCCTGACCCGTACCAGGCCACATGCCCTTAACATTGGGAGGGTGCTTTGGGGTAGCCCCCCAAAACACCTTCTCCCCATGTTGATGAGGACAAGGGCCTCATCCCCACAACCCTGGCCGGTGGTTGTGGGGGTCTGCGGGCGGGGGGCTTATCGGAATCTGGAAGCCCCCTTTAACAAGGGGACCCCCAGATCCCGCCCCCCCCCGTGTGAAATGGTAAGGGGGTACTTACCCCTACCATTTCACTAAAAAACTGTCAAAAATGTTAAAAATGACAAGAGACAGTTTTTGACAATTACTTTATTTAAATGCTTCTTCTTTCTTCTATCTTCCTTCATCTTCTTCTTCTTCTGGTTCTTCTGGTTCTTCCTCCGGCGTTCTCGTCCAGCATCTCCTCTTCTGTCTTCTATCTTCTTCTCCTCGGGCCGCTCCGCACCCATGGCATGGGGGGAGGCTCCCGCTCTTCTCTACATCTTCTTCTTTTTTTCTTCTCTTCTTCTCTTCTTCATTTTCTTCTCCGGGCCTCTCCGCACCCATGCTGGCATGGAGGGAGGCTTCCGCTGTGTGACAGCGTCTCCTCGTCTGGTTGCGGAGCGGCCCGGAGAAGAAAATGAAGAAGAGAAGAAGGAAGAAGAGAAGAAGATGAAGAAGAAGATGAAGAGAAGAGCGGGAGCCTCCCCCCATGCCATGGGTGCGGAGCGGCCCGAGGAGAAGAAGATAGAAGACGCCGCGGAGGAGATGCTGGACGAGAACGCCGGAGGAAGAACCAGAAGAGCCAGAAGAACCAGAAGAAGAAGATGAAGGAAGATAGAAGAAAGAAGAAGCATTTAAATAAAGTAATTGTCAAAAACTGTCTCTTGTCATTTTTAACATTTTTGACAGTTTTTTAGTGAAATGGTAGGGGTAAGTACCCCCTTACCATTTCACACGGGGGGCCGGGATCTGGGGGTCCCCTTGTTAAAGGGGGCTTCCAGATTCCGATAAGCCCCCCGCCCGCAGACCCCCACAACCACCGGCCAGGGTTGTGGGGATGAGGCCCTTGTCCTCATCAACATGGGGACAAGGTGTTTTGGGGGGCTACCCCAAAGCACCCTCCCAATGTTGAGGGCATGTGGCCTGGTACGGTTCTAAACACGGGAAACATGCGCTCCTTTACAGGCATACTATAGACACCCCTCAGCTACGAAATTTAAAGGGATATTACACTTTTACTGTTTGACTTTAAGCATTATTAAAATCACTGCTCCTGAAAAAACGGACGTTTTTAAAACTTTTTTTGCATTGATCCATGTCCCCTGGGGCAGGACCCAGGTCCCCAAACACTTTTTATGACAATAACTTGCATATAAGCCTTTAAAATTAGCACTTTTGATTATTCATGTTCGTGTCCCATAGACTTCAACGGTGTTCACGTGTTCGAACAAACTTTTTTCCTGTTCGCATGTTCTGGTGCGAACCGAACAGGGGGGTGTTCGGCTCATCCTTATTCCTGACAGACAGCCCCCAATATTTTTCGGTGTATTTAGCTGTTTCCTGGAATTCAGGTCTAATGTAGAACAAATGATTAAAAGAATCCAACTGCACAGGTGACACCTTTGTTGTAGCCTTTGCAGGGTAGACAGATACAAAATGATGAGGGGAAATCTCATTACGGAAGTCTCAGATAGAAGCCTATAGGTGATTTGGCCTATGAGTGTCCTGCTGAAACTGATACATAAATTAGAAAATGGAGCTCTACCCCCAGATGAGCCATTGGTTAGGATGGGTCCTGTGTTCATTGTCTCAACTTCTTTAGGAACTCTAAAACATTAGGTTGTGTGTACAAAGCATGCAATATCACAGAAAATCACTGAAAGTAATATTTAGTACCCAGTAGTAGGGATGAGCTTCGAGTTCGAGTCGAACTCATGTTCGACTCAAACATCGGCTGTTCGCTAGTTCGCCGAACAGCGAACAATTTGGGGTGTTCGCGCCAAATTCGAATGCCGCTGAACACCCTTTAAAAGTCTATGGGAGAAATCAAAAGTGCTAATTTTAAAGGCTTATATTCATGGTATTGTCATAAAAAGTGTTTGGGGACCTGGGTCCTGCCCCAGGGGACATGGATCAATGCAAAAAAAAGTTTTAAAAGAGGCCGTTTTTTCGGGAGCAGTGGTTTTAATAATGCTTAACGTGAAAGAATAAAAGTGTAATATCCCTTTAAATTTCGTACCTGGGGGGTGTCTATAGAATGCCTGTAAAGGGGCGCATGTTTCCCATGTTTAGAACAGTCTGACAGCAAAATGACATTTCAAAGGAAAAAAAGTCATTTAAACTACTCGCGGCTATTAATGAATTGCCGGTCTGACAATACACATAAAAGTTCATTGATAAAAATGGCATGGGAATTCCCCACAGGGGAACCCCGAACCAAAATTTTTAAAAAAAATGACGTGGGGGTCCCCCTAAATTCCATACCAGGCCCTTCAGGTCTGATATGGATATTAAGGGGAACCCCGGCCAAAATTTTTTAAAAAATGGCGTGGGGTCCTCCTCAAAATCTATACCAGACCCTGCAGGTCTGGTATGGATTTTAAGGGGAACCCCGCCCCAAAATAAAAAAAAAGACGGCGTGGGGTCCCCCCAAAAATCCATACCAGACCCTTATCCGAGCATGCAATCTGGCAGGCCGCAGGAAAAGAGGGGGGATGAGAGAGCACCCCCCCTCCTGAACCGTACGAGGCCACATGCCCTCAACATTGGAAGGGTGCTTTGGGGTAGCCCCCAAAACACCTTGTCCCCATGTTGATGAGGACAAGGGCCTCATCCCCACAACCCTGGCCGGTGGTTGTGGGGGTCTGCAGGCGGGGGGCCTATTCGGAATCTGGAAGCCCCCTTTAACAAGGGGACCCCCAGATCCTGGCCCTCCCCCCTGTGTGAAATGGTAAGTGTACCCCTTCCATTTCACTAAAAAACTGTCAAAAAGGTTAAAAATGACAAGAGACAGTTTTTGACAATTCCTTTATTTAAATGCTTCTTCTTTCTTCTATCTTCTATCTTCTATCTTCCTTCGGTTTCTTCCTCCATCTTCTTCTTCTTCTGGTTCTTCTGGTTCTTCCTCTGGTGTTCTCATCTGGCATCTCCTCCGCGGCGTCGGTGTCTTCTTCCTTTCTTCTCCTCGGGCAGCTCCGAATCCATGATTAGCACTTTTGATTATTCATGTTCGTGTCCCATAGACTTTAACAGTGTTCGTGTGTTCGAACTAATTTTTTGCCTGTTTGCATGTTCTGGTGCGAACCATACAGGGGGGTGTTCGGCTCATCCCTACCCAGTAGTACTACATCAAAGAAAACAGGTACCGAGCCAGTTAGTAAAGGCAAACTTAATATATTGTCACCTGATGTGGTTAGCAACAAAGCATACAAATAGATTAACAATGAGAATGACACCATTTAGCATACAGGGTTATTAGTACAATGGACTAGGCATAACATAATACTTGCCAATTTGACATACAGATCAGCATAAATAGAAATGCCACCTAAAGTGCAGCAAGCAATATATCACACAGAACTGGCAGGTAGTGTGTGAGTCAGCGTTCACTGGCAGGTATAGGATGGACTATAAGGGATCAATAACAGGGAGGGGGAAACAACAAGATACCCAAAATTAATTAATAAGAAATAGTTCATACAGTCCATAGTAGTAAGGAATATCAAGGCGAAGTCCACAGGATGGATGAATCCACAGGTGGATGAGGATTGCACACACAGTCACCGGCAGCTCCTCAGCAGGAAATGGGAGTTCCCTCAGACCCAAACAAAAACAGCAGAAAGAGGGCATCTGGGTCAATGTTTAGCACTGACGCGTGCTCAGTAGGAGAGTCAGACCTGGTGACGTCAGTACCCAGCGTCAGCCGGCGTTTCCAACTGACTTCCAGGTTAGAGGCTTTTAAGGAGACCGATGGCGGCCGTAAGCTAGACGGCTGACACCCGGGAATGCATCTCTTTTGAGCACAACAAGGTAAGCCCCTGTACCATGCACCTATTTTTACTGAGCCCAGCCAGTGGCTAATACCCTGTATCACAGGGCGCTGCAGCTTGGCTCATCATGCTATCTAATGTGAGCTTACTTCCTAACTGATTATTCACCATTATATTGCTATCCTTTTAGATTAACTCCTATAGTTATCAGTACATGGAGTCAAGTGTCTACCGTAAGGCTCTTCATTGTTGCCTTGGCCTAGTAAGCTCAGATCTTCTTGAGCCTAATCCAGTGTGCTCTGATTCCCGGGTGCTAGATTAAATTAATGACTATACTGGGTGGGTAACCCCATTTTGACTCTATGCACATCACAATTTCACTTCTCCACCCACATCACTCTTCTTCCTTCATGTAGTCACCCCCTCCTTTTCTTCTTTTCTTCCATCCCCCTATCTTTTTTCCCCCTTTCCTTTCCACTAACCCAACCCCACACCTATCTTCTTTTCCTCCCATCACTACCCCCTTCCTTTTTCCCTTCCCCCCTTTTTTCCTCCCCCCTCCCTTTTCCATCTCCTCTCTAAACCCAACCCCCCCTCTTCCAATTTCTCCCCCTTCCCCCCTCCTTTTTCTCCTATCCACCTTTTCACATTTCCCAACCCACTCCCTAGTGTTTGCTTGAGTAATGGACCCACAGCATCATTATATGCATACTTTTTTATACTATTTCAGTCCGTCCAATATGTACAGCCTCCTGGGGAGTGTGAAACCTGGTCAGGGTGTTTCCAATGCCGTCTGATGCCCTTTTGCGCTTCCATTGGTGGGTTGCGCTGACTATCTCAATACTCCATAATCAAAGGTTCACTGGTAGCCTAGCTACATTGCTGACTTTTTACCTGTTCCTTGATATTGTAATTATGAGATTGTATCTTTCCTTAGATGTTTTGGGTGACTGAAGAAGCGACATATGTCGCAAAACATGTTGAGGACCACGTCTGTACCTACATCATTGTGTTCCCACTTATTAGATAGGTTCTATGCTTCTTAAGTGTTAACCTAATACTATTACATACAACAATTCTATTATTGTTTTGTTGTTACTGTATTTTATGTATTTTTCTCTTAATACATTTTTAAATTTAATCTAAACCTGTTTCATTTTCTGGGTACCGGGATAGTCCTTCAACCACCACAGGCGTTATAGGGCAATTTTTTGGAGTAGCCCCCATTAACCCATTCTTTTTCTCACTGTCTAAATATAGGATGATGGTACCCATCCCTACCCTCTATATACTTTGAGTGAGGCAATACCCGTTTAATATGGGTCAATGTGATAGTATAAGCAAGTAACACTTTATTCAGATACACTTACATAAAAGTATCTTGCAAACTGCACACGGGGTGGATGTGGATCACCAAACAAGCAGTCAGCCATCATGGAAAAGACTGCTGTGGGGATAAGCTCAGACCCGCTGTATGGAGGTATGGAGGTGTTTAACCAGCAGTGACTCCAGCTCTTACACCTGCTCTTACAGAGCTAGCAAGAGACCAAATCAGAACGGGGGTGGGCCACAACGTGTTTCTGAGGTAAACCCACCCCACTTTAGAGGTGAAAAAATATATACTGTCTGGACGGAATAAAACAAAAAACACCCAATCAGTACAGAGACTGGGCGTGGCTAGTCGCCTGATAATTCAGGTAAAAGCTATCATATCAAGCATATCAAGCAATTCTACCGTTGCTCAACAGAATTTGTTATATATTGTTTGACTTGCCCCTGTGACCTCCTATATGTAGGCCGCACTATTCGGACAGCAAGGGCCCAATTCGGGCAAAATCGGAGACTTATTGAAAAGGGATCAGATGAACATGGCGTCCCTAGGCACTTTCTTCATGTCCATAATAAATCCACTGAAGGGTAAAAATCTGGGTGTTGGAATCTTTCCCTCCTTGTGACTCCTGGGCTGAAAGGTTCCAGAGGTTATTCTGTAGGGAAACCTACTGGATTTTTATCTTGGGGGGGTTTGAATAGGAGATAGGAATCAACAGAGTTCTATGATACCTAGACCGATAGACTTGCAACTAACAGTATATCTCCTCTTCCCCCTTCCCTTCCTTTTATTTTCTTTTATCCTTCTACCCTTCTATCCTTTACTGACCCCCTCTTTTTTTTACCAACCCCTCCTTATTTGTGCTTATTCATAAAGTTAGTCCATGTATATATCCATCGTCCTTTAGATATGCTGATAGGAATTAGTACCTGGTGTGTATCTTGATAAATTTATATGTAGCACTTACCCCTGAAGGAGCAGCTGAATATTTACTATATCTGTAATTCACGTTTACTACTCAACCCTCGCAGCCCATAGATTTAAAGGTCACAGTCCTTAATGCTTTTTCTTAATGCTTTATTCATCAACATAAACTGGGATGGGAGAAGGACTTCCTTTGAGATGCTCTTTTGTTACATTGTCACCTTTCAATGAATCATACAGGAGAATCTGAGTACAATTGCGGACAGTTAAGAGATCATTTTTTAATGCTCTCTTCAATCAGGGACGATGGAAGTAGATTTGATAGAGAATGATTTGATAAAGAGATACTCTGAATAACTTCTTCATCTGGATAACTTTAAAAGAATGATCCATATCTCTACATGTGTGCTTGTAGCTTCACCGCTACCTCTTTACCACTACTTCCCACTGACATGGTACTTCCAAGTTAAGCTAAAGGAAAGTCTATCTTGTATAACTCCCCCCGCTTGACCGATTAGAATCCCGGGGCAATGCTGAACTCAAAGTCATAGGCCAATGCTGCCCATCTTACTGACTTGTGCACCAACAACCCTCAGTCTTTGGTAGTACCTTTCCCTTGGGCTTTCCTCACGTGATTAATAGTCCATGTGCCACTCATAAATGATCGATCACCCAGTTTCCTTCTGCTTTGTTGCTACTTCATCCGCAATGATCCTCAGTTCTCTCTATCTCTTTGTGGCCAGTTCCCCTCCCCGCAGGGGCGGCCTACGACATCCACGACTACACGCGGCAAGATGTCGTCTGTTCCTCCATAAGAACCAGACCTCCACCCTTCTTGCTAAGGTGCAGCTCCGTTGGCTCCCCGGAGGGGAAAACCTCCAACTTCTCCTCTGGGAACCAGGCTGGCTCTCTCTCGCTCCTCAGAGCAGGACTGGACTCCAACTCCCCCCGGACACCATGTGACCCCTATTTTATATGAGAGTCCCGGGATTACCAAGCAAATTAATGATTGGCTGAGACCAAAACATAAACCACCTATTACTCAACATGGAAATCAAACAAAACAGTCCTGCTGCAATAGCATCAGCCTGTTTAAATTTACTTGTAACAGAAGCTAACAAAAAAGGTCACCTGCTTAAAAGTAGGTGCCCACTACATATAATTTGTATTTTTTTGTGTAATAAATCATGTATTGATCATAATAGGTTATTTTATTTGAAGTCATCTTTTATATAGTTAATAATAGATTTTTTACCATTTATTATAAAATACTATCATAGATCTGTTACTATGCAGCAGTTCACTCAGATCAGAAGACATTTTTCGTAACTTTTAAGGATTTTTTGTAATCGTATAATCGTGCCCATTTTCCTTTATTTAATATATTTATTTAATATACTTTTTAACTTTTTGCCCGCTGAGCGGCCTGCATTGCGGCCTGCCCCATCCTGATTTGGTCTCTTGCTAGCTCTGTGAGAGCAGGTGTGAGAGCTGGAGTCACTGCCAGTTATATACCTCCATACAGCGGGTCTGAGCTTATCCCCACAGTGGTCTTCTTATCCCTCATGACAGCTGACTGCTTGATTGGTGATCCACATCCCCCCTGTGTGCAGCTTGCAAAATACTTTTATGTAAGTGTATCTGAATAAAGTGTTACTTGCTTTTACTATCAAACTGACCCAAGCGCCTTCTTTCTGCTGTTTTTGTAAAGTACAGCAGTGGGCAGCAAGAAAACTTAATTTACTGAATACAGGAACCATACTACCAAAGTGCATATTTGATGACTATACTAGGCCCAGAATGACTGGATGTGCACTGTAGAAATGAAGGAAAGAAGAAGAGAACAAAGGCAGCTTGCAGGATGATTTTACTGGCAGTGCAGTTCTTATGTTGTTCTTCTGCTGGCTATCATTGGGGTCCTTGTGGAATCATTGGTGCACTTAACAATAGTTTTAGTAAACCAACATGCAGTAGAGATGTGATATGGGTGATATAGAGGTGCAGTACAGGTGTAGTAAAGGTGCAGTATAGGTGCAATGAAGATGCAGTAGAGGTGATGTACATTTGATGTAACTCCAGTCCTTGTGGTGCAGATGAGAACTCTCACTGTAGAAAGGGGGCCCACTTAGTTTCCAGAAGAATGCTTAAGTGGTGGGACATAGTGGGGTGAAAGGATGCTCTGGTCTCCCTGCAGCAATGGTGCTGATGCAAGCACTGCTGTCTTTGCTGCCTTGGTGTATGTGCTGGTCTGGCCTCTCAGCAGTCTGGTCATTTTGCAACATATGTGCTCTCATTGATTCCCTTGGTGCCAAGAGAAAAAGCCTAGCTGAACAGTCTCAGGAAAGCAGCTGCCTTGCTTCACCTTGCCCCAGTGTCTCTTGGGAATTATAGTGCAAAGGGTCCATAAATTCCACAATATGGCTTGCTTCCTGGTCTTCACAACCCATGATCCTCAGCATTCTGCACAGGAATCCATAGACTTTTTTGGCTATATAGTAGTTCTTCCTCTGCTGTCTGGAAGGGATAGTGCTACACAACATTCAATATAATAGCAGAAAGCTGTATTCCAGCACCTGGACACATAAATAGAGTTTTAAATGGACCTCCTATGCCTGTAGCCTCCCTGGCGGTTTTCCCGAGTGTGGCTCGGGGTTAAAATTCAGTACCATTAGCGGTAACCCCGAGCCACACTCGGGATCGCATTGCAGGATCCTGGGGCGGCGTTACTTACCTTGTCCCCGGGATCCTGCGATGTCCCCCGCAGTGTCCGAGGGCTCCGTCCTCCTCCGAAGCCTCTCCGTGCCAGGCTCCGTTCCCTGCGAGCGGCGCGACGCACGGGGGCGGAGCCTGGCGGCAAATTCAAAAAACTGTCAAAATCATAACACATACAGTACTGTACTCTTACAGATTACAGTACTGTATGAAATGATTTCACATCCCTTTTGTCCCCAGTGCTCTGGCCCATGGCCTGCATGCAGTTTTACATGATATACACTGTTCTTTCTGCCTGGAAACTGGAGATTGTCCATAGCAACCAAAAAGTGTCCCTTTATGTCAAAAGTGGCTTTAGACCAGCTAGAAAACAGCGATAGTAAATTAGAACACTTGCAGAATTGAGCGATAGTGAATTGTGGGGAAATGTATTTTATTACTATTTTTTTAAATTTTTTTTAATTATTTATTTTTATTTATTATATTATAATTTATGTTTTTGTGTTTCAAACTTTATCATACCCGGGATATCTACTAGACTCTGGTTTGGACAGATTTAAGTGTGTTATTGTTAAGATTTACAGACCTACAATATAAAACGCCAAATTTCCATGCAAAATAATTGTACCGCTTTTAGCACCTAAAATCCGAAATAATCATACCGCCAGGGAGGTTAAAAGGAATCATTGTATACACATTCTAGTAACTAACTTTCCTGAAAAAAAAATCTAAATTGAAAATTTCCCTATTTTCTTTAAAGTTAGAAGCATGGACACGCTGTAAAATGATATTCTCTTCACTAGCACAGTTTTATTGTTTCTCTTCTTTTTTATGATGTCTTGTGCAAAAAGTTCTATTACATTTTTACCTCTACATTTTCACTATTCAGTGGGTGTTCATAGTGGGCTCCCGCTTTTCCTTGTCCCTTCCCCCCCTGTCTTTGCAGCAGATAGCCTTTATGTGTTATCAAGCATAGCAAAGCACTTTTGTTGCCATTATATTTTTACATAATATTTGTACTATAGCTGGTTAGATGTGTGGATTTCTGCATATGAACCAAGTACAAGGCATTAGGTGAGCCAAGAGTGGAAGATCTCTACCCACACATTATGTTGCTGACTATCAGTAACACATTCCTATGTATAATAAAAGTTTTGTGGAATTTCAAGAGGAGAAAAAAGAGTTAAATCAAATAGGCCTTTCCGCATACAAACAGTGCTGAAAGGAGTTGTGTTTTAAATATTAAATTGATCTAGGTACTTTCTCCACATACTTTCATACACATTTGGATGTACTGAACTGCTGTTCAGTAGAACTTTATTCCTAAAGGCTTCTTGAGTTTAGGAGCTTTTGGCTTTTTTTTGTCAAAGCTCCTAAACTCAACTCCATAAAAGCATGTGTCCACATAGGCTTTTAGCAGAGTTTAGGAGCTGCCAAGTTTAGGTAAGATTAAACCGCCCTTTCCTGAACACGTAAGAATTGCATTCAGGATAGGAAAGTTTTGACTGCCAGCCGCAGGTAGAAGCAAATTGCGGCAAAATTGCCGCAAAATCACGATAAAAAAAGCAGTTTGCATTTTTACCATGTTTTCCAGCAGCCACGGTCATAGTAGGCTAGTGTACATGTAGCCTTACAGTACACAGTTGAACAGCTTGATTGGTACATTCAGCTTGCCTATACATGGTTAAATCTATGGATGACCTTAGTCATATAGGGAGTGGAAAAGGGGACTGTGGAATGGGAAGAGGAAGAAAGAGTCACAGAGTTGAGAATGGTCATAAAAGTATTTGATACTTATTTAAAAAGCTAGGGTAAACATTCAGTCCATTATCTTTTGTGCCAAACAGAATTATCATTCATCGTTTAAATGTTTTTCTTTCCTTCATAACAGATAATGAGATAAATCATCTTCTTTCCTTTCTTTCCCATTGGTTAAGAAAAATTTTAGAGGATAGCAAAGGATGTGAGAATAGGGGGTATGGAGACTGCCATCTGGAATGGCATTTTAACTCTCCAGCTCCTCAGCCCATCCAGGGAATTTGGCCTTCTCCCACGTCCCAGCGTGGCACCCGCACACATACGTGGCTCTGAACATCCCCTCTACCATCTGAGGATGTCCCGCCAGCACAGAGAGGAGCCGCAGCTTAAGAATCTCTCCGGTTTCTTCACAACGATCTGGAAAAATATTAAGCAAAATGGTGGCGGGAGACAATTGCACCAGACCAAAGATGGTCCTCTAGTGGCAGCAACATTTATATTCCCACAGACAGCTGAAAATGGGGCTGGTCCCACAGAAAATAGTGGCAGATTGTTCCCAACATCTCTTAGCACCTGCATTCTGGCTAAATCAAGGCCGTAGAGTAACTCAGATGCAAATGACACCACAGGGCCCTTCATGGAGGTATGTGACCCATAAAACAACTCCTAACCCTGACCCAATTGCCTCATTACCTACAGTGGGACAGCCCATGACTGATATCCTCATGAAAGACATGCTCCTTTCCCTGCGCTCCTCCCTCAAGGCAGATATGCTTGCTTGCTTCCGAAAATGCACAGCTGATATACAAAATCTGGGGGAGAGAGTTAATCACCTAGAAGACTCAATGGGGGCTTGCATAGACTCCTATAACGACATGGTGGACGCTCTCACGTCCCGTTCGGAGGACATTGTATGGCTGATAAATAAATTAGCTGACTTAGAGGACCATTCTAGACATAATAATCTAAAACTTAGAGGCATTCCTGAATCTGTACAACCCTCTAATCTACCTCACTATGTCCATGACCTCTTTCAAGCTGTTGAACCGTCACTATCACCAGAAGATCTAACAATAGATTGAATTCATAGGATTCCTAAACCCTCATTTCTTCTTCAAGAAATTCCTAGGGATGTCCTAATGCGGATGCACTACTTTCAAGCAAAAGAATCTATTTTTACAGAGTTCCGCAAAATGGATCACCTCCCCATACAGGCTACAAACATTAGAGTGCTACCTGATCTCTCTGCTCATACACTACAAAGGTGCAAAAACCTGGTGTCCATTACCAAAGCCTTGAGGAACCATGATATCGGCTATCAATGGAAATATCCTGCCACATTCCAGGTCACCCGAGATAGCTCTACTTCTATTATCAATACAATCAACGAAAGGCTCCATCTTTTGAAAGAATGGAATATCATTTCCGTGGATCCACCTGATGCATACTCCTCTCGTATCTCCTTCAAGCCACCCAGGGAATCGTGAAAGAGCTCGGACACCCACTAGAACAAGAAGCAACTGCCGTTGGGCAACATCACCTAAGTACTAACAATGTTCTTTAGGATAGACATATGTGTCATATGTGTACCCTTACTGCTCACCAGCAAGTTTTATTTTCCCCACATACTGCAGTTAAGCTGCACTGTGCTCAAATCTTTTTTTAACTCTTTTGAATTATTTGAACCTTTTATCTGTCTTTTTTTATTTCTACTGTTCCTTTTTCATCGGTTCACACATTGTTCGATACAAATTCAACATGGCTACCAGTTTCATATTGTCCTCTGAGTTTTTTCTCCCTTGTCTCCTCTAAAGCATTGTGAATCAACTTGTTCCTACTATCTTCAGTATGACATTAGAACATTATTCTACTTTAAGGTATGTTTATCAATGTTCTTCACCAGTTCCCGAGTTCCCTGGCCTGATCTATGCATGGTCTGGAAGGATAAGACCAGCATCAACTACTTCTACTACCCCAATATCCCTTAAACTGCTATCTATCAATGCCCATGGGTTAAACCATCCTGCCAAACGCTTCTCCCTATGGGAAGAAACCACTAAATCCAAGAACGATATAATCATTGTCCAAGAGACCCACTTCAAGGCATCAGCTGCTCCAAAGTTCCAACACAAGGACTTTTCCTTTATTTTTTCTGCTCAGTTTTCCTCTAAAAAGAGAGGTGTTCTTATTGCTGTAAAGAACTCTGTAGACTTCAAGCTCCATTCTTCTGTTTTAGACGATGGTGATAGATATGTCATTCTGGTATGCACAATTAATAACAAGGTTTACACTATTGTGGGGGTATATGCTCCCAACTATAACCAGGGCAACTTCTTTTGCAAGCTCTTTAAATATATTGCCAAAGAAAAACAGGGTAATTTGATAGTGTGTGGCGACATGAATTCAGTAGTGGATCCCTTTTTAGATTCCACATCCAACAGAAAACATCTCCCATCTCCTCTGCCTAATCTCATGATGCATGAGGATATCTATGCTACATGGAGATGTCTTCACACATCAGAACGAGATTACACTTACCACTCTCCTAGGTTTAACTGCTACTCACGTATTGATCTATGCATAGTAGACAAATGGTTGTTGCAACGAATATCTTCTTCTGAAATTGCAGACATCACATGGTCTGACAATGCTGCTATATCCATAACAATTTCAGATTCAGAATTTCCTAGCCCCGCCCTATTATGGAGGTGTAATAATAAACTCATTAAAGAACAAACAATGAATAATGTGCTCACTCAATGGCTCCGCGACTACTTTCTCGTAAATGACACCCCCCAAAACAGATATCTTCTCCCTATGGAATGCACATAAGGCATATGCATGTGGTATTCTAATTCAGTTAGGGGCTTGAGCAAACAGAGCCCACTCCACAAAACTTCAACGCACTTTTAAAGATCTGCAAACATTAGAACGCACAAACAAATCAAACCCTGACCCCAGTAAAGCATCACAGCTAGCTAAGCTTCGCCTAGAACTTCGCTCCCTTCTGCAAGAAAAACATGAGCATATACTACGCCAGCTCAGATTAAGATTTTACTCCTTGCATAATAAAGGGGGGAAATTTCTAGCCTCCCGACTAAAGTCCCACAGAATTAAAACTAAAATTTCCTCCCTCTCTTACCCCGTCACTAAACAGAAAGTGTCCAACCCCCAACAAATTGCAGACACGTTCGCAGATTATTATGGGACACCTTATAACATAAAAGATGATCCCTCAGTTGTCCAACCCTCATCTGATGCGATCTCTGCCTTCTTAGCAGAACTCAAACTTCCCTCTTTGACTCCTGCTGATCTTGAGAAACTAAACCTCTTTCCAAATTGGAAATACAAAAAGCAATTCAATCTATGCCATGTGGGAAATCCCCCGGCCCTGATGGATTTATCAATGAATATTATCAAGTATTTTCCTCCCTCCTAAGCCCATACTAAACCACACTATTTAATGCTGCAGCAAATAGAACAAGGTTCCCGCAAGAGATGTGGAGAGCGCACATCGTTACTCTTCCCAAACCGACGAAAAACCTAGTCTGTCCGGCTAACTTTAGACTGATTTCTCTGCTTAACACAGATATCAAATTGTATGCATAGATCCTAGTGCAGAGATTACAAATTGTACTACCCTCTTTGATCCAGCCGGACCAGACAGGGTTTGTTCCCAGTAGATACACTTCTGATGCCACTAGGTGTGTACTCAACATTGTGTACTTTGTGGAGCGCAGCCAAATGCTTTCTCCGCTGCTCTCCATAGATGCAGAGAAGGCGTTCGACCAAGTTCATTGGGGCTACATGTCAAAAGTTCTTCAGAAATTTGGTTTTTAGGTGATGATCTTATCGGCTGTCTTGGCACTATATTCCTCTCCACCGGCCCAGGTGTACAAGGCAAGCTTACTTTCTAAACCATTCAACATATCCAATGGTACAAGACAGGGATGCCCACTATCTCCACAATCTGATGATAGAACCATTGGCAGAGAAGATCCTATTATACCCACAGATAACAGGGTTCCTTTTCATGGAGAGGCTTCATATTATAAATATTTTTGCAGACAACATTATCTTAATGCTAACAAAAACTCTCACAAGCACATGAAATCTTAACTGAATTTAGTGGTTTAGCTTACTACATGGTCAACCACTCAAAATCTTTAATTTTGAACCTGAACATCCCCAACCCTATCATATTCAAATTAAAAAAGAACTTCCTAACAGTCACCCCTTCCTACCTACCACCAAGGTGTCCATTCAAGTTTGGAGGAAGATGGTGCATTCCGCCTTTCAATACTCAGTTCACCTTGTTAAAAATGCACCGCTTGCAACACTAGAACACTTAATCCCAGACATTAAACTAGCAAGCTGGAAAAAATGTTACTTTAACTCTTTGGAAGATTTTCATCCCAAGGAGCATCTTGGCTCTCCAGAGATTCTTATTAATAAATAAGAACTCCCACGCTCCACCTTCTTCACTTTATACCATATCAATTGTTTCTTGACCACCTTTCCTCCTCCCACTATTAACGTTCACCCCAAAATTTGGCAGCTCTTCTCCAATCCTACAAAAGTCGCTAAAAGGAACCTCTCTCATATATAACATTTTAGCAAAACAAAACAAATGCTCCAATGGGAATCAGATCTTCAAGCCTCATTTTCTGATCACCAATGAACCCAAGCTATTCGGTACTCACACTCTATCACATATTGTGTAAACCATTAGGGACTAGCCTTAAAAACCTCTCTCTGAATATGTTTTCACCTAGTCAGAAAGTGGTGAATTGTTGCCACATCCCTGATGTATAGAAGAATAGAAGATCACCCTATGTGGGATTTTAAAGGCCACTAGCATAGAGTAGAGTAAAAAAAGCATTTCTTTATACATATGAAATTAGATCACTCACACATGTCACAAAAAACAAACAAAACATAGTATAACTTCACAGCAAGCATACAAATATGTTTAGATAGTAGTACTCTCCAAGCTCCAAAAGGATTCCGGTATTCAACGCATTTCTGGTTTCATCCCTTTGTCAGGAATATTTTCAAAAGGTAAGCACAGGGTTGGTGCAATGTATACTGCGCTATACAAGCAGGAATAACAGTGGAACACTGTGGAAGATTGAGTCAAATGGAGGCCTCCTGACACTGCCCCCCCAAGGTCAAAGGGAGGAGTATCTTACGAGAGATGGTTGGTCATATATCGGGGTGATATACAGAATACAGTGAGGTAGTTAAATGAACGTATATTCAATGTGATGAGTGTCAAAGGTATCTTTGCCTTAATGCTGCCCTTCTTGATCCATTGAATGTACAGTCAATTAGAATAGGTGACTTTCCTGTAATCTCCCATTTTCAAAGCCCTCTCTATTCAGACGCCATCCTCCCCACATAGGGGGTTCTTCCTTTCTTCTAAAAGTCTCTCTCATTTGGTACCTTATCCCATGCAGACTGGCCAAAATGTTCTCCACATGCTCTTCACTTTGCTGGGGTGGATATGGCGTCCTGGGTAATATTATGCATATTTTATGGTCTTGCAACAGCATCTGTAGCTTCTGGCAGAAAATGTTTCATATCATATTAGAAATAACTATTATTCTAACCCCTACTAACCCCGTATTGGCATGTCTCAACCTGGGTATTGACAAATTTCCTCTTATGTATCGTGGTATAATAGCTAATATTTTATTATCTGCTAAATTAACTATTATCAGGCATTGGAAAGAAGATCTGGCCCCTAACCCATTAGAGGTGTTACACACCACTCACCTACACTTCTTATGGCAAAAATCTATAGCCCTCCAACAAAATCCTTCCAATCCTTTGAAATAATGTGGAAACCATGGTCCCTCTGGTGCCCAGCATAGGTCCCCCAGAGCTCCATGAATACCCTCCTATAATTTTGAAGTTCGTATAATTTTGAAGTCCTGATATATTCCCCGTACTGCTTTTAAATACCTTTTTTGATATTCCATTTCTCTGTGCACTCCTCTTTTTCTTATCCTTATCTTTCCTTTCTTTCTTTCTTTCTTTCTTTCTTTCTTTCTTTCTTTCTTTCTTTCTTTCTTTCTTTCTTTCTTTCTTTCTTTCTTTCTTTCTTTCTTTCTTTCTTTCTTGATATAATTATAGTCATCTGACACTATAATGTTTTTAAGTATATTGTTATACTTTGTCTATTTCATATCAAGCCGGCTGCATCCATGATGTCATATGCAATGTATGTTACCTTTTCAGAAACCAAATAAAAATTATTGAAACTAAAGAAAAAAAAAGGATATGAGAACATTTACACAATAAAATGTGCAAATATTCTCTTCAGTCATCCAATTATGTAAAAATATGTTTACTTATTTCATTTGCATATAACTGAAGTGAATATTTACACAATTTATTGCATGAACATTCTCAAATCCTAATTCTAAATCAGTTTAATGCCGCGTACACAAGATCGGATTTTCAGATGGGAAATGTTTTGATGGGAGCTTGTTGTCGGAAATTCCGACTGTGTGTAGGCTCCATCGGACATTTTCCGTTGGAATTTCTGACAAACAAAATTTGAGATCTGGATCTCCATTTTTTCGACAACAAAATATTGTATCGTATATTCCGATCGTGTGTACACAATTCAGACGCACAATTGCTTGGAATCAAGCAGAAGAGCCACACTGGCTATTGAACTTAATTTTTCTCGGCTCGTCGTACATGTTGTACGTCACCGCGTTCTTGACCTTCAGAATTTCCGATAAGATTTGCGTGACCGTGTGTATGCAAGACAAGTTTGAGCCAACAACCGTCCGAAAAAAACATGGATTTTGTTGTCAGAATGTGCGATCGTGTGTAGAAAAGGCCATCACATAATTATACAAGAACTAGAGAAAAAGTGAGAGCAATGACTCTTGAAACATATAATTAAACAGCATTAGAATATAGCAAAAAGAAATACTCCAATTCTGTCTTTTTTTTAGTTCAAAGTTTGAGTGTCCATCCACTGGCATTTCTTCATAATTCCATTATCTGCTTCACAAACTTTATTTGTGAATTTTCTTACCAGCAATCACTGATATTTTTGCACAGCCTCTACACTATTTTTCTCCAAGTGTTATTTTCCAGCAAGAATTTAATCTGACTAGCTATTATTATGTTGCACCATAGACAGTACTTATTACAGACACTCTTTGAATACACTTTGTTGTGTTTATTGTATTCTGTCAGACCCCAGTAGACTGACCAGATGTCTCTACTTTTCAGGAGCAATCCATTTTTTCAGCAGGACCTGTTCTGGTTTTAAGATTTTCCTCCCTTACTGTAGCCCTGGAAATGAAAATGTTTTATTTATAGCAGTTGGCACGTTATCAGAGCAGTAATTAGTGTCAGAAATCACAAACTGACTAATGAGGTGTAAGTGTGCAAAATAATGTGGACGGAATGACAGCAGTGATGAAAGGTGCAAAAAGCTTCTAATCAGAAAGAAACAGGCATTGTATGCAAACAGAGCTAAAAGACTACAATATAATAAAATGAGTGAGATATTGTTATGTTTTAAAAGGCGAGTATTTATGTCACGGGTGACTGCAAGGCTTGCTGAGTGCACTGAAGCCCTATTCAAGTCAAGGTGACTTAGTGGCATGGGCAAGAGTTTTTATCACATTAAAGGGCTAATAGCAAAAAATAAAAATAAAGCAGCAGTAGTCAGAGACCTTTACCATCCCAAAAGTGAAAGATAATACTCCAGAATATTTTTTCATTTTTTTAGAATAAGAGTTTGCATGTTCTCCCTGTGCCTATATGGCTTCTTGTCCCTCTGACGTACGTAGAAGAGATCAAGCTTGTGGCTGTCACCAGGACTAAAAAACATGGAATGCAATAAAACTGAATCCATTTTGCTAAAATATGATAAAATCCAAAAGCCAAAACAACAGCAGTGGGGGACAGAGAGCAAAGTTAACTACTTGCCGACCTCCATACATTTACTGTGGGCGCAAAGAACAGGCAAAGCGATGCACCTGTATGCAGCGATGTGCCCCCCCCTCCCCCAATTCCGGGGTTCGGAAAACATTTGCTTCTTTTCAAGCACTGTAACAGCAGTAACTTTAGTGTGTGGGATGTGTGTGCATTCCTTTAGCCCAGAGTATACTGGGATGAACAGTATACTCTGGGCTGAAGGAATGCACACAGATCCCATGCACTAAAGTTACAGTACTGCTGTTACAGTCCATGAAGAGAAGCAACTGCTTCTCTTGACTTTATTTCAAGTTTTTTTTAATCAGTAGTTTTTATTGAATTATAAAGGTTTCACAAACAATGGATGATGTACAATGCAGGGATATCTCTAATAGAAGTTATATGCAGGTTAAATTCAGTAGAGCATAACTCATGTCAGTATATAACATATATGACAGTTATGGAGTCAGCTTAAACAGCTAACTGGGTATAACAGGTGTGTAGAACTAATTGCATATGTCTGGTATGGGTGTATCTCCTAGTGCTAGTTACTCCTATTCAACCAGATTGACCAGACTTAGATGAACTTGGTATGTGTGAGGGAGTTGGTCACCAGCAGACATTTGTATAAGTAGTTTAATTGTACCATGCTTACGACAGAGACATGCAGAGACATTTGGGGAATCATCTGACTTCCATTTCCTGAGTACAGAGCAGCGAGCTGCGAGAAGTATGTGAGTGACTATTGGTCTAAGGGGTTGCGGATACATGTCTATACCAAGATTAGGAAGAACTAGACCTGGTTCTAGGTTGGCGAAAATCTGTGTAGTGAAGATAGTATGCAAACTGCTTGTGTCCAAAACTGGTCAGGCTAGGGAAATCCCAGAGTATGTGTAGCATGTGGCCTGTTTGCCCACAGTTACCTCAACACATAGGTGATAGGAAAGGGGAGAATTTGGCCAGTCTATAAGGAGTTGGCATGAGCCAAACAACCCCCGGTTCAGTTTGCAGCAGAACATGCGAACAGGCAAAAAATTTGTGTGAACACGCAAACACCGTTAAAGTCTATGGGACACGAACATGAAAAATCAAAAGTGCTCATTTTAAAGGCTTATATGCAAGTTATTGCCAAAAAAAAGTTTGGGGACCCGGGTACTGCCCCAGGGGACATGTATCAATGCAAAAAAAGAGTTTTAAAAACTGCCCTTTTTTCTGCAGCAGTGATTTTAATAATGCTTAAAGTGAAACAATAAAAATGAAATATTCCTTTAAATATCATGCCTGGGGGGACCCTTTAGTCTGCCTGTAAAGTGGTGCATTTTTCCCATGTTCATAACAGTCCTCCAGCAAAATGACATTTCTAAAGGAAAAAATGTAATTTAATATTGCTCACGACTGTAATGTATTGTCAGATCCCAGCAATATACATAAAAAATCATTGAAAAAAAACGGTGTGGGTTCCCCCCCCCTTGTCCATACCAGGCCCTTCAGGTCTGGTATGGATATTAAGGGGAACCCCGGGCCAATTTTTTTTTAAATGGCGTGGGGTCCCCCCTAAAAACCATACCAGACCTGAATTAAGGGGAACCCTGTGCCAAAATAAAAAAAATGGCATGGGGATCCCCCAAAATCCATACCAGGCCTGAGGGGCCCGGTATGGATTTTGGGGGATCCCCATGCCATTTTTAAGGGGAATCCCATGCCAAAATTGAAAAAAATGGCCGGGATCTGGGGGGCCCTTTGTTAAAGGGGGCTTCCAGATTCCGATAAGCCCCCCGCCCGCAGACCCCCACAACCACAGGGCAAGGGTTGTGGGGATGAGGCCCTTGTCCACATCAACATGGGGACAGGTGTATTGGGGGGACCCCAAAGCACCCTCCCCATGTTGAGGGCATGTGGCCTGGTACTGTTCAGGAGGGGCTATCTCATCCCCTCTTTTCCGGCGGCCTGCCAGATAAGAGTCTGGTATGGATTTTGAGGTGGACCCCACGCCATTTTTATTTTTATTTGGCGCGGGATTCCCTTAAAATCCATACTAGACCTGAAGGGCCTGGTAAGGATCCACAACATTTTTTTTTACATTTTAGCACGGGGTTCCCCTTAAAATCCATTCGAGACCTGAAGGGCCTGGTATGGATTTTGGGGGGCCCCTACGCCATTTTTTTTATTTTGGCGCAGGGTTCCCCTTTACCACTTCAATACACTATATTATATATACTACACTGCCTGAATATAGATTCTACACTGAACATCTAAACTACACCAAATGCAGAGCAATAACCATTTATCTATGATGAACATATCTATACGTGAGTATGTGAGGTGTCTGGAGGAGAAAAAAGATGTAGTCTCTTTCGCTTGCATGTTGGCATTTCTAGACATCAAACATCTATTCAAAGTGGAGCAAATGATGCAGTGAGGCAATGTGACCTTTTCTATGTGAGTTAGAGTCCAGGTGGGGGTCCACAATGAAATTGAAGTCACCACATAGTAGAATGTGGCCATGCTTGATAGGAGCAATGCATTTAAAGAGTGTGATGCCTTTAATGGAGTTCAGTGGCCACGCCCCCTCCTTTATTTTAAGTTTTTATGGGTACACACTATGTGGATTTCTCTCTGTCTTTGGGTACATACAATCTTATGACTGAGACCTGATAGAGGCACCTCAGGTGATGAGCACCATTGTTCCAATATTAGAAGGATCCAAGCTGGAAGGATTTCCAGAAGCCCTTTTGTAGAGGCATTATCTGACCTTCCTATCATAAGAAGGTCATGGCTGTTTCTTTGAAACTTCTTTGAAAAAATGTACTTTTTGTCTGGAACTCCACCTGAAAACTAGCAGCACATGTCCTGGTATGTGCGTGCACCTAGGTATACATGTGCCTATAGCATCATAACTGTATATCTGAATTGTGAGCTCTAAGGCACTCTTGCCTCTGACTGCTAGTTTCAGGAGATCTGTAGTGAGATTTGGTGATGTCACTATGTTCTTCTTGCTGGAGGTTCTGACATAAGGAAGAAAAGTTCTGCTTCTATCAAGATGGCTACCTTCAGAGAGACACAGACACAATGCAGAACAAGACAAATTACATTAGTAAAGGAGAAAGATCAGTTGCAGGGAACCTCAGGCTACACTGATGACTATCCCTTTGCCTTCTGCCTGCCTTTTTGGAACACAGCTTCTAGAATTCAGTTTCTCTTTAAGGCAGTATATTGGAGGGGGCTGTTTAAGTGTCAGAGTATATCTACAATCAGGCACTTTAAAAATGCTTCATTTTTTCTAAATTTCTTCTCTTAACCCTTTCCTGTGGGAACCTCTCATTCTTCCAGGCGCGCGTCATATGATGTCTACCTGTTCTCGTCGCTCAAGCTCGCTGATCGGAGATAAGGCATGTCCCTTGGGTCACAGCCCATTCCCAATCAGGGTAAAGAGCCATTGAAAATAAAGAGGACCTGTCTTTGAGCCCATCAGAGTACCCATCTCAAGCCCATCAGAGTACTTGAATACCTGTCTCCAGTGCTGAGTACCTGAGTACCTATCTGCAGTCCAGAGTACCCAAGTACATATCTGCTGCCCAGAGTACCCGAGTACCTATCTGCAGCTCATCAGAATACCCAAGAACCTATCTGCAGCCCATTAGAGTACCTGAGTACCTGTCTCAAGCCCATCAAAGTACCCGAGTACCTATCTGCAGCCCATCAGAGTACCCGAGTGCCTGTCTGCAGCCCATAAGAGTACCCGAGTACCTGTCTTAAGCTCATCAGAGTACCCAGGTACTTGTCTGCAGCCCTTCAGAGTACCTGAGTATCAATCTGCATCCCATCAGAGTACCTGAGAGTACCCGAGTACCTATCTGTATCCCAAAATAGTAGCCGAGTACCTGTCTCCAGCTTACCAGAGTACCAGAGTACCTGTCTCCAGCCCATTAGAGTAACCTAATACCTGTCTCCAGCCTATCACAGTCCCCAAGTACCTGTGCCCAGCCCATCAGAGTATCAGAGTACCCGAGTACCTGTCTCATGGGGTCATTTTGTGGGCAGTGTAATATATGCTCCTAAAATGCCTGGAGCTGCTACTTGGATGTTGGGCCTTTGTATGTGGCCAGACTGTGTAAAAGTCTCACACATGTGGTATTACCATACTCATGACAAGTAGCAGAATATGTTTTGGGGTGTAGTTGCAAGTATGCCTATGCCATGTGTGAGAAATAATTCATTGATATGACAATTTTGTGTAAAAAAAATAATAGTAATTATTTCTTAATTTTCCTAAGAATTGTGGGAAAAAATTACAACTTCAAAAAACTCACCATGCCTCTTACTAAATACCTTGGACTGTCTACTTTCCAAAGGGGGTCATTTGGGGGACATTTGTACTGTCCTGACATTTCAGGGCCTCAAGAGATACATATCCTGTGATCCAAGGCAGACACAATAGAACATTGGAATACAGCCCCACCCCAAACTAGCACAGCAAATAGTACACAACAGCATGAGACAACACACAATATATACACACAACATTGTGAAGCAGTCACTATTTATAATATGGCACATATGGGGTTCCCAGAGTTTTGTGTTTTGGGGGGACATGGACTTGAATCCCAGTAACATTACTTCCAGGTTCCCCAGGCATACAGCTCACAACGAGCACTGTTCCCCCAAATGCCAGGGCCCATAATCAGGAGGCAAGAGGCTGGCATTCAGTCCCCTCCAAAAGCCTCTGTCCCGGCTAGGTCTGTCACATTTCTCCCCTTTTGGCAGGAGACTAACACAGGAGGAGACCCCAGACGGGTTGACTCAGCGCCTCAGCTGGGGAAGTTCCTTGTAACTCCACAGATACTGCTGTTGGTACTGGGCAGAGCACACTGAAGTTTGGCCCTGATACCAGCTCTTCTGCTGGAGGCTCATCAGGTTGTTCTTCCTCAGCAGAAAAGTCTATCAAATCCCCTGTCTCTACAACTGGTGTCTGGGGATAGAAGTTCACAATCTCATGTTCGTGGAACCCAGAAGATGCTATCAGTGCTGGGCAGAGGTTAGCAGAACTCTGCCCTGTTGTCAGCACTTCAGCTTTGGGGATGGCAATCTCCAGATTTTCCACTGCCGATTCTTCAGCCAGGATTTCGGAGTTGTCAACTGGTATTTCCTGATAGTCCCAGGCAAAGGGAGCCCCACCCTGCTGCTGAGCAGAGTCTAGCAGCTGTCTGTAGGCGATCTCCAGCTCCCATTCCTGAACGGCCAGAAACTCAAAATCTTCCTGTGCCCAGTGCCCTTCTGAGACATTCGGTCTTCGCTCTCTGTGCTCCATTATTTCCTCCAAACACCACTCCCAATCACTCCCAAAGTCAGGGTCCCTGGACAGCCTCCAATACAACAATCCCAAGCCATCATAGTCAAAGCCTTCCGTGGGGCTGTCATCCACTGACCACGGGCACTCTTGGGCTACAAACCACCGGAGGGCTCTGTAGCTCTTGTCCAACCTCATCTCTGCCTGGATCAGCCTGAATAACTTAACTCCTGCTTTGGTTGTTCTCCCAATAACAGCATTCGTACTTCATACTGCGACCAGTACCTTACATG
This sequence comes from Aquarana catesbeiana, assembly GCF_042186555.1. Lineage (NCBI taxonomy): Eukaryota > Metazoa > Chordata > Amphibia > Anura > Ranidae > Aquarana > Aquarana catesbeiana. The sequence continues at coordinate 151,797,480 of NC_133328.1, read as the reverse complement.
GATGGAGGGGAGAACTTTTCCCTGGTGTCGCTGCTCACGGGCTAGCGCTTCCTTCCAGAGTTTGCATCGGATAGAATCAGACCATCCCAGCAGAACCTGCTCTGATACTGGTCCTCTATGCTGTATCTGCATCTCTCGCAACCTCCTTCTGAATTCCTCTTCCATGGTGGCTGGTATCTGTACCTCTCCTCTTCCTTTAGTTGGTGCTGCTGTGACTCCTGCTGCTGCAGCAACTCTTTGCTGTAGCCAATTTGCATCCACAGCCACTATAACTAGGTCTATGATCTCCGCTGTAGGGTTAGGACCATAATGTGCCAGTCTAAAAGCCCAATCAAACCATGCCTCTTCAGGTGTCCTATCTGTTATGCTGGGCCTTTCGGTTATGTTGGGTCTTTCGGCTCTATCCATTTCGACGATAATGTCCCTCTTCTTACGGTTGTTGGCCGGTCGGCCCTGGTTCTCCAGTGAGTCCTTGAGGGAAGAGAGCTTTGGCCATTCATACTGTGCTTCCATTGTCCTGTGTCCTCTTGTAGCTGTCCTTCTGGGCTGTGGGAATGATCCCACTGCTTTGCCACCAGTTGTAATGACAACCCGAGTATGAAAGGGGTTAAAGTCGTTTAGGACATTCCATACCCAAACACAAAGGCAGCTACCGAACACTTCCATCAGCCGAACCAGGAACCCATACAAATAATTCTCCCCCAAGTACGAGACAAGATGCTCTCTCTTGAGGTTCAAGCAGGAATGAATCTTTATTCAAAAACATGTTATACAGATCCTACTTCAAAACACTCCCCCCACCCTTGGAAAACAGGGCGGGTTAAACTGTCCAATGACAATGGACACACAGGTCAGGTGTGTTTAATGTCTCATCAGTACACAGTCTTATCAGCAGGGAGAGCTGTTTGAGGAATCCCCCTCCCTCCATAGATATACACATTCTGTGATCCAAGGCAGACAGACACAATAGAACATTGGAATACAGCCCCACCCCAAACTAGCACAGCAAATAGTACACAACAGCATGAGACAACACACAATATATACACACAACTAGGGATGAGCCGAACACCCCCTGTTCGGTTCGCACCAGAACTTGCGAACAGGCAAAAAATTTGTTCAAACTCGCGAACACCGTTAAAGTCTATGGGACACAAACATGAATAATCAAAAGTGCTAATTTTTAGGGCTTATATGCAAGTTATTGTCATAAAAAGTGTTTGGGGACCCGGGTCCTGCCCCAGGGGACATGGATCAATGCAAATAAAAAGTTTTTAAAATGGCAGTTTTTTCGGGAGCAGTGATTTTAATAATGCTTAAAGTGAAACAATAAAAGTGTAATATTCCTTTCAATTTCATACCTGGGGGGTGTCTATAGTATGCCTGTAAAGGGGCGCATGTTTCCCATGTTTAGAACAGTCTGACAGCAAAATGACATTTCAAAGGAAAAAAAGTCATTTAAAACTACTCGCGGCTATTAATGAATTGCCGGTCCGACAATACACATAAAAGTTCATTGATAAAAATCGCATGGGAATTCCCCACAGGGGAACCCCGAACCAAAATTTAAAAAAAAAATGACATGGGGGTCCCCCTAAATTCCATAACAGGCCCTTCAGGTCTGGTATGGATATTAAGGGGAACCCCAGCCAAAATTTATTTTAAAAAATGCCATGGAGTCCCCCTCAAAATCTATACCAGACCCTTCTGGTCTGGTATGGATTTTAAGGGGAACCCCGTGCCAACATTTTTTAAAAAATGGTGTGGGGTCCCCCTAAAAATCCATACCAGACTCTTATCCGAGCACGTGACCTGGCAGGCCGCAGGAAAAGAGGGGGGACGAGAGAGCCCCCCTGAACCGTACCAGTCCACATGCCCTCAACATTGGGAGGGAGCTTTGGGGTAGCCCCCCAAAACACCTTCTCCCCATGTTGATGGGGACAAGGGCATCATTCCCACAACGCTTGCCCGGTGGTTGTGGGGATCTGCGGGCGAGGGCTTATCAGAATCTGGAATCTGAACCCCAGATCCCGGCCCTCCCCCCTGTGTGAAATGGTAAGGGGGTACAGAAGTACCCCTACCATTTCACTAAAAAAGTGTCAAAAATGTTAACATGACAAGAGACAGTTTTTGACAATTCCTTTATTTAAATGCTTCTTCTTTCTTCTTTCTTCTATCTTCTCTCTTCCTTTGGTTTCTTCCTCCATCTTCTTCTTCTTCTTCTGGTTCTTCTGGTTCTTCCTCCGATGTTCTCGTCCTGCATCTTCATCCGCGGAGTCTTCTTATCTTCTTCTCCTCGGGCCGCTCCGCATCCATGATGGCATGGAGGGAGGCTCCCACTGTGTGACGCTTCTCCTATTCTGACGGTTCTTAAATAATGGGAGGCGGAGCCACCCGGTGACCCCGCCCCCCTCTGATGCATGGGGACTTGACAGGACTTCCCTGTGGCATTCCCTGTGATGTCAGTAGCGGGTGGGGTTACGTAACGGGTGACCCTGCCCCCCTCTGACATCATGGGGAATGCCACAGGGAAGTCCCCGTCAAGTCCCCATGCATCAGAGGGGGGCGGGGTCACCGGGTGGCTCCGCCCCTGTTATTTAAGAACCGTCAGAAGAGGAGAAGCGTCACACCGCAGGAGCCTCCCTCCATGCCATCATGGATGCGGAGCGGCCCGAGGAGAAGAAGATAAGAAGATGCAGGACGAGAACACTGGAGGAAGAACCAGAAGAACCAGAAGAAGAAGAAGATTGAGGAAGAAACCAAAGGAAGAGAGAAGATAGAAGAAAGAAGAAAGAAGCATTTAAATAAAGAAATTGTCAAAAACTGTCTCTTGTCATTTTTAACATTTTTGACAGTTTTTTTGTGAAATGGTAGGGGTACTTTTGTACCCCTACCGGGTGGCTCCGCCCCCGTCATTTAAGAACCATCAGAAGAGAAGAAGCGTCACACAGCGCGGGAGCCTCCCTCCATGCCATCATGGATGCAGAGCGGCCTGAGCAGAAGAAGATAAGAAGACGCCGCGGATGAAGATGCAGGACGAGAACACCGGAAGAAGAACCAGAAGAACCAGAAGAAGAAGATGGAGGAAGAAACCGAAGGAAGAGAGAAGATAGAAGAAAGAAGAAGCATTTAAATAAAGGAATTGTCAGAAACTGTCTCTTGTCATTTTTAACATTTTTGACAGTTATTTTGTGAAATGGTAGGGATGCTTTTGTACCCCCTTACCATTTCACACAGGGGGGATGGCCGGGATCTGGGGGTCCCCTTGTTAAAGGGGGGTTCCAGATTCCCATAAGCTCCCCACCCGCAGACCCCCACAACCACCGGCCAAGGGTTGTGGGGATGAGACCCTTGTCCCCATCAACATGGGATCAAGGTGTTTTGGGGGGATACCCCAAAGCACCCTCCCAATGTTGAGGGCATGTGGCCTGGTACGGTTCAAGAGGGGGGGCGCTCTCTTGTCCCCCCCTCTTTTCCTGCAGCCTGCCAGGTTGCGTGCTCGGATAAGGGTCTGGTATGGATTTTTAGGGGGACCCCACACCATTTTTTTTTAAATTTCGGCATGGGGTTCCCCTTAAAGTCTATACCAGACCTGGTATAAATTTTGAGGGGGACCCCACGCCATTTTTTTTTTTTTTTACATTTTGGCTGTGGTTCCCCTTAATATCCATACCAGACCTGAAGGGCCTGGTATGGAATTTAGGGGGACCCCCACGTCATTTTTTTTTTTTAAATTGTGGTTTGGGGTTCCCCTGTGGGGAATTCCCATGCCGTTTTTATCAATGAACTTTTATGTGTATTATCAGACCGGCAATGCATTAATAGCCGCGAGTAGTTTTAAATGACTTTTTTCCTTTGAAATGTCATTTTGCTGTCAGACTGTTCTTAACACGGGAAACATGCGCCCTTTTACAAGCATACAAGCATACTATAGACACCCCCCAGGTACGAAATTTAAAGGAATATTACACTTTTATTGTTTCACTTTAAGCATTATTAAAATCACTGCTCCCGAAAAAACGGCCGTTTTTAAAACTTTTTTTGCATTGATCCTTGTCCCCTGGGGCAGGACCCAGGTCCCCAAAAACTTTTTGTGACAATAACTTGCATATAAGCCTTTAAAATTAGCACTTTTGACTTCTCCCATAGACTTTTAAAGGGTGTTCTGCGGCTTTCGAATTTGCCGCGAACACCCCAAATTGTTCGCTGTTCGGAGAACGGGCGAACAGCCAATGTTCGAGTCGAACATGAGTTCAGCTCAAACTCGAAGCTCATCCCCACACACAACATTGTGAAGCAGTCACTATTTATAATATGGCACATACAGGGTTCCCAGAGTTTTGTGTTTTGGGGGGACATGGACACTTTTTTCCTGCAGCCCTGAGGTTCTCGGGTTGGATACCGGATAGGATGCTATCTTCATGGAGTTTGCATATACCAAGTTTCCTACTGGGTTTCCTACTGGTATTCTGGTATCCTCCCCCACACCAAGGATGTGCTGGTAGGCATCTGTCTAATTTTGCCCCAGTATGTGTGTGCCTATATGTATATATGTTAAATAGGGGCCTTAGCTCCTTGAGGGAGACAACTGATGGGAATGCACAGTTTATAAAGCACTCTGTAAAATTTTTCCTGCTATAAAAATAACTATAATAGTCTCCACAGAACTATGCTTCATCATGTCATCCATAGATGTAGATCCAGCATCAACCACAATGAACAGTGTCCGATGAAACGCTACCCATGATTCTCGTCTTCTTGTTTAAAAGTTGAAACAAAAAGCAGGCAGAGATCTGTCATATAGACACTGATATCACAAATAAATGACCGACTCCAGCCAGAGGTATGGGTGAGCGGGTGAACTAGCCCATTCTGACTTGAATGTGGAGCTCATCTCTATACAACAGGGATTACTAGAAATGTGAATCTACACTCAGGTGTATAGTCAAATAACTGTAAAGCTGCCAACACAAAAGTTCTGATACAAAACATATATACAATAAAACCAAAAATGTGCAGCACTAATCTTTTGCATATTAATAGAAATTTTTTTACAGTGCATATTTCATGTTCAAGTGAAAACAAATCACAAGTAGTGATAATAATCCTACACACATATAACAAATGCATACAATTTCTGGTGTGCGTGAGACAATCTGTGTTAACCATCCATACACATAACAATCTGTGACCAATCTTGATTTAGACCATCTCTGACCAATCTTAATGTGTTCAAAAGTCCAAGTGACAAAAAGTGAACAATCAGACATATAACTTAGACATGTATACATCCCAATGGATGAATTTGTGTACCGTATATACTCGAGTATAAGCCGAGTTTTTCCAGCACATTTTTTTGTATTCGAGTCAAGCACTTTTACGAGATACGGGGCCTCAAAGTCGGTCAACTGTGTCCATCTGCAGCAATGTCATTTTGGGACCCTTTGGGTCCAGAGACCCCAAATTTTGGCTGCAGCTAGGGGCATCTAGGAACCCTTAACGAGTTTGAAGTTCGGGGGACCTATGGCTGCAAATGGGCACAGTGAGGCATGCAAATGGGCACAGTGAGGCATGCAAATGGGCACAGTGAGGCTGCAAATGGGCATTGTTGAACCTCTTTTCCACTTACAGTAGCTGCGCATTTCTCCCCCTAGGCTTATACTCGAGTCAATAAGTTTTCCCATTTTTTTGTGGTAAAATTAGGTGCCTCGGCTTATATTCGGTTTGGCTTATACTCGAGTGTATACGTTTTTTTTAGGAACATCCAGCATGGTACACATAGCCAACCATAACTGTATACCAGAATGCAATGAACCTCCATAATTGAGTGGTAACAACTGCTTGTGGGATTAATCCCTAAAGCTTAGGATGAACTCAATTCCTCCCAGTAAAAGGGCATGCTTACAATTTCTTAAAAAAAAAATAGGAAATAAAAGTGTAGTAAATTAAAATAAACAGCTCTATTTAAAAGGCAAAAGTGCTCATTCACATTTAACCACTTCAGCCTCAGAAGGATTTGCCCCCTTCATGACCAGGCCGTTTTTTAAGATACGACACTGCATCGCTTTAACTGACGATTGCACGGTCGTGCAACGCTCTATCCAAACAAAATTGACATCCTTTATTTCCCACAAATAGAGCTTTCTTTTGGTGGTATTTTATCACCTCTGTGGTTTTTATTTTTTGCACTATAAATATATATTTTTTACTTTTTACTATAATACATATCCAAAATATGAAAACAATTTTGTCATTTAAAAAAAAATTTTTTTTTTTTAATGGCCCTTTAAGAGCTATGGGCGCATAAGTGATGTTTGGAAACGGGTGGGGGCAATCTTCCCCTCACTCATCTCCATACCCAGCAAGGGTGAAGATCCAATTGCCTCCACCGCTGCTAACGGCTCCGGTAAGCGGCATGGGGGCACCGGAGCGCAGCAGGAGGAGGGGCCCCACTCCCGCTGCCGATAAAAGTGATCTCGCAGCAAATCCGCCGCAGAGACCACTCTTATTGGAAAGTGGACCGCCGGCCGAAGAAGAGGATACCAGGGTTATGGCAGCTAGCTGCTGCCATAGCAACGATGTTCCTCTTCAAAGTAAGGACGTATATTGGCATGCAGAGGTCCATAAGTGGTTAAGATTGGTCTCAGATTGTCTCAATCGAGACTGGTCTCAGATGTGTATGGATGGTTGACACAAATTTATTCATGCACACAGGATTTATATTCACATTGCAATTGATCAAATATTGTTATGTTTGTGGAAAATTCTCACTAATTGTAATTGTTTTCACTTGCACATGAAATATGCACTGTAAATGTGTAATAATTTTGGATTCAATTTCTAATTATTTGCAATTGTTTGGTTTTTACTATCTAATAAGGATACACAACAAAAACACAAGCACATTTCTAATAAAGCGGGAAGTTCTGCTCCCCACCCACTGCAGGTGTCCTACACATCCATCTGCAGTGACATATTTGCTGACTGAATTGAGTACAACATCACTTTACACAATTTGCTAAAGGAACATTCTTTATTTCTTTAGTAAATTAGCCCTGTATTAAATAATTGATAAAAGCTTTTGTGCTCCTGTCCCTATATGACCAAAATGTTCTTATTTCCCTACTGCTGTATGACCCAATTGGGATCTATCACTGTGGGGGCCTAAGAGACTCCCAAAGCCCAGCAGGTAATTTCAAAAAAATATCCTACTTTTATGTTCTTCCATAATTATCAGTCTCACTAGATAGTGACAGTTTTCTACTTGATTGGATTACACATTGCCTTTACTATTGGCATTGTTGTTAAATGTGCCCTATATTGCATTCCTGCTTCTTATTTTGTAATGTACCAAAAACTATAGTTTCAAGTTGCATAAAAAAAGCTTTCTAGCTAACATGGTGTTATCTAAGTTTTGAAGTAAATTGATGTAATTACTGAATCCTACATTGGGGTATAGTAAAAGTGTCCCAGGTTTTTATTAGAATAATTGATCACTTTATTTTAGAACAACATTGCATCATACAGATGTCTCTTATGGTACAAAAAAACATGGTATCCTAATAATCCTATGAAGAAAAACTAAGAGCTAATTCACGCATTGTGCAGTGACAGAGGTTTTACTGCATTGTAAAATGTCTGTCACCGCAAGGACATACAGGAAACAATTGTCCCATTCACACTGCAAGGCAGCCTAGGGCTGTGCTACAGCGGGCGGTGATAAAATGCAGACATACTGCATTTTATTTCAGAGCACCATACAGAATTGCGTGACACTGTACAGCATGCACATCGCCATGAATGAAGTGCACAATTTATATAAACAATAGACTCAGTGAGAAGGGGAAACAAAGGAGGAAATTATACTGTATTAATTAAAGCTTCAAGCTTTTAATGAAGATTAAAACTACATACAACAAGCAGAAGTAAAATCACATATAGTAAATCACAATGGCGGGTGTGATGACATCACCGCTGTAGCTCTTCCAACGCATTTTGTTCAAAATAACATAATTAACCACTTCAGCCCTGGAAGATTTTACCCCCTTCCTGACCAGAGCACTTTTTGCGATTCAGCACTGTGTTGCTTTAGCTGACAATTTCGCAGTCGTGCGACGTTGCACCCAAACAAAATTGACGTCCTTTTTTTTCCACAAATAGAGCTTTATTTTGGTGGTATTTGATCACCTCTGCAGACAAAAGTGTGACGATTTTGAAAAAAATGCAATATTTTTTACTTTTTGCTATAATAAATATCCCCCATAATATATATATACATTTTTTTTTCCTCAGTTTAGGCCGATATGTATTCTTCTATATATTTTTGGTAAAAAAAAATCGCAATAAGCGTATATTGATTGGTTTGCACAAAAGTTAAAGCGTCTACAAAATAGGGGATAATTTTATGGCATTTTTATTATTATTTTTTTATTAGTAATGGCGGCGATCTGCAATTTTTTTATCGGGACTGTGACATTATGGCGGACACATCGGACACTTTTGACACTATTTTGGACCTTTGTCATTTATACAGCGATCAGTGCTATAAAAATGCACTGGTTACTGTGTAAATTACACTGGCAGGGAAGGGTTTAACCACTAGGGGCGATGAAGGGGTTAAGTGTGTCCTAGGGAGTTATTCTAACTGGGGGGTGGGTTACTAGTCACTTGACAGTGATCACTGGTCCCGATGACAGGGAGCAGTGATCTCTGTCATATCACAAGGCAGAACGGGGAAATGCCTTGTTTACATAGGCACGTGCTGCCGCCTGCTATTCCTGCCTCTTAAAGGAGAGGTACAGGTATGCCCATTTGCCCACCGCTGCCATTGTGCCGACGTATATAGGCGTGCAGTGGTCGGCAAGTGGTTAAGGGGTAAAGGAGTATAATTTATACTAGTATATACTCCTTTACCCCTGATAATGTTCTTTTGATTGAAGCCCGTCGGAAGGAGCTACAGCGGTGACATGATCATACCTTCTGGGGTTTTGCACGTGTATGATTTACTATGTGCAATTTTACTCCTGCTTGTTGTAAGTAGTTTTAACCTTTATTAAAAGCTTGAACCTTTATTTACTACACTGTGAGTTCCTCCTTTGTATCCCCTTCTCACTGAGTCTATTGTAGACCATTCTAGTTATATGGTAATCCATTCTGGAGTCCTGGATCTTCACATCCATCCATCCCATGGGGATACTTTAAAAGGGTGCAGCCAGACCACCATCTTGGGGTCATAGTAGCTGGTAGGCAGCTTGTGAGTGGAGTGTGCACTTTGGGTGTGAAGAATTCTTTTATTTACATTTGAGCATGGAATCCCAATAACGCAAAAGTGTTTATATGAACTTTTTGCACAACATTTCTTTTGATGGACTTCATTGGACTATTTATTATTTTTTCTCAATTTTTTCTTAATTTTCTTTTCATTTGTACATATGGTCTTTGATGTATATAGATTTTTTTCACTTGATCACTGTGATTATGACTTTATGCACTTTATATTGATAGCGCAGCACAATTTTATATTGATTGCAAGAGATAAGCAACTCATTTCTCTTCTCTGTTCTTCTACATGCCCTGACTTGGGAAATTATACAGTCTTTATTTGCCCTTACAGGGAATTTAAACTATTAAAATACTATTAGTTGTTTTAGAATAGAGATTTCAAAATATTGGATTTCTTATGACATGCAATCACAGATCCTGGATCGGTGCAGTCAATTACATGCTACCACTGGAACAATATGGAGTGGATTTACTAAAGGCAGATAGACTGTGTACTTTGAAAGTGCATTTTCCCCAGAGCTTAGTAAATGAGGTGAAGCTTTACTTTACAAAAAATACTCAATCACATACAAGGAAAATGTAAAAAAAAAACAGATCTTCCCCTCATTTACTAAGCCCTGGAACAACTGGAATTGCAAAGTCTATTTGCCTTTAGCAAATTAACCTTTATGTATATAAACTAGTGCTGTACCGATACCACTTTTTTTTAAGACCGAGTACAAGTACAGATATTTTTTTTCAAGTACTCGCTGATACTGGGGTGGCACTTATGGGCACTGATAGGTGGCACTGATGTGTGGCAGTTATGGACAATGATAGGTGAAACTGATGGGCAGGCAGTGGCACTGAAATGCAGCACTGATTATATTAGCAATTGCTATTGCTGGCATGATAAATGAATGATGAGAGACAATAACAGTTCAAACCTGGAGGATTTTGCAACTCGAGTATACATGTGCTGCAATGCCCATCTTGGTACACTCTGCACCCTGCACTCGGCCGCAGAAAGCCTACAGTCAGAAGGCAGCAGCGGAAATCTTGTTACACCCACCCCATATAGTTAGTGGCACCTTGTGACTGCAGGCTTACTGCAGCCGAGTGCAGGGTGCACCAAGATGGGTGACGCGGTGTTCAACCTCTGATGGAGACACGGGCCCTCACTTCCGTTAATGAATGTGACGGCCTGGGTCATCGATTCTGACAGCACATGCGGCTGCGACCCATACCCCTGCCCCGGCCAGCTTGCCTTCCGCTGCTGCCAGGACTCACTCTCGGCTCTGCCCTCTCTGCCCTCTCCACCCACTGACTTCCAGGAGCAAGCGCAGCCACCTCTTCATGCAAAGCTATCGGATAAGGCATCGGGAGAATTCGCCCGAGTGCAAGTACTCCGGCAAATACTCCGTATTGGTGCAACCCTTATATAAACATAAAGAAACTTCACAAACATTGTACGAAGTTTGAAATATATGGCTGAACCAGTGTTAGCCTCTGCTGTCAATGTCGTATTTTGCAAAATAAATCAAAAATCTTATGAAAGTCTTACATTTTTGCTTTTGATTAGAAGCTATAGCAGGGTTTTCTATCATTTTATAAAACCATAACTGTACTAAGAAAACAACATTGTAAACATTCCCTCCAACTGTGAATTATTAAGATTAAGGATATTTATGTTTTTATATTTTTTGTACAAATAGGAAATCATTGAATAAAAGCTATGCAAACATAAATATACATAAATTTAAAAAAATGTTGTATCCTAAAGTAAAATACTGTGAATCCTAATAATATTATGTGTTTAGAAACAAATATAAAATAGATTTTTTTGACTATTGTATATGAGTCAGGCTGATTTTTTTCATGGTTGGGTTTAACTGAGTTTATTTTTAGATCTAAAAATCTCTTTTATTAACTCTCTGAAGCATTAATCATTCCCTTGGACTAGACCACCTGTCATGGCCGAGGTTTACTTACCACAGAGGGCTGCCATTGTCATCCGCTCACTCATTCAATCAGATGTGGCTCAGTGGAGCAAAGTCACCTCAAGAACTCCTTTCAAAATCCTCTCCTGATATGGTTCAAGAAAACATTTACACAGACAGCTTGTTCTGTGGGTGAATAACAGCCAATTTATTCCGCACTGCATCATATTTGCTTTTCTTTAAGAAAAACGCTGTCCTTGGTGTAACATATGTCTTTGTTACTAACAATATGCCAGCAGTCAAACCTGTATAAAATAATATAATAGTGAAAAAAACCTTGATTGCGTTAGATTTAGGAATCCATTCATAAAGATTCTATGCATACATTTTTCATTTTCTCTGGAAAGTTTTGAATAATGTATAAAGGAAGCCTATGTTGGTGAATTCCTAGAACAAACATTGCCAATCTACAAAGATTGCTGATGAGAATGAGACTCTGTCATGTAGCACAACATGGACTTTTATTGTTGGCTTGCTAAGGGAAATACAGAAATAAAAGGAGCACACATTGCATGATGGGAAAGCAAAATCACATGTAAGTGTAATGAGCCATAGCAGTAGAGGGAAAAAATGGCCATCAAAAGGGGGAATTAAAGTGTACCTAAAGTCATTTTTTTAATTCTAGTTTCTGTAGAGTCAGCAAGGCTTATATCAGCCTTTTTTTTAGTGGGTCACTGCTGAGGAAATTTCCCGTCTCTATTTGCCCTGGTGACCAAGACAACCAGGACAAAACAGATAGGAAACACCAAGTTTTTAGAGTTGTCATTGCAATAGGAGGTGGGGAAATTCTAGTGAAAATCTGTTCTACTCACGACTGCAAAAGTTTGTCCTTCACTTTGGACAGATTTCCTCACACTGTTGTGTCTCCAGGACAGCAAATAATGTGAAATCTCCCCAACATGGCAGAGAAAGCAAAACTCAGACCCCTGAAACATTTCCTGTCCTATCAAAAACAAAAGTTTTGGTTTTAAATGCATATTATCTTGAGCAACTGAAATGTTACATTTTGGCCAAAATAGCATATATCGTTAAAGTGTTACTAAACCCAGGACCCCCATTCACTATATCTGGTTTCCCACTGGAAACAGAACATGGGAATGCAATAGTTTTAGTAAATAAAAACTGCTAAATGCCTTTTTTCATCAGCAGTATATAGCAGTCTTGTGGCTTCTATCAGTGTCTGGTTAAAGCGTGTAGGAGGAGATTTCATTCTCCTGTGATTGTCCGATATGGCTGCAGGACCCCTGACCCTCTGTCTGGACAGTGCTGATTGGCCTTGTGCTGATCACTTGCACTCTCCCAAGAAAAAAAAAAGAAAAAAAACTTGACATGTGCCTGACGGAAAAATTAGTTTTGTTTTGTTTCATTTTGATTTGTTAATCTAGTTAATGTCATTAAATTTGGTTGATTCGTTCAATTCGTATTCTATTCAAAAGCGGCAAAGTGAAAAAACAAAAGAAAAATCTTCATCAAATGATTACAATGACTCTTTAAATCACCTTTGGCTTAAAAAAACAGCCTAATTTTGAAATGGTATTCTAATAACACACACAGTCTTTGAATTTAAAAATATGTTTACAGTTTAAATTCAAATGGAATTCGATGCAAAATTTGATTTCAATTTTGGACATTCATACCTCGATATACATCTGAGGTGGTAGGTACTGTGTGAACTCGTGTATATCTATTGTTTGTATGCTCTGCACTTATTTCCATTGCAATGTCAATTGCAAACCATTGAATATAAGCATCTCCTTCATATAACCCCTGAGGAAAGGTTATATACCTTAAAAGCATTGGATAGAATGTTGAAAGCATACCTCAGACGTTTTTCAAATACCAATATGTCTGTATAAAAAAGTCATTTTTATTATGTATATGTTTATTTCTTGATTTCACTTTTTGAAAACTATTTTAAGATGCTAAAATAAATGGATAGATTTTATGTTATATATGTGTTGGTGTGCTGTTTGCCAATAAAATTACAGTTTCCTATGGGGGATACACTTTTTTTAATTTCGGAAATTCGGACAAATTTTGTTTAATTATTCTGAGCCTTTGGTAAGCTTCATTTATACTGTATTCGGACAGATCTGAATCTCCAAATAACGAAAAATGTGTCAGAATATTTATTCGGAGTGAAACGAACCACACACGTCTAAGAAAAGCAATACACACCAAACTGAGCATGGGCATGCTGTCCCCTAGCCTTTGTTCTATTAGAAGATGGTTTGGGGACATTGGAAGAAGGGGAGGAACAGAGAAGACAGGATTAAACAGTCTTTTTACACAATGCAGAGAATGAATTCCTTATGTTCCACAGTGAGTATAACAAGCATGCTTTACTGTATATACAGACTGATTTTATTGTTGTGGGTTTAGTAACACTTTAAATTAAATAAGCTAATTTCAGAAATTGTTAGAAACAAATATTAACCCCTTCTTGACCACAATAGTCCAAAGGTAAAATGCCCCTTGCTGTAAAAACACTCAATGACCTTGAAGCAGAGAACTAGGAATGTGTAAGTGTGTGAAATTTATAATTTTTTTTAAGTTACCTGACAAATACTGGCTCTAGTTTTGGCAACTAAGCTTAAAAAACTCTGGTCAAGAAAGGGTGGTGGAATACCAGAAGGAGTAGGCTGAATTGCTAATCGCACAATTGTACTGTTGTATGTAATTTGTCAAGATACTCAGATAACACAGTAAAACCGTGACTTTCTTTTAATATGAATCATTTCTAGTGCCCTAGTAAAATATATATATTCTGCTAGACTTTTTTCCTGTAGATACATTGTTCTTGTATATAGATAAGAATAAATATATACACGTAGAATTAATGGACTGTATTATCTGTTGCAATATTTTTGTGGAGCGTTTCCAAAGCACCAGCACTTTAATGCATTTGAACACACAATGGTTACATCACTGGGTGGCAAGTTGTTTGTTTTTTAAAAACAGAACAGGGGGGGTTATTTACTAAAGCTGGAGAGTGCAAAATCTAGTGAAGCTCTGCATAGAAGCCAATCAGCTTCCAGGTTTTATTGTCAAGGCTTAATTGAACAAGCTGAAGTTAGAAGCTCATTTTCTGCCATGCACAACTGCACCAGATTCTGCCTGCACCAGGTTAAGTAAATCCAACCCAGGGAATGTAATTTTTTGCATGTGGAAAATTGAGGAAGGCAGAATGATGAGGCAAAATAAAATGGAAGAGCTACATGGAATGGTAATTATCAGCTGAATCATGTGTCTATCTAGTACAGACCAGGCTGGCTCTCTTGCTGTTTAGTATTGGACAGCCAATAGCAAATCTAAAACCAATATAGCAGTGTATATACATGCATGATACATGGTCAAGGCTTGTTTTATATTGTCAAACGTCTATTATTAAATAAAATAAAAGTAATGCATGGAGCCATAGTCCAAAGCTTAACCATGAACTCTTTTATGGATGTAACCACCTGTCTGGATGGGACTTGCTGGAGATCCCTCTGGCACTTAGACCTTCAAAGTAGACACCGATATTTTTTGTCCTAAAACTCCAAACACAGTTGTCTTAAGGGTCCAAGCTGACTCTGGTCTGAATGGGGCAGGATTTAACTACAGAGGTGCCCACCGAGGGTAATGCCTCTTACTTTCCGACAACAAAACTGTGGAATTTTTTCCTAAGGGTGTTGGCTCCAACTTGTCTTGCATACACATGGTCACACAAATGTTGGCCAACAATTACAAACGTAGTGACGTACTAGACGTAGGGATGAGCCTGACAAACGTAACTTCCACTCGAACATCGGGTGTTCGCCTGTTCGCCGAACAGCGTACAATATGCGTTGTTCGCGGCAAATTCGAAAGCTGCAGGAACACCATTAAAGTCTATGGGACACAAACATGAAAAATCAAAAGTGCTAATTTTAAAGGCTTATATGCAAGTTATTGTCATAAAAAAGTGTTTGGGGGCTTTTTTTTTAAAAAAAACAGACATTTTTTCAGGAGCAGTGATTTTTTTATTGCTTAAAGTGAAACAATACAAATGAAATATTCCTTTAAATATCATGCCTGGGGGTGTCTATAATATGCCTGTAAAGTGGTGCATTTTCCAGTGTTTAGAACAGCAAAAGGACATTTCTAAAGGAAAAATTGTCAATTAAAACTGATTGCAGCTGTAATGAATTGTCAGGTCTCAGCAATATAGCTAAAACTCATTGAAAAAAAGAGCATGGGATCCCCCCCAGTCCATTACCAGGCCCTTTGGGTCTGGCATGAATATTAAAGGGAACCCCGAACCAAAATTTGAAAAAAAATTGCGCGGGGGTCTACCTAAAATCCATACCAGGCCCTTCGCATCTGATATGGAAATTAAGGGGAACCCTGCACCAAATTTTAAAAAATGGCGTAGGGGTCCCCCCAAAATCCATACCAGACCTTAAGGGTCTGGTATGGATTTTAAGGGGAACCCTGTACCAAAATTAAAAAAAAATGGCGTAGGGGTCCCCCCAAAATCCATACCAGACCCCTATCTGAGCATGAACCTTGCAGGCCACAGGAAAAGGGGGGACGAGAGAGTGCCCCCCTCCTGAACCATACGAGGCCACATGCCCTCAACATGGGGAGGGTGCTTTTGGGTAGACCCCAAAAGCACCTTGTCCCTGTGTTGATGGGGACAAGGGCCTCATCCCCACAACCCTTGCCTGGTGATTGTCGAGGTCTGCTGGCAGGGGGCTTATCAGAATCTAGAAGCCCCCTTTAACAAGGGGACCCCCAGATCACGGCCTCCCCCTGTATGAATTGGTAATGGGGTACAAGCATCCCTACCATTTCACAAAAAAAGTTTTAAAATGGTAAAAAAGACAAGAGACAGCTAGAGACAAGTCCTTTATTTAAAAATAAAAAAATAAAAACGTCCCATGATGTAAGTTCATGCCGTCCGATGGACCGGAAAAGTGAGAAAAAAAAAACTGCAACCAATCCACCTCCATCCATCACCCAGTGGCCCCGCCCTCAGTTATATAAGAGCTGTCACAGCAAAGATGCGTCAGTCGGCGGGAGCCTCCCATGGAGGCAGATTGGTTGTGGTCTATCGGGCGGCATGAACTTAAATCGTGGGACTTTTTAAAAAAAAATTTTAATAAAGGACTTGTCCCAAGCTGTCTCTTGTCTTTTTTACCATTATGACAATTTTTTTGTGAAATGGTAGGGGTACTTGTACCCCGTTACCAAATCACACTGGGGGAGGCCGGGATCTGGGGGTCCCCTTGTTAAAGGGGGCTTCCAGATTCCGATAAGCCCCCCACCCGCAGACCCCCACAACCACCTGGCAAGGATTGTGAGGATGAAGCCCTTGTCCCCATCAACCCCATGGGGACAAGGTGCTTTGGGGTCAGATGCCAAAGCACCCTCCCCATGTTGAGGGCATGTGGCCTGGTACAGTTCAGGAGGGGGGGCACTCTCTCGTCCGCCCTCTTTTCCTGTGGCCTGCCAGGTTGTGTGCTTGGATAAGGATCTGGTATGGATTTTGGGGGACCCTATGCCATTTTTAAAAATTTTGGCGCAGGGTTCCTCTTAAAATCCATACCAGACCTGAAGGGTCTGGTATGGATTTTGGGGGGGACCCCTACGCCATTTTTAAAAAAACTTGGCGCAGGGTTCCCCTTAATTTCCATATCAGACCCGAAAGGCCTGGTATGGATTTCAGGGGGACCCCCACGCAATTTTTTTAAATTTTGGTTCGGGGGGTTCCCTTAATATTCATACCAGACCCAAAGGTCCTGGTAATGTACTGGGGGGATCCTATGCTCTTTTTTCAATTAGTTTTAACTATATTGCCGAGACCCAACAAAGTACCTTGTCCCCATGTTGGGCCTCGGCAATATAGGGCCTCATCCCCACAACCCTTGCTCAGTGGTTGTGGGGGTCTGCAGGCGGAGGGCTTATCCGAATCTGGAAGTAACCCTACCATTTCACAAAAAAGTGTCAAAATGGTAAAAAAGACAAGAGACACCTTGGGACAAGTCCTTTATTAAAAAATAAAAATGTCCCACATTGTAAGTTCATGATGGCTGATGGACCGAAAAAGTAAAAAAAAAAGATTTTCAGTGTTTCAGTGCATTCTGTCAGTTCGTTCTGAACGGTCATTCATATACTAGTCATGTGGCGTTCTCATCAGAGAGATTGTGTTACTATTGTTGGGCTTGGAGTTATTGCTTTGACCCAAGTCCGGTCCAGGAACAGGGGGAAGAGGAGTTCTTGAACCTAGAATCGGTTGCTTAATCGTAACCAATTATCTCATATGCCTTTGCTGCAAGAGCTCCAGGAGAATATTCCTGATGATTTCAGGAATTATCTCCGGATGATGGACCCCTGCTTTCACCGTCTATTGGCTTTGCTATCCCCCTATATTACTAAGCAGGACACATGCATGTGGCAAGCCATCATTCCGAGCAAAGGCTCGTTGCCACCTTGCAGTACTTGGTGACAGGGAGAAGTCTCCAGGACATCAAGTTCATGACTGGGATCTCCTCCCAGGCTCTGGGAATCATTATTCCAGAGACCTGTTCTGCCAGTCCGGCAGCAGGACTATATTCGGGTAAGTTTTATCATTTTACATCACATTCTATGTATTTAATGTTTGCTAATGTATTGTATTCATTTCTTCATTCCATAATTACCATTATTGTAATATGCTATGAATGTTCTCTTTGTCCTCATGCATGCTGTAAGCTTTGAAAGCTCCTTTTTTGTCTTTCATGCATATTTACCCTCACTAACCTCCCCAGCATGCTATCCTGGGCCCATACACACATAGCCTAGTAACTTAACAATGTATTTTGTCAGCTAAATTTTAGTGCTTACCCTAAACACCCCCTAAAATGTGTACAAATGCTATTGTTGTCCTTAAATTCAGGCAGAGTGCAAGAGGCTATTTTTATGGGGCCCAAACTCATTTGGAACACTCCCTCCCCCCAACCACTAAGTCAACCGATACCAATACTCTATCTGCTGACTTTGCCAAACCCATACATACTATACCTCTTTTGCGGTCATATTTATTGATGAATTCACCAAAGCATGTAGTGTAAGGGCCTGCCTGAATACTTTCAAATGGTACTGTTAAAAGTTTTGGTCTCCTATTATCTTGATAGATAATAAAAGAATGTAAAAATGTGCTTCAATTTGGACCATGTGTATCCATATTTTTGTATTTTGACACTTCTTACCAGTGGTCTGCCAATAGTGTAAGTAAGGAGGGGCTGGCCGAAGTAACACACATTCTTTATGCATTCAGCTCTCATGGAAGTGGAGAGGGTTACTTGTCCAAAACCTCTACCCACCCCCCCACCAGAAAATTTTTACAATGGGCCACCAGAGGGCGTGAGGAATCTGATAAGTTGACCTTATACTTTTGTCTTTAAATACTCATTTCAATAAATGTTATACTTATGTTGGCCCAGAATGTTTGTGTCTAATCTGCTTGCGATGTTATATGCAAAAGTACTAATTAGGGTTGTCCCGATACCGATACTAGTATCGGTATCAGCACCGATACCGAGCATTTGCCCAAGTACTTGTACTCGGGCAAATGCTCCCGATGCTTCCCCCGATACCTAGAGGACAGCTGTGATCGGCGCATGGGGGAGTTACAAGATTCTCCCCCAGCGGCTTTCACCAGCTTTAGTGACATACAGCTGTGATCGCTCACAGCTGACTGCCACTGCATCCTCCTCCGTGCCCCCTCCTTTCCTCTGTGCCTCTCCGCTGTCCCCCTCCATTCCTCTCTCCTTCCCTGTGTCTCTCCGCTGTCCCCTGCATTCCTCTCTCCTTATCTGTCCCCTTCCGTTCTCCCCCTCCGTTCCTCTCTCCTTATCTGTCCCCCTCCGTTCTCCCCCTCCGTTCCTCTCTCCTTATCTGTCCCCCTCCGTTCTCCCCCTCCGTTCCTCTCTCCTTATCTGTCCCCCTCCGTTCTCCCCCTCCGTTCCTCTCTCCTTATCTGTCCCCCTCCGTTCTCCCCCTCCGTTCCTCTCTCCTTATCTGTCCCCTCCGTTCTCCCCCTCAGTTCCTCCGTCCCCCTCCTCCTTCCTTTCTGTATGGACAGAGTCAGCTGACTCTGTCCATTCACATAACTGAAACATTGTAATCTCCTGTGATTACGATGTGTCAGTTTATGAATGGAGAGGAGCCGCTGTCTCCTCTCCATTCATTCTCAGTGCAGCTGAGGCTGCAGAGAAGGGGACTGGGGAATCTCTATCCTCTGTCTCTTTCTCTGTCTCAAGGGGGAGATATCAGAGGTCTGTTAAGACCCCTGATATCTCACCAAAGCCCCCCAAAAGGGCTGATTAAAAAAAAAAAAAAAAAAAAAAAAAAAAAAAAACAAACAATAAAGAATAAAAAAATATTATTGTAAAAAATAAAAATTGTAAAAAAAAAACACAAAAAAACACACACACATACAACGTTCACCCCCCCCCCCAAAAAAATAGCAAAAAAAAAAACTGTCACATGACATTAAAAAAAAAGTATTGGTAATCGGTATCGACGAGTACTTGAAAAAAAGTATCGGTACTTGTACTCGGTCCTAAAAAAGTGGTATCGGGACAACCCTAGTACTAATTATTTTTTTCTTGTTTGACTCCACAGTTTCCTTCAAACCCACAGGAATGGCAGACTGTGGCTTCCCAGTTTCACCACCAGTGGGATTTTCCGAATTCTGGTGGTGCTATTGATGGGAAGCATGTAAGGATCGTACTACCACCCAACTCTGGGTCGTATTACTACAATTACAAGGGGTTTTGTAGTATTGTAAAGTTGGCGGTAGTGTGCACCAATTATGAGTGTCTCTACTTGGATGTTGGGAAGAATGGTGGAAACTCTGACAGAGACAAGATCACCCAGACCGAGTTCTACAGGCGGCTACAAAATGGCAAATTGCGGTTGCCATCTCCAGAGGAGGACCTCAATTTCATTTTTGTTCCGGATGAGGCCTTTGCTCTGGGGGAATATCTCATGAGGCCGTTCCCCATGAGGAACATGACCCCAGAGCAGAGGGTTTTTAATTACTGGCTGTCACGTGCCAGAAGAGAGGTGGAGAATGCCTTTGGCATAATGTCAAGCCAGTTCCGTATCTTCTTAACGTCCATTAACCTGGCTGAATATAAACTTAACCATGTCGTGTTGAGCTGCTGCATTCTCCACAACTACCTAAGGACAAATGTAGCCACTGCCAGCCAGCTATCTGGCCTCAGTTTTGACTGTGGCCAACTTTGCATCACAAACATCACCGATGACGGCTGTCGAAAGTGGTCATGCTGGCTTACCCCCCAAAGCGCCTGCAAGGTCAGAGAAAAATATGTTGAGTACTTTGTGGGTAGAGGAGCAATTGCTTTACAGCAAAATGTGGCAGATGACCAATTAAATTTTTTAAAAAACTAAACTCATATTTCATTTGAATTACTGTTTGTGTTTCTTATCTGTCTCCTAGGTTCTCAAATGGCCTTTTAATTTTGTCAGTTTTCTTCAATAGTGCAAACATAACTTATTTGATACATGAGGTGACAATCTCTTCTTTAGCTAACTAATATGTTGTGCTGTGGTTCTGCTACACATACACAATGTTATTGTTGTTAATGTATGTAATGCATTAATGATAAAAATATTCTGCCTTTTCAACTCCTTGAATTAATTGCTTGGAGTCCCTAAACTGGCCTGATTTTGGCACATTTTACAGCACATTGTCACTGTAATTACACCAACTTTACAAATACACTAGTATTGAGCATTGAAATAAGAAGCCACACATTGTTGAGTATAAAACATTTTACTCCAAGCACATTCACATGTGTGTTATAAACGTTTTTTTAACAAACCAACATCTTGGTCTATAACATGTATGTTTGACATTAATTTGCCATTTTTGGGGCTAAACAGGCATGTTTAAAACATAACATACACATCCCCAACTCAGGAACTTACAAAGTTCAACTTTGCTAAAGTGAAGGCCATATGAAACATTAGTATGTCAAAACTGCGTTGATCTTGCCTTCATCAGATGGGGTGATCTCACCCCTCTAAAAGCCAAATTTTGAAGATGCACACAAATTGTGACTCCAAATTTGGATTTCCCTCATGATCCTATGCCTAAAATGTGTGTCTTTTCCCTACATCTATTTTGCTAAAGTGCCAAAACACACAGTTTGTCAACATGTGCTATCTCCCATCATGGGATATCAATCTACGCATTTTGTGGATGCAACCCCTTCCTCCAAACTAAAGTAGGTGAGAGGAAGGGGTTGCACCCCCAAAACATGTCCATTGATCCCCCATGATGGGAGCTAGCACATGTTGACACACTGGGGCTTATTTCAGAAAGGCCAATCCACTTTGCCCTAGTGCACTTGCATTGCACTTGTAGAGCAAAGTGGTTTTGTCTTTTTGAAATAAGCCCAAGTGTGTCAACATGTGCTAGCTCCCATCATGGGGGATCGTTGGACGTGTTTCGGGGGTGCAACCCCTGCCTCTCACCTACTTTAGTTTGGAGGAAGAGGTTGCACCCACAAAACACGTACATTGATATCCCATGATGAGAGAGCATATGTTGACACACTGTGTGCATCTTCAAAATTTGGCTTTGCGATTCTTTTAAAACTGTAAAAACATGTACAACATAACAACTATAAAATGTAATTTGGGTTTAGATTTTCCCTAAAATATCGATGATGTTGCTCAGTCTTTTTTGAACATCATGAAGGTTTTGTTTAATTTGTTCCAAATCACGATTGCACACCATGATCTCCCTGATCAGGATTCGTGCACTTGCACTGCTGAAGTGAGTTTCTTCTTCCACAACATCCACATCACCTAAAAATAAAAAAACACACCATGTATTATAAATATGCAGGCATCCATCTATTACCTGAAGCTGTAGTCTCAGATACTGACCTGTGGTCGACACCATTTCTACCACTTCACCCAGCACTTCCTGAACATCTGCATCCACATCTTCAGGGTGTATGGTGAGTTGCCTTTCTTCATTCGGTGTGGTGTTACTGGTGCCCTCAGATGTCCCTATTCTTTTCTCCCCTATGTGAATACAAAAAAGGTATACTTAGCAGACAGATACGTTAGGCTAGAAATAGTAATATGAAACATTGCTTGGAAGTGTCTTCCAATTGTCTGTTTTGGCAGAGTTCCAAGCTGAATACATGATTTTTTCCCTTTCAAAAGCTGGAATACTTACCTGTTTTGTGCAAGTTTCACACATGGAGAAACCCCAAGTATCCACTGGAGCAACTGCGTGGAACACCATAAGAAGGGTATTATGGTGTCCCACACTAGTGCTCCTACATCCAGATGCGTAAACAGCTGCTGAGTGTCCTCTCCTGACACTCAATAAAGTTGTCATTTCATTATAGTTTCAAACACATCTAGACAATAATGTAATAAACTTATCTTAATCAAAATATGCCTGAACAAATGTAGTTAACCTGCATCTCCCAAAAACTACGTATTAGTGGTTGAACGAACAATATTTAATACCAACGATTCCTGTGTCCACGAACCTCAAACTTGGCATTTTAAACTGTACAACAGTAAAGAAAAGCACAATAATAATAATAATAATAATAGGAACACACGACAAATACTTACTTTTTTGCAGACTCTCCTGATCTTTCTATAGTGATCTTGCTCCCTCAATTTCAGGTTTGACCAGCGTTTCCTCAATTGATCCTTGGATTGTAATACCCCAAAAGTCCTGTGCAGACTTCTGGCAACTTTAGTCTTGATCTTGGCCTATCTGACTTTAGGGTTTCTGTACGTCCCATGATTCCCATCATAGTCTGTCCTCTTTAAGATGTCCACCATCTCCACCATCTCTTCAAAGGACATATTTGAAGCCTTATATCTCCTCCTGGATCGGGAACTGCGTTGCTCCGGGCTTTCCTCCTTGCTGTTTTCTGCATGCACCTGCTGTCTCTCCGCCATTTGCTCTCCCACTGCCCTGAAAGAGAAGAGGTAGGGAATACACTAGAAAGAAGGACAGGGGTGGAGTTTGACGCATGCACAGTGTATATAAAGCATAAAGAGCGGTCGCTGTAACAGACGTAGGTACGATCTGTGAGTGGAGGACGGAAGATCATTTTCGTGCAAAGGGACGTTGAAACTAAGGTACAATTGTAAATTGGGGCATCAGTGGTTAGTGGCCTATACTGCTTATAGACTGAGGCCTATATTGGGACAAGATTATGAGAGTTTAGCCTGACATTAGGGTTTGTGTTGTGTTGTGTCGTACTACAACAGCCTGCGTTTTTTTATCAGACCAGAGCGAACCCACGCCATTGCTCTCAACACTTCCTTCCACATCAGCTGAAGCTACTGAGGTCCACCCTGGGCCTTCTACCCAGGAAGAAGATGTGGAGGAGCCCAGCTTGACCCAGGTATAGTATTGTTGAAAATATTTGTGGGCAAAAATTGAATAATGTTGTTAACTAGATGTTATTGATCCCAAATTTCTAATTGAACAAAGTGGTTTACATATCAATAGACAGTAGTGGCCAAAAATGATTGGGACAAGAATGAAAAATGCTGGGGTCAGAATGATAGTCTTTTGTATTTGTTAACATACAATTTGCAACAGTCATGAGCTCAAAATTGTGTGTGATTGATGAACAAAAACCTAAAACTATGTACCATTTTCATACACAGGAAAGTCTCAGCCTCAGCCAAAGCCAAGAGGAGCCCATGGCAAGCAGCCTGACGGAATGCCAGGTTCCTCCCCTCCGACCTCCAACAAAAAGGGCCAGGAAAAACAAAAACCTGGATGATGCCACGGCTGCATTTCTCCGCCATGCAACTATTGCCTTTAGCTCAGCCCCTGATTCCCAGGAGTCTTTGGCTGCATGACAGCAAATAAATTAAAAGAAATGGAGGAGGACCAGCGCATTATGTGCAAGGAAATCATCCTCAAGGCCCTGAACAAGGGGAAGAAGGGCCTAATCACCCCTAAAATGCATGTGTGTGAATTTGATCATCCTCCTCCACCAACAACACAGCCACCCCACCCACCACAGCAGCATGGTGGACCATGGACAATGCAGCAACACCCCCAACAAGGCCACTGGGCTGGGGATTATCCCCAATATCATTTATAATTTTCTTTTTGTTTAATTTGAGTTTATCTTTTTCTTTTATTTTTGGGTGCAGAGAATGCATTTTTGATTTATTTTCTTTCATTTGTGTGGAAAGAAGTGTTGAGAGCAATGGTCTGGGTTCGGTGTGGTCTGGCAAAAAATGCAGGCTGTTGGAAGACTGCCCCGTTTATAGTCCCGATGTTTTACGTCACCGCGTTTAGAACGATCGGATTTTCCGACAACTTTGTGTGAACGTGTGTATGCAAGACAAGTTTGAGCCAACATCCGTCGGAAAAAATCCTAGGATTTTGTCGTCGGAATGTCCGAACAAAGTCCGACCGTGTGTAAGGGGCATTAGAGTACAGGACCGTATTGTGCTCCCTATTAAATGGACTCCTCAGGTTACCAATTTTTACTGTCAAATAATTGATGTCTGCCCTGGGGTGCATACGCTACACCAATTCCAACTGTTTCTCCATTGTTGCCTTCCACTTGATTTTGATATGACCTTGTGCTCCCCATTGAAATAAAATTTTTGATTTTGCAAAATACTTGGCTATGTGTTTTACTTAAAAAAGGACAGTTTGTTTGTGAGTAGGCAGGTACATTTCAAAAATATAATGTCAAATTAACAAAGGACACCAACATAGTTGTATCTTTGAGGTTAAAAAATGCAAGATTATAATGGTGTTGTGGTAACTTGACACAAAAAAAAAATAAATTATATATATATATATATATATATATATATATATATATATATATATATATATATATATATATATATTCTGGGGATCACTAGAACAAAATGAGAATTAAGTTACTATTCTGGAGATCGCTAGAAAAGAAAAAATATTCTGGAGAGAAAAAACAAAAAAATTATTCTGGAGATCACTAGAACAAAAATAAAATAATAAATATGTTTGTCAGAACTTTGTGAATATTACCAGCAAAGCAGCTTCATTATTATACCATTATAAAATACAAGAGAATGTGCTGCATTGAGAGATTTCATAAATTGCGGCGAATGTGAATGTGATACGCGGCGAATTGCCGCGTCACGAATGTGATATCTCCATTACGAACGCTAGTTTTACAAAACAGAGCGCTTCCGGCTCATTCTTGCTTCCGAGCATGCGTGTTTGTAATTTGGACTTTTGTCTGACGGACTTGTGTACACACAATCAGAAAATCTGACAACACACATTTATTGGTGGAAAATTTGAAGACATGCTAGCCAACATTTGTTGGCGGAAAGTCTGACAACAATTGTCCGATGGAAATACACACGGTCGGATTTTCCACCAACAGCTTGACATCCAACATTTCCCATCGGAAAATCAGAGTGCAGCACTCAGCAGCACCTGCAGGTTTTTTTTTCTGTTAGGGCCCATTCACACTGTTACACCGCATTACTACACATACAGTATGTTAATGTGCAATATCCTGCATTTTGATGTACTATGGTTAAAGTGGTCCAGTCATTTGAATGAGCTGTCTGCACACCATGTGTTTTGGTGTGCTACAATGCACATCCATTGACAAGGTGCATTGGGGTTCAATTCAGAATAAACTGAGCCTCATCAAACAGCCACATGTGGTAATTTGTGTGTTACCACTGTGCAATGGTGTTTATGGGCTCTTAAGGTACCAAAACAACTCTGCTAGTACACTCTTTATGCCATGCTGCATGTTCACTATTTCATACCTGAGCATCCCACATAACATGCTGTGCATTCGCTATTGCACATTGGTTAATTTCAGCTGTAAATTCCCCCATTCTCCATCAGCTCATTCAATATGCCATGCTGTAAAATCATTATTTCACATTATCTCATCCTGTATGTCAGGGATATGCAATTAGCAGACCTCCAGCTGTTGCAGCACTACAAGTCCCATGAGGCATAGCAAGACTCTGACAGCCACATGGTGGGACTTGTAGTTTTGCAACAGCTGGGGGTCCGTTAATTGCATATCACTGCTGTATGTCATACTGTGTGTTCCTTATTCTATTGCTGCCTCATTTAGGGCTTGTTTACACTTGCAGTCAAACAGGAAGTTGAGCCCCCTTTAAAGAGGACCAGCCCCCCTCACGAAAAAATTTAAAGTCAGCACAAATACTGTAGCTGCCAATTTTAATATTAGAAAACTTACCTGTCCTGGAATCCAGCAATGTCGGCAACCCAACCAATGTTTCAGTCAGCTTTTGGGTGCTGCCACTACCATTGCCTGTAAAAGAAAACGGTAGTAATGCCTTGCGGATTCACAGCCGGTTCCCTACTGTGCATGCATGAAGTGTGCTGTCATCTCTTGAATGGCCCGGCAGCGGGAAAAGGAGAAGGGGAACCAAACTTTCGAGAGATCTCGCCCTAGCGAGGTCTCCTGGAAGTGGTGATGGGTAGGAGGCAGATAAGCTGAGCTTCCCCTTTTGGGTGGAGCTCCGCTTTAAGCTGCAAAGGCAGCTAAACAAGGTTGTACACATACCGAGGCTAATGTTCTCTGTCATGGCCAAGATGCTGTGCCGTGACAGAAATGATCACCCTGTTATGTTCAGCAGGTAATACTCTTCTACTGAATGTGATTCAATCAAGAGATTGGGACTGCACCACGGCCTCTCTGCAACAATATGCAGTCCACATGGTTTAGCGTATGATGTAGCATGTACAGGGTTAGCACAGGTGACGATAAGATGGATGGATCCACCACTGAGCACTTTTCTGGAGGGTGGCAAAGGGCTGCTGCCTGTGTTTAACCATTTCCCGCCCAGCCTATTGACAAATGATGGCTGGGCGGGACATTCATTGTTACAGGTGTACTTCATATGATGTCCTCCTGGAATGTGCCTTGCCGATGACTGATCAGTGAAATTTACTGGTATAAGCAATCTAAAAATCCTGATCACTTCCCCAGAGTAGTACAGTGTTACTATGGTAACACTGTATTGCTCCAGCCACAGTTTGTTGAAAAAAAAATGAAAAATGAAAAAACTTTTTTAATAATTAAATTCTTTTTCTGTTTCTTTTACATACTGTCACCAGTCAGTGTCCCTGATCACCGCCACACCACTTATATGATGACACTAAAGTACACTGGTGACAGTGCGTAAATAAAAAAATTGTGAAAATGTTTTTTTTTTATAATTTCTTAATTTTCCAAAAAATTGTGACAAAAAATGACGTCAAAAACTCTCCATGCTTCTTGCTATAAACTTTGGACTGTGAAAAAGACAGAAAGCACGTAGGCCTAGCACATTATCCTCAAACAAAGATTTTATTAAAATATGAAGGTAGGTAATATACTCACAAAAGAAGACTTGTATAAAAGCATATTAATCACAACATACCACATCTACATTACCACAATGGTCAAAACATGTAAGCAACAATAAAAACTTCAATCTTATGCTCAATAGTTGCATAATATACATCTAAGGCTCAAATAGTGTAATATGTATAAAATGTATATAAATCACAAAGGAAAAGGAGCTCTGTGCCAATGCATATTATGTGCTTATTTGAACTCATATGTGGAGCCACAGTAAACATGAAATAAAAGTAGAATAGAAATGCTGTTCCTGATAAAAAATAAAAGGAGGGATAAAAGAGGACCTTGGACTGTCTACTTTCCAAAATGGAGTAATTTGGGGGATATTTGTACTGTCCTGGCATTTTCAGCCCTCAGCACATCAGGATTGATCAATTTTTGGGATACTGTATTTATACCATAGTTTGTGGACATATTTATTTGCAAATTTTATAACAGAAACAAAGAAAAACTGTTTTGTTTTCGATCTTTTTTCGTTTATTTAACAAAAAATAAAAACAGTGGTGATTAAATATCACCAAAAGAAAGCTAAATATTAGAAAGCTCCATCTGTGATAACAAAATTATAAAAATTTCATATGGGTACAGTGTTGCATGACTGCACAATTGTCATGCAAAGTGCGACAGCCAGTGGCGGCAGGTGCTCAAACTTTTTTTGGGGGGGGGGGGCGCAAACAAACTGAAAAATTCTAAAAAATGCTGAAAAAAATCAATTGCAGCCTCACTGTGCCTGTCAAATGTAGCCTTACTGTGCCCATCAAATGCAGCCTCACTGTGCCCATCATATGCAGCCTCACTGTGCCCATCAATTGCAGCCTAGCTGTGCCAATCAATTTCAGCCTCACTGTGCCAATCAATTTCAGCCTCACTGTGCCAATCAATTTCAGCCTCACTGTGACAATCAAATGCAGCCTCACTGTGCCAGTGTGCCCATCAATGCAGCATCAGTGTGCCAGTGTGCCCATCAATGCAGCATCAGTGTGTCCATCAATGCAGCCTCACTGTGCCAGTGTGCCCATTAATGCAGCCTCAGTGTGTCAGTGTGCTCATCAATGCAGCCGCAGTGTGCCCATCAATGAAGCCTCACTGTTCCCATGAATTGCAGTCTCACTGTGCCCATCAATGCAGCCACACCGTGCCCATGTATTGCAGCATCACTGTGCCAGTGTGTATCAATGCAGCCTCAGTGTGCCAGTGTGCCCATAATTGCAGCCTCACTGTGCCATGTGCCCATAAATGCAGCCTTACTGTGCCAGTGTGCCCATCAATACAGCCTCAGTGTGCTTGTGTGTCCATCAATGCAGCCTCACTGTGCCAGTGTGCCCATCAATGCAGCCTCACCGTGCCAGTGTACCCATCAATTCAGCCTCATGCTATCAACAATCACCATAGTCCAGCCAGTCAGTGTCCAAAATGCTGCAGTGCTTGCTCCCTGTCACAACTTTAGTTTTTCTTGGCCTAGCAGCGGCCGGCCGAGTCAGACTCAGAGAGTCCCCTACCATGTATGCAGTGGCCGTGGAAATAAATGCATGATGCTTAAAGCACCAGCCTACCACCCTACGTCCTGTGGGTCACCAATAATTAGGCAACAAGCGGAGACAAATTCCACAGTGGGAGTGTTCAGGGCGCATCGCTCTGCACCCCGATGATGCTCTAGGGGTTGGCCAATAAAGCTTCTGGATCTTGACCATGTGATGTGGGAAACGTCATGCCTCCCATAGACACATTGTGCGGGGTGCCGGACACTCTCTTAAAGGAACCACATTTTTTTGGGGGGGGGCGGCACCCCTGCGCTGCCTATTGATGGCCTGCCACTGGTGACAACACTGAAAGCTGAAAATAGGCCTGGGCAGGAAGGGGTGAAAGTGCCTGGTATTAAAGTGGTTTAAAAAAACATTTAAAAATATTCTTACCTTTTAGATGTTTTGAACAATGTGATAAAGTGGCTGTACTAAGGATAGGATGAGCTCACTCATTAACATTCAATGCAAGAAGCCCACATGCTAAACCTTTAACCCTTTGTTAGACCAGACAGTGTTCGACTCCAGTTACAACTGATAATGAAGATCTGTCTGCACAATAAAGGCAGGGTTAACTATGGCAAACACAGCTCCCCAGTCCTCTCAAAAGCAAAGAGAACTACCTTTACAGCACAGGAGCTTTCAGAATAGAGCATCTAAAGAGGTAAGCTGCAATGTTTACTTTTTTTCTAACTTATGCTACATGAACTGAAATATTAACATGCTGTTTTTTAATCCCAATTTGGCTGTTAAGTTTCATATGTTTTTAAGATAATTAAAGTGATACTAAACCCACAACAGTAAAATCAATCTGTATATGCAGTAAAGCATGATTGTTATACTCTGTGTAACCTAAGGGGTTAATCCTCTGCATTGTGTAAATATGCTGTTTTATCATGTCTTCTCTGATCATCTCCTTCTTCCACTTTCTCCAATATATTTCATGATATTTACAGAGCCAGGGGACAGGCTGCACATGCTCAATTTGGTGTGTATTGCTAGAGGGTTTTTTTTCTAGGGAGAGTGCATGTGATCAGCACAGGGCCAATCAGCACTTTCCAGACAGAGGGTCAGGAGTCCTGCATTCTCATAGGAAAATTGTGGGACAATGAAAACTCCTCCTACAATCTTTATCCAGACACTGTTAGAAGTCACAAGACTGCTATATACTGTTGATGAGAAAGGGTATTTAACAATTTATATTTACAAAAATAACTGCATTTCCATGTTCTGTGTGAGGTCAGATATTATGAATGCAGGGTCCTGGGTTTAATAACACTTTAAAGTCAATTGTTATTGAGCATTCATTTACAATATGAAGTACAAACCACAAGAAGAGTATACTATACATAACTAACCACTGAGTAAAATAAAACATCAAGAGGTTATATATGAACAGTGTGCTAAAAAGAAACGTTCTTGTTTACCATAGCAACCAATCACAATCTTTGTTTATTGCTAACTCTGGAATGCAGAAATAACAAAAAAAAGGAAAAGAAAATGAAAACTAGCAAATACCCTTTTTTTAAAAAAAAACATCTCCACTCATATCATAGAGGCTTTCATCCTGCAAATATACAGGTCTGTGTTCCAGGACTACCCAACAGTAACCACTGTGCTGCTAAAAATCTGTCAATCCACTGTTTTGTAGTTGTCTTTTCATTACTTCTGTAATGTCACAGCTGTGCACCATTTTTGGCAGTGACAGCTACAACTCCTACCATTTTTTCCTGAATTCCTTAGCAAGTCCAGTGATCAGAGCACACTCTTTCTTGCTGTAGTCTTCAAAAAGTTGTCTAGAAGTCCTTAAAGCTCCTTCAAATTTAATCACATCTTGAAAATCTGCTTTCTAACAGCTTGTTAAAAGCAATAAACAGTGCTCCAATTAAGATCTATTTTCAACGTGACCAGATTTGAGCTGGAGGGTGCTTAAAGGGCTAAAAAAAAGTGCTGGCTGATGCCCTTAATAAGCTGTTAGAAGGATTCACTGGTTTTAAGCAAGTTTCAAACAGTGCTGAAGATGCTGAAAGCTAACACCTTGCTGAAAATGACTGAAGCAATCCCATCTTCATTCATCATCCCTGGGCTGGAACTCAAAAGTGTAATAACCCTTTCCCTGTCGGAGACCCTGCCCTCCACTTTAAACCTCAGGTGGCCAGATCAGTTTTGCTATTTTTCACTTTTTTTTAATCATGTTTTACTATTTTTCACTTACATCCTTCAACATATTCTCCAAACGATACATTTTATGAAAGCACAGGACCAATAGAAAAAATAAATAAATAAATAGATGGAGCTGCTGATTTTGTACATCCCACAATATTTGAGCAAATGCTTAAAAATTACTCTTTTGGTGTCGGGGGAGCCTTCCCACCGTACCCCTATAGAGGTTGCCAGGGAAATGGCCGAAGAATGGATAATCCTGCCAGTACCCTTCATGATTACGCCAGGCGAATCCCCATGTGCATACGCAGGTGCACGACAGTGGGTGCACGCAGATGCACACTGTGACAGATGTAATTTAAAAATTACAAATGTTTGTAATTTTTAAATTACACCTTTTTGTAATATGGTGAAAACTGAACGTACGCAAACATGTATATTTTCTGAAAGCATGAGATCAGTAGAAAAAAGAAGGTGCTACTAATTTTTAAGGCCCCATGATATTTGTGCAAATGTTTACCAAATCAAGATTTTCGCTAAAAATACACTAAAATCATTAATAGTGGATTCATACATAGCAAAATGTACAAAATTGCTGCTAAATTCAAAGTAAATATAAAAGTTAAAACTGTATTGAGTTAATAAATAACAAATATTTGCACCTTTTTGTGAAATAGTGAAGACTGAATGTACACAAAACTGTAAATAACAGCAATTTACTCAAAAAATCTGGAGGTTACCATTTTTTACTTACAGCTTTCAGAATTTTAAAGGACCCCTCACACTAGACATTTTCTGAAAGCACATGAACTGTAGAATAAAAAAAAATGCTACTGATTTTTTGGGCCCCGCAATAATTGTGCAAATGTTCAGCGTATCGCTATTTTCACGAAAAATACACTAAATTCATTATTAGTGCACATAAACACAACATAACTTACAAAATTCCTGCTAAATTACTACTAAAGCATCGTTCACATGTGGCATACTAAAGTGAATGCCCATGGAGGGCCATGTTTACCCGCATGGGGATGCAAAGGTGTTCTGTGCATCCCCATACAGGCAGTCCCACTTATGTCAATTGGGATGCACCGGCTGCACAGGCATAGCTGCTGTTCCCAATCTAACATCCATGTGGGTGTGGGTACTTGACCCCGAATGCAGACAGTGTGAGCTCAGGGACATGCATGTGGACCTACATGGATATAAAATTTGGAGCAATGGCTGTTTGGGCAGTTGCTACATCCCAAATGACATCAATGGGACTACCTGCACAGAGATGCACGGAAAATGCATCCCTGTGAAAATGCATCCCTTTGCTTCCCTGTAAAGGGATGCTTTGTATGCCCTGTTCAAACAAGGCCTTAGGCCCCTTTCACACAAGCAGGCTGATTGGGTCTGCCTGTCCGTTTTTCAGGCGGGCCCAAACAGACCACCCATTGTTCTCTACGGAGAGGCTGATGTAAATGGACATGTGTCCATTTACACCCGCCTGCATCCGATCCAGTCCGGTCTGCTAAAAACAGTCGGATGGGGATTCTATTCCCCATCCAACTAGCATATCAGAATGGATGGTATCCAATGGAAATAGATAGGTGGCCCGTTTCCATCCAGCCGCCCAATAGAGAACAGTGGGATGTTTATGTGTCTGCTGTGCATCAGTGGAGAGGGCATGGACCTGTCATTCACTTGCTCAGCGGGGATGAGCAGTTAGATCCCCACTGAGCAGGTGGATCTGCTTGACAGAGTCCGCTCCATGTGAAAGGGGTTTCAACAGGAGCGGCCGGTCTATTAGGGGCATAGGGTCACCGCTCCCCTGCAGGGTGCCAGACTCATACATTTGTATGAGTTTTTTTTTTCAAGCCACATGATTAGATCCTGAGACTAATTGGCTTGAAAATGGTTGGGCTTGGAGCACAGAGCATTGCACCCCAAAACCACCTGCTTGTGACAATAGCAAATTAATTTTCGCTATTATTCTGCAGGTGAATAAAAAACAAAGGTGTGGTTTATATTTTGCCCCAGTCCCTATCTCTCTTTTAGAAGTTTGCCGAAGAGAGGAGAAGAGAAGAGAAGAGAAGAGAAGAGAAGAGAAGAGAAGAGAAGAGAAGAGAAGAGAAGAGAAGAGAAGAGAAGAGAAGAGAAGAGAAGAGAAGAGAAGAGAAGAGAAGAGAAGAGAAGAGAAGAGAAGAGAAGAGAAGAGAAGAGAAGAGAAGAGAAGAGAAGAGAAGAGAAGAGAAGAGAAGAGAAGAGAAGAGAAGAGAAGAGAAGAGAAGAGAAGAGAAACCACACTCCCCAGTCTGCACACACAGAACAGCGCATCTCCCTAAGCAATTTAGAGTTTTTTGTATAGGTCTTAATGAGCCCACTTACTTCAGCTGGGCTCATTAACTCTTCCCCTGCAGGACTCCCATCACTCCGCCTAGTGGTATAAGGCAGCATAAAGCCTGAACCTAGGGCA
Source organism: Aquarana catesbeiana (assembly GCF_042186555.1). NCBI lineage: Eukaryota > Metazoa > Chordata > Amphibia > Anura > Ranidae > Aquarana > Aquarana catesbeiana. The sequence continues at coordinate 151,763,633 of NC_133328.1, read as the reverse complement.
TACATATTTTCCATCGTGGATGCAACCAGGTGATTTTACCTGCCTGCTGTCACAATATAAATATATATATATTTTCTCTGCAGCACTTTACTTGAATGAATAAAGAATCTGTAAAGAGATTCCTCACTCATTCATAAACTGACAGTCTGATACATAGTAACACTCTCGGTTTATACTATTATCAGCTGTCAGTGGACATTTAGGAGCGATCATAGTGATTGCTGCCTGCGCCCACTGTGCTACACAGTGGGGGGGTGGTAAACACATGTTTACCAAGCCCCCTGAAGCCCAAACTTCACCCACACCACTCCCCCTCCTCCGATGCGATCCCCAGCCTGTGAGATTGCGGGAGAAAAAGCTGCAGGCTGCGGGAGGGGAAGGAGGGATGCCGCTTCCAACATGGATGGATTGGGGGTGCGGAGGCCGATATGGGGGGTGATCAGAGTGATTGGAGGGACACATCTGGATCCCCCCGAGCCCCATGCAGTGCCTGAAGCCAGCGGGGGATCGAATTTGCGTGCAGGGGGCGGATGGGGTGGAGGGGGAGTACTCAGTGCTGGGGGTGAAGAAGGGGTGAAGGGGATAGTAAAGAAGAGAGGGGGGACGCTATAACTTTTGCGCAAACCAATCAATACACACTTTTTTTTACCAAAAATATGTAGAAGAATACGAATCAGCCTAAACTGAGGAAAAAAAAAATTATATATTTTTTGGGGATATTTATTATAGCAAAAAGTAAAAAATAATGCATTTTTTTCAAAATTGTCGCTTTTTTTGTTTATAGCACAAAAAATAAAAACCGCAGAGATGATCAAATACCACCAAAAGAAAGCTCTATTTGTGGGAAAAAAAGGACGTCAATTTTGTTTGTGAGCCACGTTGCATGACTGTGCAATTGTCAGTTAAAATGACACAGTGCCGAATCGCAAAAAGTGCTCTGGTCTTTGGCCAGCCAAATGGTTTGGGGCTTAAGTGGTTAATAAAAGATCTTTTAATGGTATCACACTATGTAAGTTTTTTCTATGGCCTCTATACATCCATCCTGGGATTTGTGGAACCATTGAGGGTGTGGGTAGTGGAGGATTACTTCCCTAGATGCAGAGCAAGTGGGACCCTAATTTCTACTGAGGCTTTATAGGCTGGGTTTGTCTAATCTGAAACAGGATTAGCATACACTTTTGGTGAGTGCATTTCCAAAGTGTGGTGATGAGAACACTGCTGGAGAAAAGTCTTTGGAAGACTCATGGGTGTTTTTTGTGATTTTGGTCATTATTTCTGATAATTTATCGCATTGCATTGGATTTGTTGCAATATTTTAACATTACATATGTACACGAGTGTCACTCTTTACACTTTGTATACTAATGTTGTGTGGTTTGCTTTACATTTTAGTGTGTTTTCTATTTATCCACTTGCCGACCGCCTAACGCAGATATACTGCGGCAGAATGGCACGGGCAGGCAAAATCACGTATCTGATATCGCATCGTGCCCCCCCAGTGCCCAAGGTGGTCGGCTTCGTTCCAGGGGCGATCTGTGCTGAGGGGGAGACCATTGATTCATGGCCACCCCCTCGCGATCACTCTCGGCGAATGAAAATCTTCCTCTGCTGCTGTAATGTAAACAGCGGCAGAGGAAGTGATGTCATCTCTCCTCGTGACGGTCTTTTCGTTCCGGCGCCGAGGAGAGAAGACATCAAGTAAGTCTACACTACACTTACAGTAGAACACTCAGGCACACTTTTCACCACCCCAATCACTCCCCGATCACCCGCCTGCACCTCCCTTCTCAGTGACACCAATAGCAGGTTTTTTTGTTTTTTTTTACTGATTATTGCATTTGTGACAGTTATAAGAGGTAGGGCAGTTAGTGGTAGGCCCCTTTAGGTCTAGGGTACACCCCCTAACCCCCCCTAATAAAGGTTTAACTCCTTGATCACCCCCCGTCACCAGTGTCACTATGCAATCGTTTTTCTGATCGCTGTATTAGTGTCACAGGTGACGCTAGTTAGGCAGGTAAGTATTTAGGTTCGCCGTCAGCCTTTTATAGTGTCAGGTACCCCTATATACTACCTAATAAAGGTTTTAACCCCCTGATTGCCCCCTAGTTAACCCTTTCACCAGTGATCACTGTATAACTGTTACGGGTGATGCTGGCTAGTTAGTTTCTTTTTTATAGTGTCAGGGCACCCGCCGTTTATTACCTAATAAAGGTTTAACCCCCTGATCGCCCGGTGGGTGATATAAGTTAGGTTTTAGGGTTGATAAGGTCTGCGTCGCCCCAGGCAACGTCAGGTTAGTGCCAGTACTGCTAACACCCATGCACGCAGCATACACCTCCCTTAGTGGTATAGTATAACGGATCAATATCTGATCAGATCTGTACTAGCGTCCCCAGCAGTTTAGGGTTCCCAAAAATGCAGTGTTAGCGGGATCAGCCCAGATACCTGCTAGCACCTGCGTTTTGCCCCTCTGCCCGGTCCAGCCCATCCAAGTGCAGTATCGATCGATCCCTGTCACTTAAAAAACACTAAACACACAAAACTGCAGCGTTCGAAGAGTCAGACCTGATCCCTGTGATCGCTAACAGTTTTTTTGGTACCGTTTTGATACAGTCGCTAACAGTCAGGAGCTTTTTTACCTGTGAATCTCACTACTGTACTACTAAATTTAGAGCCCAAATGGCAAATCGAAGGTACAGTAGTGAAGAGGCCTACAGATTTCTGTGCATGACAGATAGTGATTAGGAAGTCACTCATCTGTCAGATTCAGACTCAGAATATGATCCTGTAGACGACAGCGGCTCCATGACAGATAGCTCTGATGACAGAGTTGTGGTCCCTGCCAAGGTCAGGCGTACCTGACCCCAATCTTCTTCTGCTGTTGTTGAGGTGCAAGAACCGCAGGTCCCTCGTATGGAGCAGAGAAATACTAGCGCCGCTATTCCTTCTGGTGAACTGGCAAGCACCAGTGGCCTAGTACACCCTGGTTGCAGTCAAACCAGCACTGCAGTAACACTTGGTGACGTGGCGAGTCCCATAAGTGCAGTTCAAGCTGGTATGGTGGCAAGCACAAGTAGTGTCCCGCTGCCACCAAGAAGGAGACAAACACAGGCCCGTCGTGCCCATAGTGCCCTTCCTGCTGCATTCGCCAATCCTAATTGGGAACCCCATTCACTGGCCAACCCGGCATTCAGGTGGAAACAGTTGATTTTACGTCACTTGATTTTTATTTGCTGTTTTTCACCGAAGATCTCTATAGATCTATTGTGGACCAAAGCAATTTGTACGCTGGTCAACACATCGCCACTATTCCCCAATCCTCCCTTGCCAGAGATTGGAGACCAATTACAGTTTCCGAATTTAAGCTCTTTCTGGGCCTATCCCTCAACATGGGCATAACTAAAAAGAGTGAGTTGGGGTCATATTGGTCCACTGACCCAATTCACCATATGCCCTTGTTCTCTGCCTCCATGACCAGGGCACAATACGAGCAGATCTTGCGGTTCATGCATTTCAGCAACAATGAACTTTGTCATCCTCGTGGAGACCCTGGATATGATTGGCTCTACAAAATTCAGCCCCTCATAAACCACTTCAACCAACGTTTTGCAGACTTGTTTACTCCCCATCAAGTTGTCTGCATTGATGTGTCCCTGATTACGTTTTCTTGCCGCATGTCATTCAAACAGTACCTTCCCAGCAAGTGTTCCAGATATGGGGTCAAGATGTATAAGCTCTGTGACAGGGCCACAGGCTATACATGTAGTTTTATGGTTTACGAGGGCAAAGATAGTCACGTAGAGCCGACAAACTGCCCTGACTACATAGGAAGTGCTGGCAAGATTGTGTGGGACTTGGTGTCACCCTTATTCGGAAAGGGGTACCACTTGTACGTGGACAATTATTACACGAGCGTGCCACTTTTTAGTCACTTGTTTGATCAGCAGATTGGAGCATGTGGCACCGTGCGTTCTAATCGCCGGGGCTTTCCCCAGTGGCTTGTAGATTCCCGTCTTAGGCTGGGGGAGAGAGTCTGCTTGAAGTGTAATAACTTGCTCGCTATGAAGTAGAGGGATAATAATAATGTTTTCATTCTTACCTCCCTTCATGCAGACATGACATAGTAATCATGTAGTCCAAATTACTACGGCGACTGGTGTTGTGGAGAAACCCCTCTGTGTCCACAAATATATACAAATATGGGAGAGGTGGACCTCAACGACCAGTTGTTGGCACCGTACCTAGTTGCCCGTAAAGCCATACGCTGGTACAAGAAAGCGTCTGTTTATTTATTTCTTTTTCTTTCAATACATTTTTATTGAGCATTTCGTAAAAGGATACAGAAAATAGAAAATTGGGGAGTAAAAGTAAATGGGTTGTGTAACATAACATAAAATGGGTTGTTTAACATAAAATAAAATAAAATATGGCAGTAAGTGACATACAGTTTATGGTGGTATATATTCAGAAGTTACAATTTGACGTAAATTAAGTAGGTATAGTGTTAGACCTACTGGTATTGTTAATAGTTTACATTCACCTCATGTGTCAATTAAGTCATAGCCTATATGGCCATATAGACCAGGATTTGTCAAACTTTGCACAATTTGAGGAGTTTAATGCTATAAGACGTTCAAAGGTGCAGTTCCTGTTGACAGCTTTAATTATATCTGTCATATTCAAGGCTGTCGCGGATTTCCAGTTGCAAAGAATCATGGACCTCGTCTCTAGTAGTATGTGTGTCACTACTGGTCTGAAGTCGGTATGGAAGTTGTCTATGTTTAAGTGTAATATTGCTAATGCGGGGTCTGGAGGTGTGAGCATTCCTGTAATAGAGGATATTAGTCGGAATATTTGATTCCATGTGCTTTTAACAGTGGGGCAATACCATAACATGTGAAGTAAAGATCCCGTGTGGCCGCAAGCCCTCCAACATAGCAGTGAAGTGCCAGGAAAATAGGTCGCTAACCTGTATGGTGTGTAGTGCCATCTGTTAGCTAGCTTAATCGCTAGCTCCCAATGCTTAATGCAGTGAGAGGCTTTGTGTATTTCAGTGAATGCCTGTTGCCATTGGTCTGGTGAGAATAGTTTTCCCAGTTCAACCTCCCATTTTTTCATTGCAGTGGTTTTAAGGAACGTGTTTTTATCCCTTAGTTTATGGTAGAAGAAGGATATACCTTTAGTGTTGCTATTAGCGGTCAAGTAAAAGTTCCATATCTCTTTCGGTATGGAAATGGACGGTCTAGAGAAGGATTTAAGAAAGTGTGTGATTCTCATGTGTAAGAATTTCCCGTTATTGGTGAGGTTATATTGGGACATGACCTGTTCAGTTGTTTTCAATTGTGAGCCGTCATAGAGGTCCAGAATGTTATTTACCCCTTTACTTGTCAAGTAGTTAACCTTCAGTGAAGGAATCTTTGTTTCTAGTAGAGTCATTGGTATTGTGTATGGTATTTCTTGATTTCTTATGTGTTTGTTCTAGAAGGAATCTCCATGCTCTCAATGAGATCTGCATAGGAGGAGTAAGGGTAGACAGTTTCCATGGTAACCACCCATCACTCAGTAGTAGTAATGTTAAGTCCTTTGTTGGGTCTAATGCTTTTTCAATGTCTACCCAGAGTGGTGTGTCCTCAGTTTTGAACCATAGTTTTGTTTGGTCTAGTCTGACAGCCCAGTAGTAGTCATATAAGTCCGTTAGGCCTGCCCCTCCTATTTTTTTATGGAACGTGAGGTTGTTTCTGGAGCATCTAGCTTTTTTCCATTCCATATATACTTCCAACCTGCTTTTGACATTTTATGGATATAGTTAATAGGTATGTGGATTGGTAAAGAGCGAAACATATAAATTATTTGTGGTAGCAACATCATCTTGTATGCATTGATTCTTCCAAACCATGACACTTCTTTATTGGACATATGCCTGATTTGGGCTTCCAGTGTGGCCATCAGTGTTAGCATGTTGACTTTAACTAGTGTGGAGGTTTTATTGGTAAGGGTGATACCCAGATATTTTATGCCACTTAGGCTCCACGTATAAGGTAGTTGTGTTTGTAGCAGGTTGCGTTCGTGGGGGGGAATACCCAGATCTAATATTAAGGATTTGTTAAAATTGACTTTGTAATATGAAATTTCTCCAAATGTGTTGAGGATTACATGAGCTTGCTGTAATGATGTGACAGGATTGGTCAGGATTAAGATTACATCATCAGCAAAGAGGTTTATGGTGTGCGAGCTGGAGCCAAACTGGAAGCCTTTAATCAGGGGGTGGGATCTTATGGTTTCAGCTAGGGGTTCGATCATTAGGTTAAAGACTGTTGGAGATAGGGGACACCCCTGTCTTGTCCCGTTAGTGATGTTGAATAGTTTGGATAAGAACCCAGAGGAGTACACTTGTGCTGACGGGTGCGAATATAGAGCCATAATGGCTTGCAGTATGGGACCCTGGAACCCAAATTTGGTAAGAGTTGTTTTCATATATGTCCAGTGAACTCTATCGAACGCCTTCTCTGCGTCAACTGACAACAGCAGAGAAGGCGTTCGAGTTCTCTCAGCAAAATTCATCACATTAATAATTCTTCTAGTTGCGTCAGAAGTTTGTCTCCCCCTCACAAAGCCCATCTGGTCGTGCTTTATAATATGTGGTATAATGTCTGTTAATCTTTTGGCTAATAATTTGGCATAAATTTTAATATCAGAGTTTAGAAGAGATATAGGTCTGAAATTTGCTGGTGTGGTAGGATCTTTGCCTGGTTTGGGCAGTGTTACTATGTAAGCTTTCAACATTTCTTGTGGAAGGGTCGCGGACTCAGCAGCTTTATTGTATATGGTAGACATGTATGGTGATAGAGTGTTTGCAAAGGTTTTAAAGTATTCGTTGGAGAAACCATCCGGCCCCGGAGATTTTCCATTGGGAAGAGAGTTGATTATCAGTTCTATTTCTCGTGTCGTGATGGGTGCGTTCAGTGTTTTTAACTGGTGAATAGAGAGAGTGGGAAGATTGATATTTTTGAGGAATGTCTCGATTTGTTCCACTGATGGTTGGTGTGTGTTGGGGTCTGTTTGTAGATTATAAAGTGAGCCATAGTAATCCGCAAATTGATCAGCTATAGCTTGAGGATTTACAATTTTGTGTGGTTCTGTAGGATGCTGTAGGTAGGCTATTCTCGTTTTAGTTCGAGCCGCCTTTAATCTGTTTGCTAGATATTTTCCTGCTCTATTAGCATTGGCGTAGTAGTTTAGTTGGAGGCGGCGGAGATGTATGTCATATTGTTGTGATAGTAGATTTCTAAGTTTTTCTCTGAGGGCGTTCAGTTTATCAGTAAGTGGTAATGTAGTGGATTGTTTGTGTTGTGAGGAGATATCGTGGATTTCTACCAGGAGATTGTGAAGCTGCTGAGTCCGTTTCCTCTTTTCTCTAGCCCCTATTTGAATTAGAACGCCTCTCATGAAGGCCTTGTGTGTGTTCCATAAGATGTATGGGTCCTCGACTGAGCCAGCATTGTACGAAAAGAAATGCTGTAAGTTCTGAGATAGTAGTGATTGGAGTTGTGGGTCATGGAGTATGCATGTGTTGCAGCGCCAGATGGGGGGTGAGGAGGAGATTCCCCTCTCAGCAATGGATAAAGAAACAGCAGAGTGGTCCGACCACGTAATATCATGTATTGTGGTTCTTTTCGATTTGTTGTAGAAGCCTTTTATCCGTTAAAAATAAATCTATGCGGGAGTATGAGCAGTGTCTGCTGGAAAAAAAGGTGTAGTCCTTTTCATTGCCGTGTAGACATCTCCATGTGTCGAATAGCCCTTCTTTGTGTAGTAGTGGTTGGAGGGACAAAGTTCCTTTACCGGATGATGTGTCATGAGTGGTTCAGGTGTCGCGTTAAAGTCCCCACAGATCAGGAGGTTACCATATTGTAAGGCTTTTGCTTTGTGGAGTACTTTGTTTATGAACCGTACTTGGTGCTTGTTTGGAGCGTATAAGGTTACTATGGTGTAGGGACTAGAGTTGATGTCCCCTGTGGCAATGATGTACCTTCCTGCAGCATCAGTGATGATTTCTTTGGGCTCAAAGGATATGGAGTTTTTGAAGGCTAAGAGAACTCCCCCTGTTTTACGGTGTGGCGTACAGGCTATGTAGATGAAAGGGAAGTCCTTGTGGGTGCATTGGGGGTTGTTGTGTAGTTGGAAGTGCGTTTCTTGGACGCTGAGAATGTCCGCTTTATGCTTGTGAGCTTCTTTCCATAAGCTATAGCGTTTAGCCGGGTGATTTAAGCCTCTGGCATTGATGGAAAGGCAGGTAATCGTCATTTAAGAGACATGTGTGGTAAGTTGTGAGGCTGTGATGTGGGAGTACTCACTGCGACCATGGAAAACTTCATGTGCTGCGTATTTGTTGGTGGAGACGAGACGTTGTAGCGAGACCTCTGCTGGTTTGGAAGTGTAGTTAGTGCTGTGAAGCGGTGTATATCACTTAAAAAAAAAAGAGGTAAAAAGAAACTGTAAACCAAACTAAAAGTTAACATGAGTAACATAAGAAATGGATCTCACAAGTGATCCTCGTGCAGTCGTAGCTGCTATTGGTGTTGAAGGGGTAAGGGAGAGGTTCTAGATCAGAAACTCAGCCCTGGAGATAATCCTGTATAGACTTGGGTTATTTTTCTAGCTTCCACCTGTGGGCTTCTTGTTAGGTTTTTTGTAGGACACTACCTGCCAATAATTCTGGAGGAAGGATGGTTCAGCTGGGTGTGCCTGATGGGTAGGCTGATCCGCAATGATGTTCCATCTTTTCAGAGCTGTGAGCCCTTCTTCCAAAGTAGATATGAAGATGGTAACTCCGTTGTGGGTAATAGATAGAGTGGCGGGGTACTTCCACTTGTGGAGGATTTTGTGGTTCCTCAAAGCTTTTGTGATTGTTAGCAAGTTGCGGCGGCGCTGCAGAGTATGTCTGGAGAGGTCTGGGAGCAGTCTGATATTCACATACTGCTGGGGGACGGTCTCCTGTTTGCGTGAGGCTTGGAGTACCCGGTCCTTAACGTGGTAGAAGTGCATTCTGAGCAGGACATCCCTGGGTATGTCAGCAGGGAGAAATGACGGCTTAGGTACCCTATGTATCCTGTCCACTAGTAGGTCATGTGCTGAGGCATCGGGCACTAGAGTGGAGAATAGGGTCTGGGCATATTGTAGGAGCTGGTTAGGAGGGATACCTTCCGGAATTCCTCTCAGTTTGAGGTTGTTCCTCCGGGACCTGTCTTCTAGGTCGGCCATTTTGTCTTTTAACCACGTGATGTCTTCCCCTTGGGCTGTATGGGCCTCCACCATCACATTGTATGCTGAGGTGTATTCCTCCATCTTGTTTTCTACCAGATGTACCCTCTGGCCTATGGCCTGTACTTCCCTCTGGCACTCTGTTATCCCCCTAACCATGTCTGCTTGTAGTGAGGAGCGCAGTGACAGGAGCATATCCTTCAGCAGTGTATCTGAGACCGGCCGGTCTGCAGTGGGTAATTCCCTGATAGGATCCCCTTCAGTGTTGCTCTGGTGTAACGGATTACTGTGAGGCCCGCTCACCTCCATACCCTGCGCGCCTCCCTGCCTGATAGGGGAGTCCCTCCGTGGGTTCGATTTGGCCAGACTTCTAGTGGAAGGGCTGGATGGGCTGGAGGATGACACACTGGGTGGGTTCGGGGAGCAGATAGGGACAGATACTAGACCTTGTCTGCAGCTGTGTGCTTCAGGCCTAAGCTCCGGCCTGTCATCCGCCGTACCGCCGCCATTTTGAGGGCCGCGAGCCACGTAGTAACTTGTCATTTTCTGCGGCTGTTGTGGATTCTTGCGGCGTCTGGTCATCCCCGATGAGTGCAGTGGGCCCCCACTTAATGGTAGGTAGTTCCGATTGTCGTTAAGGGTGCTGGAAAGCTCTGATGGCTGTAGATTATCTCTGAGGCGAGCGGAGCTCCAGGATTACACGTCCATCTTAGAGCCCGTTCGGCCACGCCCCCTGTTTATTTATTTCAATTGGCTTTGCTGAACACTCATATGCTATACAGAGCTTGCTGACGGATTCGATCCTTCCTTTAATTTCAGGAAGAGATCGTCAGAGCCCTTCTGTTTCCAGACGGTGCTCCACCTCACCACCCCCAACCAAATGCAGTAAGCCGGCTGCATGAGAGGCATTTTCTTTATGTCCTTCCAAATACCCCTACCCAACGAACCCCCCAAAAAAGATGTCGTGTCTGCAGCAAGCGCGGATAAAGGCGTGACACCCGCTATTATTGTCCCTCCTGTCCTGACAATCCTGGTCTTTGCATTGGTGAATGTTTTGAACGCTACCATACACTAGTTGAGTATTAGCGTTGTACAGACTAGACACACTTTCACAGGGTCTCCCAAGATGCCATTGCATTTTGAGAGACCCAAACCTGGAACCGGTTACAGTTACAAAAGCTACAGTTACAAAAAAAAGTGTAAAAAAAAAAAAGTAAAAAAAAATATAAAATAAAAAGTAAAAAAATAGTTGTCGTTTTATTATTCTCTCTCTCTCTCTATTCTCTCTCTATTGTTCTGCTCTTTTTTACTGTATTCTATTCTGCAATGTTTTTATTGTTATTATGTTTTATCATGTTTGCTTTTCAGGTATGTAATTTTTTATACTTTATTGTTTACTCTGTTTTATTGTTAACCCTTTTTTTGTTTTCAGGTACGCCATGCAGCTGCAGCGCGGATTTATTTATCTTGACAGCAACAGCGTTTGTTCCCACAATACATAAAGCCATGACTCCAGCGCTGTCGGTGGTGATTTCACCACCACAGTTAAAAAAAGAGCATATATTCCGAAGCATGGGGGCAGCAGGGGTGGAGGAGCGATTTGCTCCTACCTTTTGTGGGCGGATGCCCCCATGCTTCGGCATATATATATTTTAGGCACAGGTTGCGTTAAAAAATGTTTTATTTTTTACTGTTTTTTTGTATTTGCTTTGCAGGTATGGTATATCTTACTGTTATACTGTAATGTTACTTTGTTTTATTGTTAACCATCATTTGCTTAGCAGGTACGCCATTTGGTTGCAGCACGGATTTATTTATCTTGACAGCAACAGCGTTTGCTCCCACGATACATAAAGCCGTGACTCCAGCGTTGTAGGAGGTGATTTCACCACCACAGTTAAAAAAAGAGCATATATGCCAAAGCATGGGGACAGCAGGGGCGGAGGAGTGATTTGCTCCTAACTTTTGGGGCGGATGCCCCCATGCTTCGGCATATATAAATGGTGCATGTATGCCCATCATTAGAAGTGGGTGGATGAAGGGAGGTAAACTAATGGTGGGCATACCCACCGATCAATATATTTATTTCGTTCAGCCCACGGGCTGCATGAAAAAAAAAAAGATTACAATATATGCCCAACAAGGACCAGCAGCATACTGGTATGTTGCTGGACTTTGAGTGGTTATACCAGAATGATGCCTGCAGGTTTAGGTATCATCTTGGTATCATTCTTTTCAGCCAGCGGTCGGCTTTCATGTAAAAGCAATCCTAGAAGCTAATTAGACTGCTTTTACAAGCAGTGGGAGGGAATGTCCCCCCCCCACCGTCTTCCATGTTTTTCTCTGGCTCTCCTGTCCCAACAGGGTACCTGAGAATGCAGCTGGTGATTCGGCAGCTGACCATAGAGCTGATCAGAGACCAGAATGGCTCCAATCATCTCTATGGCCTAAACGGAAGCTACGAGCATTTCATGACTTAGATTTAATCGGATGTAAACAGTGCAATTGGGAAATTGGGAAAGCATTTTATCATACCAATCTTGGTGTGGTCAGATGCTTTGAGAGCAGAGGAGAGATATAGGGTCTAATAGACCCCATTTTTTTCAAAAAAAGAGTACCTGTCACTACCTATTGCTATCATAGGAGATATTTACATTCCCTGACATAACAATAAATATGATAAAAAAAATGAAAGGAACAGTTTAAAAATAAGATAAAAAAGCAAAAAAAAAAAAAAAGCACCCCTGTCCCCCCTGCTCTCGCGCAAAGGCGAACGCAAGTGTTGGTCTGGCGTCAAATGTAAACAGCAATTGCACCATGCATGGCAATTGCACCAATTGGTATCACTGCGAAGGTCAGATCGAGGGCAGTAATTTTAGCAGTAGACCTCCTCTGTAAATCTAAAGTGGTAACCTGTAAAGGCTTTTAAAGGCTTTTAAAAATGTATGTAGTTTGTCACCACTGCACGTTTGTGCGCAGTTTTAAAGCATGTCGTGTTTGGTATCCATGTACTCGGCCTAAGATCATCTTTTTTATTGCATCAAACATTTGGGCAATATAGTGTGTTTTAGTGCATTAAAATAAAAAAAAGTGTGTTTTTTCCCCAAAAAATGCGTTTGAAAAATCGCTGTGCAAATACTGTGTGAAAAAAAAAATGAAACACCCACCATTTTAATCTGTAGGGCATTTGCTTTAAAAAATATATAATGTTTGGGGGTTCAAAGTAGTTTTCTTGCAAAAAAATATATTTTTTCATGTAAATAAATAGTGTCAGAAAGGGCTTTGTCTTCAAATGGTTAGAAGAGTGGGTGATGTGTGACATAAGCTTCTAAATGTTGGGCATAAAATGCCAGGACAGTTCAAACCCCCCCAAATGACCCCATTTTGGAAAGTAGACACCCAAGCTATTTGCTGAGAGGCATGTCGAGTCCATGGAATATTTTATATTGTGACACAAGTCGCGGGAAAAAGACAATTTTTTTTTTTGCACAAAGTTGTCACTAAATTATATATTGCTCAAACATGCCATGGGCATATGTGAAATTATACCCAAAAATACATTATTTTGCTTCTCCTGAGTATGGGGATACCACATGTGTGAGACTTTTTGGGAGCCTAGCCACGTACCGGACCCCGCCTTCAGGATGTAAATTTTTTATTTCATTCCTCACTGCCTATCACAGTTTAGGAGGCCATGGAATGCCCAGATGGCACAAACCCCCCCCAAATGACCCCATTTTGGAAAGTAGACACCCCAAGCTATTTGCTGAGAGGTATGGTGAGTATTTTGCAGACTTCGCTTTTTGTCACAAAGTTTTGAAAATTGATAAAAGAAAAAAAAAATGTCTTTTCTTTCTTCATTTTCAAAAACAAATGAGAGCTGCAAAATACTCACCATGCTTCTCAGCAAATAGCTTGTGGTGTCTTCTTTCCAAAATGGGGTCATTTGGGGGGGGGGGGGTTGTGCCATCTTGGCATTTTATGGCCTTCAAAACTGTGATAGGTAGTGAGGAGTGAAATAGAAAATTTACGCCCTTAGAAATCCTGAAGGCGGTGATTGGTTTTCGGGGCCCCGTACGCAGCTAGGCTCCCAAAAAGTCCCACACATGTGGTATCCTCATACTCAGGAGAAGCAGCAGAATGTATTTTGGGGTGTAATTCCACATATGCACATGTCATGTTTGAGCAATATATCATTTAGTGACAACTTTGTGCAAAAAAAAAAAGTTTGTAATTTTCCCGCAACTTGTGGCAAAATATAAAATTTTCCATGGACTCAACATGCCTTTCAGCAAATAGCTTGGCGTGTCTACTTTCCAAAATGGGGTCATTTGGGGGGGGTTGTGCCATCTTGGCATTTTATGGCCTTCAAAACTGTGATAGGTAGTGAGGAGTGAAATAAAAAATTTACGCTCTTAGAAATCCTGAAGGTGGTGATTGGTTTTCGGGGCCCCGTACACAGCTAGGCTCCCAAAAAGTCCTACACATGTGGTATCCCCATACTCAGGAGAAGTAGCAGAATGTATTTTGGGGTGTAATTCCACATATGCCCATGGCCTGTGTGAGCAATATATCATTTAGTGACAACTTTTTGTGAATTTTTTTTTTGTCATTATTCAATCACTTGGGACAAAAAAATAAATATTCAATCGGCTCAACGTGCCTCTCAGCAATTTCCTTGGGGTGTCTACTTTCCAAAATGGGGTCATTAGGGGGGGTTTGTACTGCCCTGTCATTTTAGCACCTCAAGAAATGACATAGGCGTTCATAAACTAAAAGCTGTGTAAATTCCAGAAAATGTACCCTAGTTTGTAGACGCTATAACTTTTGCGCAAACCAATAAATATACGCTTATTGACATTTTTTACTAAAGACATGTGGCTGAATACATTTTGTCCTAAATGTATGACAAAAATTGAGTTTATTGGATGTTTTTTACAACAAAAAGTTGAAAATATCATTTTTTTTCAAATTTTATGGTCTTTTTCCTTTTATAGCGCAAAAAATAAAAACCGCAGAGGTGATCAAATACCATCAAAAGAAAGCTCTATTTGTGGGAAAAAAGGACGCAAATTTTGTTTGGGTACAGCATTGCATGACCGCGCATTTAGCAGTTAAAGCGACGCAGTGCCAAATTGTAAAAAGTGCTCTGGTCAGGTAGGGGGTAAAACCTTCCGGGGCTGAAGTGGTTAATTATACTATATTTAGAGATATACATTTGGGTGTTTTGGTTTGGGCTATAGCACAGAAGGGTTCATCTGAATCATAACAAAAAGCCATTTAACAGATATCCAGCTTGATATAGAGTTGCAGAAATAGTACATAATAATAAGAAAACATACCTACACATTTGTTACTTTTTAGCTACCCCAGTTGCATTGGATTTATAAAAGATAAGGGTTCAGTTGAGCTTTAAAGGGACATTTTAGACAATATTTCAGAACTTCCCTATCACATACTGAAAGACTGAAATCAGTTACAGTCCCAATGACCCAGTGAGCTGCTCTCTGCATTATCACTACATTAAAAATAAATTAATTAAAGTAGAACTATAGGAACTTTTTTCATTCTGGACAGAGCAAGGGAGGGTTATGATCCCCTGTAAGGTTTATTTTTGCCATATTTATCTCACTTCTCTCCCTGTCCCATAGCCAAATAGAAAGTGAGAAAAAATCCCTGCTAATTAAGGGAATATCTTAGGGACCACCAGACCATCAGAATTAATGTCCCCATTGGAAGATTTCCCCTCTATTTCTTTTCTGAGGACAACCCAAAATTTAGAATTTTCTTTTACTTTCACTTTGAATTATAAAGGTTTTGACATTGGGGTATTTTTTCACAAGTCTGCAAGCCGCCAGCAGTCTCAAAATGCAGCAAAGATGTCGACCTCTCGAGCTGAACACAGCGAAATGTCCCATATCCTTGAAAAATACCTTTAATTACTTCCCACCAAGAGGGATATCGAAGCCATGCTACGCAAAACAGAAGATAACCATAGGTGAGATATGGCAGACTTTAATCACTTGCTTACCGGGCACTTAAACCCCCCTCCTATCCAGACCAATTTTCAGCTTTCAGCGCTGTCGCACTTTGAATGACAATTGCGCGGTCATGCAACACTGTACCCAAATGAAATTTTTATCATTTTTTCCCCACAAATAGAGCTTTCTTTTGGTGGCATTTGATCACCTCTGCGGTTTTTATTTTTTGTTAAAAAAATTTAAAAAGACCGAATTTTTAAAAAAAAAAATTATTTTTTTTTATATTTTGTTATAAAATTTTTTAAAAGGGTAATTTTTCTCCTTCATTGATGTACGCTGATGAGGCGGCACCAATGGGCACTGATAGGTGGCAGTGATGGGCACTGATGGGTGGCAGTGATGGGCACTGATTGGTGGCAATAATGGGCACTGATCTTGTACACTGCTAGGTGGCACTGATTGGCACCACTGGTGGGCATTGTTAGGTGGCAATGGTGGGCATTGATAGGTGGCACTTGTAGGCATTGATAGGTGGCACTTATGGGCATTGATACGTGGCACTGGTGGGCACTGTGGGCACTGTGATGTGGCAATGTCAGGTTGCACTGTCAGTGGGTACTGTTGGCACAATTGAGGCACATATGAGGCATTATTGCCTCCTCCTCTTCGGGACCGATGTCCCTTGCTGCTGAGCCGGTGATCGGCTTTTTTTTCTCCTCGCACTGTCAGCGCGAGGAGAAAAAAAAAACGATCACAGAGCTTTTGTTTTGATCATGTGATCAGCTGTCATTGGCTGACAGCTGATCACATGGTAAGGGGCCCGGAGCGGCCCCTTACACAGATCGGTGATCACCCGAGTCTCAGTGACTCGGTGATCACAGCGCGCTCCAGGGCACGTGCACAGGGGAGGACGTCATATGACGGCCTCCCGGGAACTCAGGTCCGCGCTGTAGCTGTCATTCGGCTATAGCGCGGATGCCAAGCGGTTAAGGCAGGTTTCCACAAACAGCTGAATGCCATAGAAAAGGTTGTTTCACAGATTCTGTCTGTACAAGAAAACCACCAAATAGTGATTACCAATCGTCAAGCACAGATTCAAACCCTATGGACCCACACTGATGACCTGGAGGACCATCATCGGCGAAGCAACATCCGTATCACTCTACGGGTCTCACTCTACTTCCTATGTCATATGCCCATCCACTATCTCGGAAGAAACGAACGTGATGACGTTACCGTCGGAGGCTCCACCCACCAGTGCAGCACAGCCCCAGGCCTTTTAGATGTGTTCTGCTTCTTTCTATATCCAGCTCAGGAATCACGTGTTGCCTGAAAAGAATCCAACACTACGTGAACTGCGGTAGAGTGAGACCGATGGTTACATTGCAAACTTCGGCTTATTGTATCCATGCTGCTCTTTTGCCGATAGATGACTTCTTTCTTGTAAGTGCAATATGTATTTTTTATTACATTTTAATACCAAACGTACTACACCATGGAAGTCCTCTTTGCTTTGTGTCTTTGAGTACCTACAGCAGCAGCGGGAGTCTTGGATATTCCATAAAGGGTTGAGGGAGACCAGACTTCCCTAAAGCTGGGCGAGACTGCTACAGCGGTCATCGCTTTCTGGTAAGCAGGTTATCTAAACACTTTGGGTGGTGATTGGAAGCACTTTTGTTCATTTCATAAGATTTTGTCATGACCGTTTTTCTGCAATTCAACTTGCTCATTTTGATGGACACTGTTTATGGACTTGTTTTTTGTTGGCACCTTGCTTTAGTTTTTTTTTTTACTTTTTTCTTTTTTTCACTTTGGTATTTTTTCATTTATTTTTAAATTATATTCACATTTATATATGTTTAATTAGTGCCGCATCTTCTGCTGGATATTTGCACTGTAAGTTTTTGTACTGGACTTTTTGATGCCAGCAGCGTTCTTGATATATTTTTTACCACATAGTTTTAGCGCAGCGTTAGCCCTAGGGCTTTTCACCTATATCCCGCACAAATGCTGTCCTCACGGGATATCGGTTTAAGGTGGCCGGGTATACAATTCCCAAATTTCTGGCTAGAAAAAGTTTGAGTAAACTATTGATCTAGAGGTTTGTGATAATTAAAGAAGTAATATTAACTTTGTTTTACCATACACATCCAGGGACCCTGGGGACTGTTAGGGATCATGAATGTTACCCTGTGTCATGGATCTTCCACCTAAGGGTTAACTTAGTGCAGGCTGATTTCAGTGATTGGCAACAGGCTGTCTTATTTAAACACCTCAGCAGCACTGTGTCTTTGCTGTCTGATATGCAGCTCCCTGTGACCCCTGCTCCTGTTTACCTGCTTCTGTGATTGATCTCCTGAATGACCCAGCTTGACCTTTGGACTTCCCTTGCTTTCTGCCTGCACCTGACCTCAGCTCACCTCTGACCTTGAACCTGCCTGCTCCTTTGGATTCCACGCTGCCCGCCAGTTTTAGACCCGGCCTGTGACCTGACCTGTTTGCCTGTAGCTCCTGCTCACCTCTGCTTGAATCCACACCCCTCTGAACTGTGTACTGACTGCCAGACCCGACTTCTGGGTGTGTGTGAGTGAGGATATCGGGTGTTCCAGCCTACAGTCTGTCTGCTGTTCGGATCCCCCTTCCAGCTGGTTGTCACTTCTACAGCATCTGGGACCTTGGAGCTGCCCGTCCAACAGCTGACCTGCCAGGCACTCATACCATTCTGCACTCCCGTGCCACCCATCTGCTCTACCAGGGGCTGCGAGTCAGAGACGTAAGGGAGGCCTTCCTCTGCACTATCGGGCTCATCAGTCAGGTACATGAGAACATGACAGTAACAGACAGCCATGTCTGAGCCCGAGCGAGGAACCTCCCCCATGGAAGAACTGTGCCGACACCTGGTGGGTTTGACACAAGCTGTTAAGGATCTATAAGAGGGATATACTCAGCTGGAAGAACGAGTTCAAATTCTGTCATCTCCCGCCAACCCTCAAGGCGCTACCTCAGCTGGTACCTCATCTGCACCTTCAGTAGTGATGTTACCACCAGAACCAAGGGTACCCACGCCCCAAAGTTTTGCGGGTGAACGTAGTAAATACAGAGCCTTTCATAATGCTTGTGAACTCTATTTTGCCCTACAACCCGCACCTTTTATCTGGAAGCAAGTGAGCTTCGTTATCTCCCTGTTGGCCAGTGAACCCCAAGCTTGGGCACATCGCCTTCTGGAACAAAAGGACAAATCGTTAAACAACCTGACCACATTCTGTAACGCTATGTCACAACTTTATGAGGACCCCCAGCATACTGCCACTGCTGAGGCCACATTTCATGCACTTCAGCAAGGCCACAGAGCGGCAGAGGACTACGTGGCTGAGTTCAGGCATTGGAGTTCTGATACCAATTGGAACGATGTGGCCCTTCGCTACCAATTTCGCTACCAAATATCGGCCAACTTGGATGCTACCTAAAGTTCCCAGTTTTTCCAGCCAGACTCCTCCCGCTCCAGTTTCTCTGGCTCCGGATGCCTCCGAGCCTATACAGTTGGGCTTGCTTCATCCCTCTCTCACCACGCAGGAACGACAGCAAACAAATCAATAACCTCTGTATGTACTGTGGGGAACCCGGGCATTATGTGAGGTCCTGTCCTGCAAAGATGCGTAAGTGCCTCTCAATCTCTTCAATGCATGTTCCTGTCTTACCTAACCAAGCCTCTCACCTTGCTCTCCCCATCATGTTACAGCTCCCAGGAAAGAGTATGCAGGTATCCGTCATAATTGATTCCAGAGCCTGCAGCTGTTTCATAGACTTGACATTTGCAGCCAAACACCTCATTCCACTTCAACCAAAGACCCGAGAACTAGCCATACATCTTGCTGATGACTCTGTCATTAAATTTGGTCCGGTCACACAGGAGACTGTCCCTTTGCTGGCTATCATTGCTTCCCATCACCAAGAGTTTTTACGCCTGGATGCCATTTCATCACCCCTGTTCCCCATCAACTTAGGTATGCCCTGGCTGCAGGTCCATAATCCCCACATCAATTGGGCCACTGGAGAAATCAAATTTCCTTCAAGTTATTGCCAGCAACATTGCCTGCAAGAGGCCTCAGTCAACTCCTTACCCTTATTCTGCCTTGACATAGATCCTGAATTACGCCAATCAATCCCAGTGGCATACCACGATTTTATGGATGTGTTCAGTAAGAAGGGTGCAGAGCCCCTTCCTCCTCATAGATCCTACGACTACGATTGAACTGTTACCAGGGACTGAGGTCCCCTTCGGAAGGATTTTTCCTTTAACCGAGCTTGAGTTGGGCATGCTGAAGGACTATATTGATGACAACCTTAAAAAGGATTTATTCACCCATCTACCTCTCCGGCTGGTGCAGGCATCTTCTTTGTTGAAAAGAAGGACCATTCACTACGCCCCTGCGTAGACTATCGAGGATTGAACAGGATTACTGTCAAAAACTGTTATCCACTGCCTCTTGTGCCCAAACTCTTTCAAAGACTGGGAACCGCAGTCATCTTCACTAAACTGGATCTCCGGGGAGCATACAACCTAATCCATATTCGAGAAGGAGATGTATGGAAAACGGCTTTTCGTACCCGATTCAGGCACTTCCTACCTAGTCATGCCTTTTGGGTTATGCAATGCACTGGCCACCTTACAGCACTTTGTCAATGACACTTTTCGTGACTATCTGGACTTATACGTCATCATGTACCTGGATGACATCCTGATTTTCTCCTCCACAGTAGATGCCCACCGTAGGCATGTCCAAAATGTGCTAACCCGACTCCGGCAGCATGGCCTCTATGCTAAACCGGAGAAGTGCAAATTTGAACTTCAATGCATCCAGTTCTTAGGTCTGATAATCTCTGTTGAAGGCATCAAGATGGACCCCCAGAAAGTCACCGCCATCTTAGATTGGCCAGCTCCTGTGGACAAGAAGTGGGTTCAATGCTTCATCGGATTTGCCAACTTCTACTGGAAGTTTATTAGGGGGTTCTCTGCTATTATTGACCCCAAGCAAGGAACCTGATTCCTCTTGTCTCCCAAAGTGCAATTGGCATTTGAACCCCCCAAAGAACTGTTCACTTCAGCCTCCATCTTGAAGCACCCTGACCCTGCCTTACCATTTGTTCTTGAAGTTGACGCCTCGGAAGTTGCAGTGGGGGCTGTGCTGTCTCAACAGCAAGGAGCTAAAGCCCTACTCTACCCGGTTGCTTTCTTTTCCCGCAAATTATCTACAGCGGAAAGAAATTATGATGTGGGAGACCGTGAGCTTTTGGCCATCAAGGCCGCATTAGAAGAATGGCGTTACTTACGTGAAGGTGCAGCACATCCCATTCTGGTCTATACGGACCACAAGAATTTAGAATATCTGAGAACGGCTAAGAGAATAAAACCACAGCAGGCAAGGTGGGCACTTTTTTTCTCTAGATTCTCATTCCATATAACATGCAGGCCGGGGTCGAAGAATACAAAACCAGATACACTCTCACGTATGTTCAACAACCCTGAGAAGTCCACACTTCCAAACACCATCCTTTCCTCAGGAAACTTTCTCATACTACAGGAGAATCTCCTGTCCCGAATCAAACAGGCTTCTGCTGAGGTTGCTTCGTCGTCTGAAACCAGCTTACAGGCACAGGATGGCCTACTGTGGCATGAAGGTAAAATTGTTGTACCTAAAGACTTAAGGGTGTCAGTATTGGAGCTCTGTCATGACCACAAGCTGGCAGGGCACTTTGGTGCCCTGAAGACGGCTGAACTGGTGGCCTCGGGTGGTAGGCGACTGTAAGAGTTATGTGGAGTCTTACACTAATTGCTCCTGAAGCAAGAACAGCAGGGTAAAAGCCTGGGGTTTACTGAAGCCATTGCCCATTCCAGAAACACCCTGGAAAATGATCTCAATGGACTTCATTGTGGAACTCCCTCTGGCAGAGGGTTTTTTTACCATCTTCATGGTGGTGGACAGGCTGTCCAAGATGGCCCATTTTTTGCCCATAAAAGGAACACCCTCGGCTGTGGAAACTGCAAAAATTTTCATCAAAGAAATTGTAAGGCTCCATGGAGTCCCAGCCAACATCATGTCTGTCGGGGTGTCCAGTTCACCGCCAGGTTCTGGAAAGCTCTGTGTGGGTCCCTAGAGATTGAATTGGCCTTCTCCGCATACCACCCTCAGATGAACGGGCAAAGGGAAAGAACCACTCAGACCCTGGAGCAGTATCTCTGTTGCTTTTCTTCGTTCTCACAAGATGACTGGGTCTCTTTACTCCCCATTGCCAAGTTTGCTTATAATAGCTCTTCCCATTCTGCCATCAAACTCCATTTTTTGCTAATAACGGCTTTCCATTCTTCCAGCCTAGTACCATACCTGAATGCTCAATCCCTGCAGTCTCTGAAATGATAGATTTCCTCTCTAAAAACAACAAACTATTACAAGAGACCATGATCAAAACACAAGAGCACAATAAAAAGATCTTTGACAGGAAAAAACGAGGAGAACTAATTCTGGAACCCAGCAACCAGGTATGGTGTCTACAGTGAACTTGAAAATGGCTTGCCCTTCAAGAAAATTGGGCTCTAAATTTGTGGGCCCCTTCCCTGTAAAGAGGAAGATCAATGACGTAGCTTATGAGCTAGAATTACCCGATTCACTTAAAGTTCACCCCGTCTTCCATGTGACTCTTTTGAAACCTGCTGTTCTGAATCCCTTCCCTGAATGAAGTACTAGTCCACCGGAGCCTGTAATAGTCAATGGAGAGGAGGAATTTGAGGTGGAGGCAATCTTGGATTGTAGAAGGAGGTACAATCAGGTTCAGTATCTAATTAAATGGAAGGGGTATGGGCCGGAAGATAACTCTTGGGAGCCTGAAAGCAATATTCATGCTAAAGAACTAATGCAATCCTTCAAGAGATCCCATGCTGTGAAGTTGGTCCAATTGGGCATCCGGAGGCTGTCCTTTAGGAGGGGGCAATGTCATGGATCTGCCACCTAAGGGTTAAATTAGTGCAGGCTGATTTCAGTGATTGGCAACAAGCTGCCTTATTTAAACACCTCAGCAGCATTGTGTCTTTGCTGTCTGATCTGCAGCTCCCTGTGACCCCTGCTCCTGTTTACCTGTTTATGTGATTGATCTCCTGAATGACCCAGTTTGACCTTTGGACTTCCCTTGCTTTCTGCCTGCACCTTACCTCGGCTCACCTCTGACCTTGAACCTGCCTGCTCCTTTGGATTTCAAGCTGCCCGCCAGTTTTAGACCCGGCCTGTGACCTGACCTGTTTGCCTGTAGCTCCTGCTCCATCATCTTCTATCTGTGCTTTAACCAGCCTGCTCACCTCTGCTTGAATCCACATCCCTCTGAACTGTGTACAGACTGCCAGACCCAACTTCTGGGTGTGTGTGAGTGAGGATATCGGATGTTCCAGCCTCCAGTCTGTCTGCTGTTCGGATCCCCCTTCCAGCTGGTTGTCACCTCTACAGCATCTGCAACCTTGGAGCTGCCCATCCAACAGCTTACCCGCAAGGCACTCATACCATTCTGCACTTCCGTGCCACCTGTCAGCTCTACCAGGGCCCACAAGTCAGATACATAAGGGAGGCCTCCCTTTGCACTATCGGGCTCATCAGTCAGATATGTGAGAATGTGACACCCTGGTTGTCCTTTGGCCTAAAGCCCTGTGCCTATAAATATTGGTGTTAAATTTCATGGCCAGGGCCTTCGTCTTTCCCGAGGGTCCGCGGGATAATCTGATTTGGTATTCATCATCATGTGTCTGATAAAACACCAAGAGTGGGGATGGTGTTTGGGGCTTAGGTTCTCGCCTAGGTTCACTCAGCCAATTTGAGTGTCAGATTAGACACATTTTTTTGGTGGGCTCAGTTAGAACGGGGCTCTTTTCTCTGTCTTTCCTTTTTTTTTTTCTTCTCCTTCCATGTATTTTTCTTATTTGCTGCTTTATGGCATCCTATGGATACGGTCTGACTACATGAAATTTCTGATAATAAATCTACTAGGATGTCTTTGGTAAAATTGGGGTCCTTTAATGGAAGAGGGCTTAATACTCCACAGTAGGGATGAGCCGAACACCCCCCGGTTTGGTTCGCACCAGAACCTGCGAACGGACCGAAAATTTGCGCAAACTTTAGAACCCCATTGAAGTCTATGGAACTCGAACGTTCGAAATCAAAGGTGCTAAATTTAAAGGCTAATTTGCATGGTATTGTCCTAAAAAGGGTTTGGGGACCCGGGTCCTGCCCCAGGGGACATGTATCAATGCAAAAAAAAGTTTTAAAAACGGCCGTTTTTTCAGGAGCAGTGATTTTAATAATGCATAGAACAGTCCCGTGCTTAGAACAGTCCCTGCAGAAAAATGACATTTTTAAAGGAATAAAAGTCATTTAAAACTGCTTGCCTCTTTAATGTAATGTTGGGTCCCGGCAATATGGATGAAAATCAGTGAGACAAACAGCATGGATATCCCCCAGTCCATTACCAGGCCCCTTGGGTCTTGTATGGATATTAAGGGGAACCCCGCATCCAAATTAAAAAAAGGAAAGGCGTGGGGCCCCCAGGCCCTATATACTCTGAACAGCAGTATATAGGTGGTGCAAACAAGGCAGGGACTGTAGGTTTGTTGTTAAGTAGAATCTGTTTGTAATTTTGAACAAACGTGTAGCTCCAGCCAAAAAATCTATTTTTAAGCTTTTTGGAAAACATAGGGAAGGGTTATCACCCCTGTGACATTTGTTTTGCTGTCTGTGCACCTCTTCAGAAGATTTCACCTCACTTTCTGTCCCAATGACAAATGTTTTTTGACAATTTGGGGTTTTTAGTGAAACAAGGATTGGTGATAAAACATCAGTGGAGAGGAGACACGTTTTTCCCATATTAACTCTTACAGGAGAGAATTTCCCTTCCTAGGGGTAGATTTCATCTCACTTCCTGTTGTCTCTTTCTGTTTGCAAGTAGGAGTCGTTTGTAAGTTGGATGTTTGAAAGTAGGGGCCTGCCCTATATACTCGACAGAAATTGCGGCCTTAGGTGTTGGTGTTGCCACAACACTGTAAGCCCTCACAGTTACTCTTGGTGGGCGCAGGAAAGGGCTCTGCTGTGAAATATTAGATCAAGAATTGTAATTGCATGCACCTATTGAACAGGGGCAGAAAAATTGGGCCTTTGGTGGTGGTGGTGCTGGTGCTGGTGGTGGTGCCGGTGCCACAACACTGTAAGTCCTCACAGTTACTCTTGGTGGGTGCAGAAACGGGCCCTGGTGTGAAATATTAGATCAAGAATTGTAATTACATGTCCCTGTTGAACAGGGGCAGAAAAATTGGGCCTTAGGCACTGGTGCCACAACACTGCAACCCCTCACAGATACTCTAGTTGGAGCGCAGGAATGAGCCCTCCTGCAAAATATTGCATCAAAAATGGTAATTACATGCCCCTGTTAAACAGGGGCTGAAAAATTGGGCCTTGGGCACTGGTGCTGGTGCCACAACAATGCAACCCCTCACAAATACTCTAGTTGAGCGCAGCAACAAACCCTCCTTGCAAAATATTGCATCCAAAATTGTAATTACACGCCCCTGTTGAACAGGGGCTGAAAAATTGGGCCTTAGCCACTGGTGCCACAACACTGCAACCCCTCACAGATACTCTAGTTGGAGCGTAGGAACGAGCCCTGCTGCAAAGTATTGCATCAAAAATTGTAATTACACGTCCCTGTTAAACAGGGGCTGAAAAATTGGGTCTTAGGCACTGGTGCTGGTGCCACAACACTGCAACCCCTCACAGATACTCTAGTTGGAGCGCAGGAATGAGCCCTGCTGCAAAGTATTGCATCAAAAATTGTAATTACATGCCCCTGTTAAACAGGGGCTGAAAAATTGGGCCTTAAGCACTGGTGCTGGTGCCACAACACTGCAACCCCTCACAGATACTCTAGTTGGAGCGCAAGAAAGAGCCCTGCTGCAAAGTATTGCATCAAAAATTGTAACTGCACGCCCCTGTTAAGCAGGGGCTGAAAATTTGGGCCTTAGGCACTGGTGTTGGTGCCACAACACTGCAACCCCTCACAGATACTCTATTTGGAGTGCAGGAACAAGCCCTGCTGCAAAGTATTGCATCAAAAATTGTAATTACACGCCCCTGTTAAACAGGGGCTGAAAAATTGGGCCTTAGGCACTGGTGCCACAACATTGCAACCCCTCACAAATACTCTAGTTGAGCGCAGCAACAAACCCTCCTTGCAAAATATTGCATCAAAAATTGTAATTACACACCCCTGTTAAACAGGGGCTGAAAATTGGGACTTAGCCACTGGTGGCGGCGCCCAGAACCAAAAATATTCTTACAAGCTATCAGCATGATCATTGAGGAGGAAGAGGATAGTCAATCAGCATAACCAGATAGTCACTCAGCATCAGCATAGGCAGTCTTGAAGGGATCTGACATTTCAAAAAAAATAATTTGGTTAAATCAGCATCAGGTACTTGGTAGCTGGTGGTAATCCAAGATTGATTCGTTTTTATGAAGGTCAGTCAATCGACCGAGTTGGTGGACAGGCGCACCCTCTGATCAGTTACAAAGCCTCCAACAGCACTGAAAGTGTGTTCCGAAAGAACGCTGGATGCAGGACAGGCCAGTAGCTCAATTGCATAGTGTGCAAGCTCTGGCCAGTGATCCATCCTAAAGACCAATTAACCCAAAGGATTATCGGTGGGAAAGGTGTCCAAGTCAGATTTTGCCCCTAGGTATTCCTGCACCATGTAAAACAGATGCTGACGATGGTTGCTGGAACAATCATACCTTGGGACTGCGGACTAAAAAATTGTCTGAACGCATCAGTCAGATGGCCACCTTCTCCACTGCTTCTTCTTTGACTGACCAAAGCCTCAGCAACACGTTGTCCAGGAACAGGAGTTTGTAATCTCCCAGTCTGTGGGAATGCGTTGCACAGACTTTTCTGCAAGGCCTCCCGAAGATGTTTCATCCTCTGCTCCCTCTGCGATGGCAAGATAAGGTCCGCAACCTTACCCTTGTAACGTGGATCAAGGAGGGTTGCCAGCCAGTATTGATCCCTCTCCTTGATACCATGAATACGAGGATCCTTCCGCAGGCTTTGCAGGATCAGGGAGGCCATGCAGCATAGGTTTGCTGAGGCATTCGGTCCGGAGTCCTCTGGGTCACTAAGGACGACATGGTCCACAGCCACCTCCTCCCAGCCACGTACAAGTCCATGGGTTTCTAGGGACTGTAAATGATCCGTTAAAGACTGCTGCCGATGCTGAGTGCCAGGCTACACCTCCATGCTGACACAATCCTCCTCTTCCTCCTCCTCTTCCTGTGTGATCAGCGGGCACGCAGGAACACTGTCTGGATAAAAGGGGCCTTGAGAGCTAAGGAAGTCCTCCTCTTCCTGCCTCTGTTCTGCCTCAAGTGCCCTGTCCATTATTCCACGCAGCGTGTGCTCCAACAGGTGGACAAGGGGGACAATGTCACTGATGCATGCACTGTCACTGCTCACCATCCTCGTGGCCTCCTCAAATGGTGACAGGACATTGCATGCATCCCTGATCATAGCCCACTGGCGTGGGGAAAAAACCAAGCTCCCCTGACCCTGTCCTGGTGCCATAGTCACACAGGTACTCATTTATGGCCCTCTGCTGCGTGTGCAGCCGCTGCAGCATGGCCAATGTTGAGTTCCACCTGGTGGGCATGTCACAGATTATGCGGTTATTGGGCAGGTTAAATTCCTTTTGGAGGTCAGCCATCCGAGCACTGGCATTATATGACTTCCGGAAATGCACACAAACTTTCCTGGCCTGCCTCAGGACATCCTGTAAGCCCGAGTACCTGCCCAAGAACCGCTGCACCACCAAGTTAAGGACGTGAGCCAAACAGGGCACATGGGTCAGTTGTCCCTGTCGGAGGGCGGAGAGGAGGTTGGTGCCATTGTCACAAACCACCATACCTGCATTAAGCTGGCATGGCGTCAACCACCTCTGAACCTGCCCCTGCAGAGCTGACAGAATCTCTGCCCCAGTGTGGCTCTTGTCCCCCAAGCACACCAGATCAAGCACCGCATGGCATCTTTTGGCGTGCATGCTTGCATAGCCCCTTGAACGCCTACGGAGCACCGCTGGTTCTGAAGACAAATCAGCACAGGAAGAGGCCATGGAGGAAGAAGAAGAAGAGGGGTGGAGGAGAGAGGTGTGGCAGAATCACCACTAGTAGAATTTTGGAGGCATGGTGGCGGAACAACCTCCAACACTACTGCACCTTGTCCAGCATCCTTCCCAGCTGCCAGAAGAGTCACTCAGTGCGTGGTGAAAGATAGGTAACATCCCTGTCCATGCCTGCTGGACCATGAGTCAGCGGTAATATGCACCCTACCATTGACCGCCCTGTCTAGCAAGGCCAAGATATTGCCTTCCACATGCCGGTAGAGAGCCTTCCATGAGAAAAAGTGGTGTTTGGGAACCTGCCACTGAGGAACCGCACATTCCACAAACTCACGGAAGGGGGCAGAGTCTACCAACTGAAAAGGCAGCTGTCACGTACCTGGTGGAGACTGAGCTGTAGAGAGGGCTTCTCTTGCACCTCCTGTCTAGCACCCCTGATAGAGATGACAGGGAGTGAAAGACATAGAGTGGCATGAGGGCCGATGTAGCAGGTGGCTCAGGACGGGTCTTTGCAGGAGCCCGATGGGCACCGAGGACTGGAACTCTGTGTTGCTGGAACAGCAGGCTGAGTCGTGGTCGGTACAAGAGCCAGGAGGTCATCAACAGCCCAGTAGAGCAGGTACTGAAACGTGAGACAGGATCAAAGACGGGATACAGGCCAGGTTCGGTACACAGTCGGGCAGCGCGGTAGAGGAGCATGAAGCAGGGACAAGGTCAAAACACAAGCCGGGGGCACAGGAAGGCAGGCAGAAGTCCAAGAGGCGTCTCAGGTACAAGCCGGGTCAAACACAGGAACACAGGAACAGATCAGATTCAGGTAACAGGTACTAGCTGAAAGACCACTCAGCAAGGCTCATGTGTCAGTGTTCAGCTTAAGTAAACTATTTGGCGCCCATACGTGCACATGTGCGCGTGCGTGCATTGGCACGCGTCTGTGTGCGCGCACAGACGCGCACCCGTGCATGCGCGTTAGTGCGCGCCTGTGCGCACCAATACAAGTCCCTTTTACACACACTGGTGTGCCTGTGCTTGTGTGCAGGTGCGCATCTGTTAGCCAGACTTCTCTTACAGCAGCAGTTGAAGTGCTAGCAATTTAGCCAAGCTAGCATTCAACCACTGGGCATGTGGATGGCTGGGAGCGAACTTCTTTCGGCGGTGCAGCAGCTGGGGCAGGGAAATTTGCTTGGTACAATCTGACATCGGTGTACCAATAGCAGATTGCTTCCAAGTACTTGGCTGTGACACACCTAATTCTACACCTTCATTCCTCTCAGTGCAGGTCTCAGAGAGGACTGAAGGTATAGTGAGGTTGGAGATCCCAGCTGATGAGGAGCAAGGAGAGGTCCTCTTTGTTCTTTGGTGTGGGTCTTTTAGGTACGCTTGCCAACGAACTGCATGGCAGGTCAACATATGTCTGGTCAAGCATGTGGTGCCCAAGTGGGAGATGTTTTGGCCACGCGAGCTACGCTTGAGACATATGTTGCAAATAGCAGCGGTGGCATCTGATGCACTCGTCTCAAAAAATGCCCACACCAAATAACTTTTGGAATAACCCGCAGAGACAGCAGCGCCCTGCACATGCGGAGCTCTGTGGTGTGATGTAGTCAGTGTGCTGCCCTTAAGCTGGCCCCTGGAGGGCATCCTGCCTCATTGGTGATGTGCCTTCTCCTCCTCCTCCTCTCTCCTATCAGGTACCCATGTGGAGTCAGTGACCTCATCATCCCTCCCTCCTCATCACTGGAGCAAAGCTGGCAGTATGCTGCAGCTGGGGGAACATGACTGCCAGATTGCTGTCCTTCTTGATCACCCCCTCTCTCTGGGCTCACGTTACTGCCTTCCTCTAGCTGGGTACTAGGGATGAGCCAAACACCCCCCTGTTCAGTTCACACCAGAACATGCGAACAGGCAAAAAATTTGTTCGAACACGCGAACACCGTTAAAGTCTATGGGACACAAACATGAATAATCAAAAGTGCTAATTTTAAAGGCTTATATGCAAGTTATTGTCATAAAAAGTGTTTGGGGACCTGGGTCCTGCCCCAGGGGACATGGATCAATGCAAAAAAACGTTTTAAAAAGGGACGTTTTTTTCGGGAGCAGTGATTATAATAATGCTTAAAGTGAAACAATAAAAGTGTAATATCCCTTTAAATTTCGTACCGGGGGGTGTCTATAGTATGCCTGTAAAGGGGCGCATGCTTCCCTTGTTTAGAACAGTCTGACAGCAAAATTACATTTCAAAGGAAAAAAAGTAATTTAAAACTGCTCGCGGCTATTAATGCATTGCCGGACCGACAATACACATAGAAGTTCATTGATAAAAACGGCATGGGAATTCCCCACAGGGGAACCCCGAACCAAAATTTAAAAAATAAAATAACGTGAGGGTTCCCCTAAATTCCATACCAGATCCTTCAAGTCTGGTATGGATTTTAAGGGGAACCCTGTGCCAAAATTAAAAAAAAAAAATGGTATGGGGTCCCCCCAAGAATCCATACCAGACCTTTATCCAAGCACGCAACCTGGCAGGCTGCAGGAAAAGAGAGGGGGGACGAGAGAGCGCCCCCCCTCCTGAACCGTACCAGGCCACATGCCCTCAACATTGGGAGGGTGCTTTGGGGTAGCCCCCCCAAAACACCTTGTCCCCATGTTGATGAGGACAAGGACCTCATCCCCACAACCCTGGCCGGTGGTTGTGGGGGTCTGCAGGTGGGGGGCTTATAGAAATCTGGAAGCCCCCTTTAACA
This sequence comes from Aquarana catesbeiana, assembly GCF_042186555.1. NCBI lineage: Eukaryota > Metazoa > Chordata > Amphibia > Anura > Ranidae > Aquarana > Aquarana catesbeiana. The sequence continues at coordinate 151,733,448 of NC_133328.1, read as the reverse complement.
AGGGGACCCCCAGATCCCGGCCCTCCCCCCTGTGTGAAATGGTAAGTGTACCCCTTCCATTTCACTAAAAAACTGTCAAAAAGGTTAAAAATGACAAGAGACCGTTTTAGACAATTCCTTTATTTAAATGCTTCTTCTTTCTCATTTCTTCTGTCTTCTATCTTCCTTCGGTTTCTTCCTCCATCTTCTTCTTCTTCATCTTCTTCTCCAGGCCGCTCCGCATCCATGGTGGCATGGAGGGAGGCTCCCACTGTGTGACGCTTCTCCTCTTCTGACGGTTCTTAAATAACGGGGGGCGGGGCCACCCGGTGACCCCGCCCCCCGACGCACAGTGACTTGACGGGACTTCCCTGTAATGTCACGAGGAATGCCACAGGGAAGTCCCGTCAAGTCACCGTGCGTCAGAGGGGGCGGGGTCACCAGATGGCCCTCCCCCCATTATTTAAGAACCGTCAGAAGAGAAGCGTCACACAGCGGGAGCCTCCCTCCATGCCACCATGGATGCAGAGCGGCCCGGAGAAGAAGATGAAGAAGAGAAGATGATGAAGAAGAGAAGAAGATGAAGAAGAGAAGAAGATGAAGAAGAGAAGAAGATGAAGAGAAGAGCGGGAGCCTCCCTCCATGCCATCATGGATGCGGAGCGGCCCGAGGAGAAGAAGGGAAGAAGACGCCGATGCCGCGGAGGAGATGCTGAACGAGAACACCGGAGGAAGAACGAGAAGAGCCAGAAGAACCAGAAAAAGAAGAAGATGGAGGAAGAAACCGAAGGAAGATAGAAGATAGAAGAAAGAAGAAGCATTTAAATAAAGGATTTAAATAAAGGAATTGTCAAAAACTGTCTCTTGTCATTTTTAACATTTTTGACACTTTTTTTGTGAAATGGTTACCATTTCACACAGGGGGGAGGGCCGGGATCTGGGGGTCCCCTTGTTAAAGGGGGCTTCCAGATTCCGATAAGCCCCCTGCCCGCAGACCCCCACAACCACCGGCCAGGGTTGTGGGGATGAGGCCCTTTTCATCATCAACATGGGGACAAGGTGTTTTGGGGGGCTACCCCAAAGCATCCTCCCAATGTTGAGGGCATGTGGCCTGGTACGGTTCAGGTGGAGGGGGCACTCTCTCGTCCCCCCCTCTTTTCCTGCGGCCTGCCAGGTTGCCTGCTCGGATAAGGGTCTGGTATGGATTTTTGGGGGGACCCCACGCCGTTTTTTTTTTAAATTTTGGCACGGGGTTCCCCTTAAAATCCATACCAGACCCTTCAGGTCTGGTATGGAATTTAGGGGGACCCCCCACGTCATTTTTTTTTTTTTTAATTTTGGCCGGGGTTCCCCTTAATATCCATACCAGACCTGAAGGGCCTGGTATGGAATTTAGGGGGACCCCCACGTCATTTTTTTTTAAATTTTGGTTCGGGTTTCCCCTGTGGGGAATTCCCATGCCGTTTTTATCAATGAACTTCTATGTGTATTGTCGGACCGGCAATGCATTAATAGCCGCAAGTAGTTTTAAATGACTTTTTCTCCTTTGAAATGTCATTTTGCTGTCAGACTGTTTTAAACATGGGAAACATGCGCTCCTTTACAGGCATACTATGGACACCCCCAGGTACGAAATTTAAAGGGATATTACACTTTTATTGTTTCACTTTAAGCATTATTAAAATCACTGCTCCCGAAAAAAACGGCCGTTTTTAAAACTTTTTATTGCATTGATCCATGTCTCTTGGGGCAGGACCCAGGTCCTCAAACACTTTTTATGACAATACCATGAATATAAGCCTTTAAAATTAGCACTTTTGATTTCTCCCATAGACTTTTCCGCGGCATTCAAATTTGCCGCAAACACCCCAAATTGTTCGCTGTTTGGCGAACTTGTGACCAGCCGATGTTCGAGCCGAACATGAGTTCGACTTGAACTCGAAGCTCATCCCTACTGGGTACCATCATCGGAGCCTTCAAAACGCTGGGCATCCTCCTGGAGCATGTGCCCAACACTGTGGTCAAACAGTTCGGGGAACTCCTCAGGAGGACATGGTGGGGCTAGGGAAGGAGTGACTGATGCCATTGAGCCGAGGGAAGAGGCCGCATTGGCAACTGCTTTGCCAGACAAAGTACCCTGAGCCTGGTTGGAAGAGGATGAGGAGGATGAGGACGACTTGGTCATCCACTCTACCAAGTCTTCCACATGCTGCGGCTCAACATGGCCAGCTGCCGTAAAAAAGGACAAGCGTGTCCCACAGCCACGTGCTGATGAGGATGCACCGTCTCCATGACCAACACTGTTGCCTCTAGACACAGGGCTTGCTTGCCCTCTTTTATTGGCTTGTGACTGTCTGCCTCTCCTTGTTGGCCTTTCAGACATACTAATGGCCTGCAGTGAGATGTAGCTGCACAAAGCTGGGATGTATATATATATATATATATATATATATATATATATATATATATACTGATACTGCAGCTAGCAGAATCAACTGCCTGCCTGTAATATTATTATTATGAGAACACCAGCACTTGTCTTCAGGTAGCGTTAGGTGCACACTGTGCAGAGGACGCACTACACTAACTGTAAATACTGTAGCTGCCTGCCTGTGGTATTAATAGGATCAGAAGAACACCACCAATTTAATTCAGGTAGCTTTAGGTGCACACTGTGCAGAGGACACAGTACACTAACTGTAAATATTGTACCTGCCTGCCTGTGGTATTAATAAGAGCAGAACAACAGCAATTGTCTCCAGATAGCTTTAGGTGCACACTGTGCAGAGGACGCAGTACACTAACTGTAAATACTGTAGCTGCCTGCCTGTGGTATTAATATAGGATCAGAAGAACACCATCAATTTTATTCAGGTAGCTTTAGGTGCACACTGTACAGAGGACACTGTACACTAACTGTAAATACTGTAGCTGCCTGCCTGTGGTATTAATAGAAGCAGAACAACAGCAATTGTTTCCAGGTAGCTTTAGGTGCACACTGTGCAGAGGACACACTACACTAACTGTAAATACTGTAGCTGCCTGCCTGTGGTATTAATATGAGAAGAACACCATCAATTTTCTTCAGGTAGCTTTAGATGCACACTGTGCAGAGGATGCACTACACTAACTTGTAAATACTGCAGCTGCCTGCGATACTAATAGGATCAGAAGAACACCACCAATTTTCTTCAGGTAGCTTTAGGTGCACACTGTGCACAGAGTAGGCCAAAGCCACCCAATCACAGTGCTGTGATTAGCCAAGTATGCGGCCAATCATCAGCCAGCAATGCACTGCAATGCTGCAGTGAGTTATGGGCCATGACGCGCCACTTGAATGGCCCATATTGTTCATAATTCGGTGAATGGGCGAACACACGATGTTCGAGACGAACATGGGTTTGACTCAAACACGAAGCTCATCCCTACTCCACAGAAACGATCACAGATCTTAAATAAGAGGCATAAACAGCTAGTCCAGGTGCTCTTCCTACAAGAAATGCATTTTTAAACATAATCAGCACCGCCCATGCCTACCCGTCATTTCGCTCAGTGGTATTTCAGTAATAATTCAAAAATAATTTAATAAAAGTAAATCTAGAGGCATGGCTATAGGATTTCACAACTCATTCTGTCTTGGACATTCAATTGGTAAGTGATCCATGGGGCAGAATTCTTATGCCCCGTACACATAGTCGGATTTTCCGATGGAAAATGTGTGATAGGACCTTGTTGTCGGAAATTCCGACCCTGTGTGGGCTCCATCACACATTTTCCATCGGATTTTCCGACACACAAAGTTTGAGAGCAGGCTGTACACAAATCCGATGCACAAAGTGCCATGCATGCTCAGAATAAATAAAGAAATGAAATCTATTGGCTACTGCCCCATTTATAGTCCCGACATACATGTTTTACGTCACCGCGTTCAGAATGATCGGATTTTCCGACTACTTTGTGTGACCGTGTGTATGCAAGACAAGTTTGAGCCAACATCCGTCTGAAAAAATCCTAGGATTTTGTTGTCGGAATGTCCGATCAATGTCCGACCGTGTGTACGGGGCATTATTCTTAAATGTAAAATTAACAATATAACATTCACTTCGATTAATGTCTACGTGCCTAACCAGAGCCAGATCCATATGTTGCTTGCGCTCTTGAGTAAATTAGATCATTTGGCAGAGGGAAGAATAGTGCTGGGAGGGGACTTAAATATAATTTTCGACCCATTACTAGATACTACATCTACTTCACCTCGTTTCTCCTTGATCCAGGTTAATCGACTCAAGCACAGATTCCACAAATTCCTGCTAGTAGGTATCTGGCAGGCGCTACATCCCACTGAACTTGAATACACTTGTCACTCTCTAACCCATGCTACATATAATAAGATTGATTTATTCCTTGTTTCACATAACTTGCTTAGCTGGCAACCTTGGGCATCGATTGGATCTCAACTCTGGCTGGACCATTCCCCGCTCCTTTTTTCGATCAATTTTCCGCATTTTTCAAAACCAATAGAAACTTGAAGGTTGAATGAAACTCTTCTAAAAGATGAACTGACCTGTAAGGCGGTCAGAGGCACAATATATCAATTTTTAATGAATCATATACAGGATATAATGGCGCAACCACTTAAATGGGGAGCTTTAAAATGTGTTATTAGAGGTAGCCATAGCAAATGAAAATCACCCAAAGTTTAAAGAAGTATGGACCCCTTAGATAGAATTTCTTGACTCTCTCTTGCTTTTGTTCATTATAGCGAATAGAAACTAATACCACATCCCTGAAAATCATACATGGCTATTTTGTAAGGATAGACATTACGAGACAAAGCGGGAGAACAGATATAGATTTCTTTTCTTGTCACACATTGCAGACTCGCTCTGTAGGATTCTATTTTCTTGTACAAAGGGTTTTATTGGACATATAAGTCAACATACATAAAGACAATGAAGGACACAGCATGTGTACATATTTGGGTAGATTAGAAAATTTCAAAAGTAATAATCTGAGACATTAGAATATACACCAGATCCCAAAATTATATCTGGAATCTTTTAAGATCAACAAATACTAATAGTATGGCGAAACACTAATGCTCCGTACACACGGTCGGATTTTCCGATGGAAAATGTCCGATCGGAGCGTGTTGTCGGAAATTCCGACCGTGTGTGGGCTCCATCGGACATTTTCCATCGGATTTTCCGACACACAAAGTTGGAGAGCAGGAGATAAAATTTTCCGACAACAAAATCCGTTGTCGGAAATTCCGATCGTGTGTACACAAATCCGACGGACAAAGTGCCAGGCATGCTCAGAATAAATAAAGAGATGAAAGCTATTGGCCACTGCCCCGTTTATAGTCCCGGCGTACGTGTTTTACGTCACCGCGTTCAGAACGATCGGATTTTCCGACAACTTTGTGTGACCGTGTGTATGCAAGACAAGTTTGAGCCAACATCCGTCGGAAAAAATCCTAGGATTTTGTTGTCGGAATGTCCGAACAAAGTCCGACCGTGTGTACGGGGCATAAGTTTCCCTACTTTGCAGATATAGTTGCAGAACTGTATATAACGTTTGCGGTAAGAAACAAAACAAAAAGATAAATATAAAATATGACTCATCAATGTGGAAATAAAGAAAAGCAAGATATATTCGTACTTTGTTTCACATCTAGCCTGTGGGCTATAGAGACATAGAAAAGAAAAGGTTAGAGGAAGAAATAAGAGAAGAGAGGAGCAGAAAGAGGGTGAAATAGGTGTGCAGGAGAAAGAAAAGAGGGAATAAACAGAGAAAGGAAAATGAGGGGAGAGGGGAGTCCAAGGAGTGAGAGGGGTGGAGACATACTAGAGAGAGAGTAATGTTGAATCCAAATGGGAGGGGTGGGAATACGCCACCCACGGTTGCCAGGTCCGAAGAAATTTATCGTGCGTATCTGATAACACGGCCGTCATCTCATTAATCATGATATCATTTATGCGGTTTTCAACTGCCTCGAAGCTGAGAGCTGGGGTTTTCCAAGCCTTTGCTATGGTTAGTTTAGTTGCAGTAAATATATGATATGCCAATTGGCGTTCTGGTCTTGGTAATTCTGTGATCGGTTTCCCTAGAATTGCTTCAAAAGGGTCCCTGTTTATATTGGTGTTGAAGAGGTTACGGAGCAATGCATAGACTCTAACCCATAGTCTACATACCCTGGGGAACTGCCACCAAATGTGTGCCATTGTACCCTCCTGAGAACACCCACGAAAACATAGGGGGAATATGTTGGGATAAAACTTGCTAATCTGGCAGGGGTGTAATACCATCTATAAAGCGCTTTATAGGCATTTTACAAGAAAAGTACATTCCTGGAGCATTTAGACAATGCGATAGTAATGACCTGCCAATCCTCTGGGTCCAATCTCCTCCCCAATTCCGCCTCCCACTGGAGATGGTATGGTCTCAGGGGTGGTCTTTTGGAGCTTATGATAGCTGTATTAATATATTAAAGAATTCAAACCCGAGGCCTGGGGTCATGATCTACAAACGCTTTCGAAGGGAGTTAACGTATAGGAGGTTGGTTGGGATTTTGTAAGGGATTGGAGAAAATGTCAGATTTGTATATAGCTGTAGTGCTCTTTAAAGGGGATGTTATAGGAGAAACGTAAGACTGCAAATGGGATGATCTTGGTAGGGGTAAACATAGCAGGCAGGAGGCGGAGCCTAGCGGAGCAGACATGCATTGTTAGAGCTCCACACCGCTGAGGAGAGAAGAGAAGGACAAAGCGGAGCCTGCAGGCTCAAAAGGTATCCATTTGAACCTTTTTGCCCCAGGGAACAAACTGTGAAAGTTTGGGCAGGAAATATGGTACTGGGAGGAAACCGTGGCAGAAATAAAAATCACCTCACAAAGAGCCCACAGGCACTCACTGCAGCTGAAGCAGCTCCAGTCACCTCACAAGATACAGCATCAGGGCGCTCTCACAGACAGAAAATGTCACAGCAAGACTCTCCATTTGAGTCAGATACAGAACAAATCCTCTCACAAACTTCTCCACAAGCCTCCTCAGTATCCCCAGTAATATTACTACAATTTGAAAAGATGCTTCATAAGGCTTTAAAACAAACCTCAGACCAAATAACAAAAAGCCTAACCAAAGAAATAAGAGAGCTGGGAAACCGCACCGCAGCCTTAGAAATAAAAATGGATGAAAATGAAATTACAACCCAAGAAAATATAACAGAATTGGAACAATTAAAAAAAGAGAATTTAATACTTCAAACTAAGCTCGAAGATTACGAAAATAGAGCCAGATGTTCAAACTTACGCATAAGGGGAATACCTGAAACTGTGACAGACCTGCAATCTACTATTACTGCTCTATTACAAGAACTAAAGCCAGATATCCCTATTGAACGTTTAGAACTGGACAGAGTACACAGAGCCCTCACAGCCAAAAAGAAAGATGGACCCCCATGTGATATAATCACAAAATTTCATTATTACAGAACGAAAGAACAAATACTAATTGCTGCAAGAGAAAAAAAGGAACTTAATTTTCAAGGACACAATTATCAAATTTTTGCTGACCTATCCCAACTTACTATTACTAAAAGACGATCCATGAAACCCCAACTAATGGAACTGCAACGCCACAACATTATGTATCAATGGGGCTTCCCCTTTTCAGTCAGATTTAACTACCAAGGTACAATTTACAGAAGCAGATCAGCAGATGAACTACAACAAACCCTTTTAAAATTAAATCTGACAGAACCCACAAGCAGCAACACTCCCACACGCAGAAGAATGGCATCATCTTTACCTTCAGGCAGCACCCAGAAAATTTCAGAACAAAATGGGAATCATCATTCTCACAAAAGAGGCCGTTATGCCACATCATCCATGGACCAAGAAGATTCAATGGACTGACATCCTAATTCCTGATATCTCTTCATTTATTATACTAAGAGATGGTTCTCTATAAAAAAACTATATTTATAACTGAATGTAACTGCATTCTGATAGTCACACACTGTGTGGGATCATGTTACATTCCAGTTATATTTCTTATTACTTCTGATTCATATAGCCTTAGAATATATAAGTGAAATAAGGAAATTCTTGTTCAGTTATATATTATCAGGTAATAACAATAGATTTATTACTTTTTAGGACAAATATGTTCAATAATCCAGAAGTAATGGAAGCTTTTTCTTTCTTTTCTTAAAACAAATATATTATTACCTAACTAGTTCCTAGAATTATGTTTTTGTTTATTCTAATCTTAAGCAATACAACCTCAATTTTATGAGTTAACATATCTAAACAAATACGTTTGAATAAAATATGTAATTGTTTACCCTAAAAGGGTTAAAATCCCAAAATAATTCAAACTATCTTCATCAATACCAAAGTAATTAACAGTACCTTTCTAACTGAATTATTTAGCCTAGGGCAAGACTAACCATATACAACCACCCTGGAATAAATAATTTCAACAAAAACTATATTCTGCACTCCAATTAATGAAACATCATTTTGATGTCTTTTGACATAGCACTTCTCTCCTGTAAGCGGAAGATCCATGTACCCCCATTAGCCCTCCTCATTCTCCCAACCATATTATGTGGGAGTGTGATGAAGGCACTTATTCCCCTGAGAGAGATATTTATTCTCTTTCACGGGTAAATTGTGATTACTTGCAAAAAATAATTTATACAATGTATCATCTAATCTCATATGTTTTTTGTTTACTCTTTACTCCAGAATTCACTGGTTTCTTTTCTATCTATTCATCTCTTCAGTCCACACAGGTTGATCTGCGCAGTCAGCTCTGCATAACAAAAAGTAAGTCAAAACTATTTGATCTATTGCCATGGCACCACTGAATATACTTTCCCTGAATGTTCAGGGAATAAATGTCCCTCAAAAAAGGACCAAAGCCTTCCGTACTTTCCATAACAAGAAGGCTCACATAGTATGCCTCCAAGAAACACACTTCACCAAAGATTCTACTCCAAAATATATTTCTCCTTTTTATCAACAAATTTACACGGCTTCTGCCTGTACCAAGCAAAGGGGAACTCTAATTGCATTTCACCGATCCACACCATTCACCTTATCATCAGAAATTAAAGACCCAGAAGGTAGATACCTGATACTCATGGGTTATATAATGGATACAGCAATCACGGTGATTTCCTACTACGCTCCTAACAAACAACCTACACCATTCCTCTCACATATATTACAAGTGATTAATACACACAAAATAGGAACAGTGATAATGTGTGGGGATTCGAACCAGGTCCTCCTCCCATTTCTAGATAAATCACCTTTTACACCATCCAAAATAACCTCTAGATTACCTTTTTCTCAACTTCTTTCCAAATACAATCTAGTAGATTCATGGAGAGAAAGTAACCCAATGAAAAAGAAATTCACTTATTTCTCGCACCCTCATCAAACCTTCACCAGAATAGATCATATTTTTCTAACAATAGGAATGATACCAGAAATTATTGCATCAGATATAATTCCGATTCCGTGGTCTGACCATAATGCAGTATACACTACTATAGCCTCAGCCATACCAAAAGCGCATGACCCAACGTGGTACTTACCGGACATAATGCTCAAACACCCACTACATCAGATGGCCATTGAACAAGCTTTAAAGGAATACATATCAATTAATAATACAACAGACATCTCCCCAATAACACTGTGGGAAGCTCATAAGCCTGTCTTGCGTGGTACAATACAAAGACAAATGGCACTATTTAAACGGGAACGCAAAAATCTAGCAAAAAAAACTAGAACTCAATTTTAATGCAGCCTACATATCATTTCAAGATAATCCATCTCAGAGTACAAAATCTCATCTGGAAAAATCTAGATTGGAATACGATCTATTTCTCACTGAGTCAGTTGATAAATCCCTCAAACACTCCAAACACAATTTCTACATGAATACAAACAAACCAGGTACATATTTGGCTCGGGCATTAAATTCAACTAACAAATCTTTCAAACCAATACGTTTGAAATTATCAAAAAATGTTTACACTTGTAATCCAGTTAAAATAGTCCATAAATTTCACTCACATCTGGTCTAACATATGGCTCACATCTAAGTCATCTTCACCCAACATCTTAGCACTGGAGACAAATTATAAAGTCCTAACTCACTGGTACCTTGTACCCGCTAGAGTGGCAAAATATTCACCTAATACCTCAGCTCTTTGTTTTCGAGGATGCCCAGAAATAGGCACATATTTACACATATGGTGGACGTGCCCAGTAATCCAAACCTTCTGGAAGGAAGTCTTCGTGATTGCATCTAAAATATTTAAAAAAATAATACAACCAGATCCATATTTAACTTTACTTAATCTAAAACCGGAATGGTTAACACTCTCTCAATTCAAACTTATGATCCAACTAATAACAGCTGCAAAACAAACAGTGGCCAAGGCATGGAAATCTCCTACATTGGTACTAGCAGAAACAATTCACAGAATGAATAATACAATGTCCCATGCTAAGATGGTAGCCATCGATCAAAATCAAATTCCAAAATTTGAAAAACTTTGGCATCCTTGGATAAAACAACAGTTCCTGTCAAACTTCAATGACTCTGTCCTGTTGCCATGGTAACAGATTAAATGACTTACAGAGACACCCATTCTAAGGCTTCAAAGAGAACTAAAAAGAATAATAAATAAATAAAAATAAATAAACTGACGAGCGGGACAACCTTGTGGACCATACCTCTACCTTTCAACCCTTTTTCTTCTTTCTCTTTCCTTTTCTCCACCTTACGATTAAAGCTCATTATCAGAATGTATTTGACCTATATACACTCTACTTGTAAACAATATGTATAGTAGGTATAAATCATTTAAATACCTACAAAAGTAACTAAGGAAATGATATATATCTTTAATTTAGGTTTACGTGAACCCAATGTTTAATATTTGAAATTTCATGATATTTACCTATATAAACCCTACTGTAAAACAATGAGCTTACTTTATAGATCCTTGTAAACTTACTTTATGTATCTTTATAACATTGTATACTCAATAAACTTCTTTTGACAAGGTAGGGGTAAACATAGAGTGGACATCCATAAAGCCATTTTCAGTCCACCACGTAAATTGCCATGGATTATCGCATCCAGATGGAAATAGTGGACACTGAAGAAGGCGAAGTAGGGGGAGGTGGGGAGAGATTAAGCCCGCAGAGTATTTGACCGAGTCCCATAACCGGAGAGAGTGGGCCAAACATGGACCGATAGTGGTTGGACGATGGGCTCGAGGGAGCCAAGGGAGAGAGGCTAATGGTATCGGGTGCGAGTCCATCAGATCAATAGTGGCCCATTTGTTGTTTTTCATTTCCATAATATTTTATTGAGGATGCTTAATGTATACATACAGATGTATGTACAAAAACATATTTTTCATGGGCCCATTGGCCTGGGTAAGTACAGGTAAACCAAAACAAAAACATTGTGTTAACATTCAATCTCACTATAATGACAAGAAGTTAAGTAGAAGATTTATGGTGTCTTTAAGGATAGTCAGCAAGATGGCAAATATTGTATAGTGAATACAAGCAAGCTGTGTAGTTTGTAGGCCCAGAGGGGCTTAATTTTTGGGAGGATAGTTTCATAAGTCAGGCTGATTTCTTGAAGTAATAGCGGTTGTGTGGGGGAGTATTTGTTGTTTTTCATGAAGGTGAGATAGTGGGGCAATAGCCGCTGCTGTATAGTAAACGTGTAGGTTGGGAGGCCACCATTGATCCTTCGGGTGTACAGCACCTGCCGTTTAATCCTAGGCTTTATAGAGCCCCATATAAATTGCATAATTTTGCCCTGGTGTATGCGTAAAACATAAGAAGGGACCTGGACAGGTAAGACCCAAAAATAATATAGCAACTTTGGAAGATAGGTCATACAGATGGTTGCAAACCAGAACAGTGGAAGGGAGGACCAGGAGGAGAGCATAGCCGTCAGCTTTCGGAACAATAAAGGAAAGTTGGCTTGATATAAGCCTGAGTATTTTGGGGTGAGCCGAATCCCAAGGTAGGGTAATGATTCTATTCACTGGAAGGGAAATGCAGATTGCAGGGCTCCCAACTGAGAGGGAGAGAGGTTAATTGACATTGCTTTGGATTTGGCGGGGTTGACTGAAATGCCCGAAAAAGTGGCAAAAGTATCCAAAAGAGAAAGATTCTTGGTTTGGTGACGCTCAGGAGGATGTCATCCATGAATAATGATAACTTATGCAGAGTACCCGCCACTGCTACCCCCACTATATCCGGATGGGATCGGATGGCCTCTGCCAAGGGTTCCAATGCCAAGATAAATAAAAGTGGGGAAAGTGAGCAACCCTGGCGGGTACCCCTGTTAATAGGGAAGATAGTTGACTCAAACCAGCAATATTTCACTTTAGCCTGGGGGAATCATAGATAGCAGAAACCCAACGCATAAAGGAGGCACCGAAACCATAGCATTTAAGTATCAGGTAGGGCCATGACAACATGTCAAAAGCCTTGTTGATATCTAATGACAAAAACATTGTGTCCAAGGACCTGTTATGGACAATGTGCTGTATTTGAAGGAGAGCGTCGCCAGCCTGTCTTCTTGGGACAAAGCCCACCTGGTCCTTTTTTATCAAGCGTGGTAGAAAGGAATTGAGGCAGTTGGCCAAGATTTTGGTTAAGATTTTCATGTCAATATTAATTAGTGGGATTGGCCTGAAGTTAGCCCACGAGGAATGATCCCTGTCAGGCTTAGGGATCATAATGACGTTGGCAGTCAGCAGGTTGGGTGTGAAAAAACGACCTTCCTTAATTGAATTGTACAGATTTGTTAGGGGAGGAGCAATAACATCTGCTAATTTTCCGATAGTAAAGTGCCGTAAAGCCATCTGGGCCGGGTCATTTGCCCACCTTCAATTCCTTAATACACTGGAGGACTTCCGAGACTTGTATGTCTCAATCCATCAGGGATGTGTGGGATTCGGATAGGAAAGGTAGAGATAAATTTGTCAAAAAAGCGTCAAGGCCCTGGGTGGAAGAATGATCAGGTGCAGAATACAATTAAGTAAGGCGATACCGGAACTCTTCCAGAACTCACTGGGGATTGCCGGTGAGATTATTGTGGCGGGTGCGCAGTACAATGGGAGCGAATTTTGGGGCAAAGGTTCGCAGTCTATTGGCTAGCATTGCGTTAGGTTTGTTGGCTTTGACGTACCATTTTTGCCGGGCCCAGCGTAGGGTGTGTTCTGCCTCGTCCGTCAAACATAATTCTAACTCTGTGCGGGCCTTATATAAAAGTTTGCGATTAGCGGGGGTGGGGGATTGCTTGAAGGTCGCTGATAATGCCTCCAATTTTGACTCCAGATCGTGGCTTGCCTGTGCCCTCTCCCTTTTATGCTTAGACGCTAGGTGAATAATGTGGCCTCGTAGAACTACTTTGTATGCTTCCCACAAAGTGACAGGAGACGAGACTGATCCTAAGTTAAAGCTAAAATATTCCAGAGAAGCTTTATGGATGTCATTAAGAATCGTTTTGCAGGACAAAAGAGAGTCATTCATCACCCAGGGGGAGAGAATTACAAACCGTCAGAATGGGGTCATGGTCCGACCATGGGGCTGCCAGGATAGAAATTGATTCTATTAAGGGGAGGTGTTTGCGAAGAACGAACATGTGATCAATCCTGGAGTGACAGTGGTGAGGGTGAGAGTAGTGAGTATAATCCCTTCCCAGGGGATGGAACTCCTGCCAAACATCTATTAAGTCATGATTTCGCAGTGAATGTGAAAATTGTTTAGCTGCTGGGGAAGGGAGTTTGTGATCCGAAGGGTAGTTGTCTAGGGAGGGGTTCAATGTCACGTTAGAGTCACCCGACAAAAGTAGTGTACCTCTCTGGTGAGACCTCAACAGGGCGCAGACATGGGTCAGGAAAGGCCCCAGATTTTTTTTCGGGGCATAATAAGTCATAATTGTAACCTCGGTATCTTGAATAGTACCCTGAAGAATTAGGTACCTGCCATTTGGATCTGCTATTTGTTTACTGCAAGTAAATGGGACAGATTTGCGTAAAGCGATCAGGGCATCCCTCTTTTTAGTGGGAGCATTAGCCAAGAAAACATGGGGGTAATCCGCCGCAAAATATTTAGGATAGGAGGAAGAAAAATGGGTTTCCTGTAGACATGCAACGTCTATTTTTTGTTGTTTGAGGTATTTAAAAACTTTGACCCGTTTCTGGGGGGAATTCATGCCCTGGACATTCAGGGACAACCAATTAAGGGTCATTTGAATGGAGGGATACTCCCATATAGGGATGAGCTTCGAGTTCGAGTCAAACTCATGTTCGACTCAAACATCGGCTGTTCGCCAGTTCGCCGAACAGCGAACAATTTGGGGTGTTCGCGGTGTCAAGTAGAGCCTTAAAATAAAAGACATCAACGCCAGAAGAGGTGCATTCGTCTCATGTATGTTTACTTCAGAATATGCACTGTACATACAGTGGATCACATCTTCGGATAGATAGTGATACAGGTTACAGAGTGGTACAGACTTTTATAGCAAAACTTAACATTGTAGTCTATGTCGGGCAAAAGCCCAAAGTTACACATCACAAGTACGCATTTTACTAAGTATTTCAACATAACTTTTGGCCAGCTTTTTGGGTCAGCTTGACCTGGCTGATTTATAGGTGACAAGTTATTTTGACAAAAAGGGAAGAATAATTATTTGAAAGGATTTAATTTGACTTTTAAACAGGGACTTTCCGTATCAACATCTTTCCATATCACATCTTTTCCGAGAATTGTGTCATGTCATTGGCAGAACATTTAATGTTAACTGGACAGCCACATGTGTTGCAATGCCAAAAGAATTCAGAAACATTTTAGTGAAAAATATTAAGAAATACAAATTCACGTTGAAGAGGAACTATGGATACATAGCAAGATATGGCTCATATATTTCATATCTTCACAGCGGCAAATTTGAATGCCGCGGAACACCCTTTAAAAGTCTATGGGAGAAATCAGAAGTGCTAATTTTAAAGGCTTATATGCAAGTTATTGTCATAAAAAGTGTTTGGGGACCTGGGTCCTGCCCCAGGGGACATGGATCAATGCAAAAAAAAGTTTTAAAAACAGCCGTTTTTTTTGGGAGCAGTGATTTTAATAATGCTTAAAGTGAAACAATATAAGTGTAATATCCCTTTATATTTCATACCTGGGGGGTGTCTATAGTATGCCTGTAAAGGGGTGCATGTTTCCCGTGTTTAGAACAGTCTGACAGCAAAATTACATTTCAAAGGAAAAAAAGTCATTTAAACTACTCGCGGCTATTAATGAATTGCCGGTCCGACAATACACATAAAAGTTAATTGATAAAAACAGGATGGGAATTCCCCACAGGGAAACCTCGAACCAAAATTTAAAAAAAAAACGGCGTGGGGTCCCCCCAAAAATCCATACCAGACCCTTATCTGAGCACGCAACCTGGCAGGCCACAGGAAAAGAGGGGGGACGAGAGTGCGCCCCCCCTGAACTGTACCAGGCCACATGCCCTCAACATTGGGAGGGTGCTTTGGGGTAGCCCCCCAAAACACCTTGTCCCCATGTTGATGGGGACAAGGGCCTCATCCCCACAACCCTTGGCCACTGGTTGTGGGGGTCTGCGGGCACGGGGCTTATCGGAATCTGGAAGCACTCTTTAACAAGGGGACCCCCAGATCCCAGCCCTCCCCCCTCTATGAAATGGTAAGGGGCCTACCATTTCACTAAAAAAGTGTCAAAAATGTTAAAAATGTTAAAAATTCTTCCAAGCCGTGGAGATCGCTATGCATTGTCCCCTTATGACCGTCTTATGTGCCTACCAGAGGGTTCCCACAGCGATCTCTGGGGTATTGTTTTCTACAAAGTATAGTTTTAAAGTTTTCTCCAATTCCGGCCTATGTGTGAGATCCTTCAAGAGAAAGTCATTCAGCCGCCAGTGGCAGTGTTTGATCTTAGAAGGGTGCAGTTTAAGTTTCAAAGAGATTGGCGCATGGTCTGACCATGACATAGGCAGGATATTCACGTCAGCGATTGCACGTAAGGAGGGGGCATTAACAGTCTAGGCGTGTATGTGTGCTAAATGGATGGGAATAGTGGGAGTATTGACGTTCCGTCGGATGTTTTATGCGCCATGCATCAAACAGTGCAAATTTACGAGTGACCTGATGGAATTGCTGGAATTGTCTGGAGAGGCGCGCAGAGGGGATTTTTTTGGTGAGGGATGTTCTATCTGAAGTGGGGGAGAATGGAAGGTTAAAATCTCCACCCATGATTTAAAAAGGAATGTCTGGTGGGAAAAAGACAGTTGTATACCTTAGTCACAAAGGGCATCTGGTTCACATTTGGTGCATAAATGTTGCAGACAGTTATGTCAGAGTGTTGCCATTTGCCACTGAGGATCAAAAAACGGCCATGGGGATCAGAGTAAGAAAAAGTGGGAGTAAATGGAGATCCTTTTTAATCAGAATGGCCACCCCTGCTTTCTTTTTAGTGCTGGAGGCTAGGTATCCTGTGGGGAATAATCGCAACGCAAACGTCAGGGTGCCCGTTTTATTGAAGCGTGTTTCTTGTATAAAATTGACCTCCACACCAGAGTCCCTGAAACTTCGTAGTGATAATTGGCGTTTAAAATTTGAGTTAAGGCCATTGGCATTATGTGGGTATATCCGTACCATGTTGTGATTGAAATGTGAGTGGAAGAAGATGAAGAAGCATGTCTCGTGGTGCGGTATACTTATCTGGCCTATGGATCCAGGGAGATGTGTCCTGAGACTGGAGATAGTGTCCTTCACCTATAGGATAACTCAGGAGCCCAGGAGAGATGAGCCATGGGAGAGAGGAGAGAAGATTGAGGAGAAACAGGAACACGTAAACAAAATAAACTGAATGTCCCATATTCAACACAATAAATAAGGGTCTATCTTTAGACCAAAAGTTCCATGTTACCCCCATTGTCTATCAAGGGCGAGGGGGGTAAGTAGTGATTAAGGAGGAACTTTTAAATCACTAAATAAGCGAGGGGGTAGTGTCAAAAATTGGCCCTGGTAGTGTTCAGGTAGGCCGATGTTTAGGACTCATACGGGGGCTGTCTTCTCCGCTTCGCAGGGACTTTTTGCCAGCTGGTCGATGGGGGGAAGGAGGGGGGGATAATGTCCCAGCCTGGGAGGTCTGGGGGTAGGGACGTTAAGAGTCCCACAGAAGAAATGAACATCCTCAGGAACTCGAAGCGTCGCCATCTTCCCGGCATGTGTAGCCGTCAGGCTAAAAGGAAATCCCCAGCGATAGGTGATGTTGTTGTCTTGTAGAGAGTGGGGAAATGGTTGGAGCAGCCTACGCTTTTGCAGGGTGATCCATGAAAGATCAGGGAAGAGTTGGATTGGGGTGCCTTCCACAAGGATAGGTTTAATCGCCCGGGCCTTGAGCATGATGTCTTCCTTTAACGCGAACTAGTGCACTCTACAAATTATGTCTCTAGGTTTGGACGCTTGGTCTTTAGGCCTCAAGGCTCTGTGGGCTCTGTCCATTACAATGTGCGTGGAAGTAGGGACTCCCAGCAAGTTGTTGAAAATTGTTTGGAGAATCAATTGTAGTTCCTCTGGGCCAGAAGACTCTGGGAGCCCCCGGATCCTGATATTGTTGCGACGATTGCTATTGTCCGGATCTTCCAGGTGACGTTGCATGTCACGGAGCATATATATCGGTCTTCATCTAGGTGTTCCACCTGAGTGGCCAATTGGCGAAAGTCCGCTTGCAGGGTCTTGATTTCACTTCGGCAGGCTTCTTTGACCTCAGATATCAGCATCTTAAAGTCTGCCTTTGTGGGCAGTGAATGTAGTTGTTCCCGCCAGGAGATCAATTCATCTGCTGTGAGAATGGAGGGTATCTTAGGTAGGGGTTGATGGTGGGCCAGAGGCTGCAAGGAGGGGCCCAGGGTTCAAACCACTCTCTCCGGTCGTCCACCCACGATGGCGGTGCCGGGCTCAGATGAGGGCCAGATGAGGGGGGTGGGGGCTCTCCAGTTAAGCCTGTGGTGCTGGATTCATGGGAGTGGAGAGGCCTCTGTGGCTTTGGAGAGCCTGGGACAGAGGATGGGGTTAGGGTAGCTGGAGAGGTAGGCTGCAGCCATGGCAGAGATTGTGAGCGGCCCTGCTGGAACATAGGGGACAATCCCCAGTGCTGGAAGGCAGGAGGGGTTCACTCTCCCCGCAGGGAGAGTGAGTCTGGCTCATGGCCGGGGCCGTCAGAGGGCGAGGGGATCAGAGGGGGACTCACCGGTGGAGCCATTTGTACAGTCCCGGCGTGTAGGCCGCAAGATGGCAGCGGTGTTTCTCCATGGTGAGGTGGAGGAGGGCCGCACAGCATCGGTGGAGCTGAGGACTTAGTTGTGGGCCGGCTGCGGGTAGTCATTCCGCTCAGTGAGGCATCTTCAGGAGCCTCCGCAGCAGCCCGATTCACTCCCAAAGCCTCCGGGTGAAGGAGAGGAGGCAGCTGTGTGGCGTGCTGCTGCTCCATGCTGTCCGCCTCCCGCATAGCGGAATCCCAGAGCGGAGTAACCCCACGAATTTGAGCGTCCGGAGGTACCCCCTTGTCTTGGCGTTTTGCTGGTCCTATTTTTGCCCATCAGAGTAGAGCTGTGTCCCCGGGAAGCACGATCTCAAAGCAGGTCCATGAGGAGCAGATCACACATCCATCTTGGTCAGCATCAGGCCATGCCCCCTTATTTTTCTTTTTAATAAAAAATCATTAATTTGATAATGGTAAATGGAAAAAATAAAAAGGGTGAATCTCCCTAAGAAGGGCACAGCAAAAAAAAAAAAAATTACAGATGTTTCAATCCCTCCTCCCTCTATCTTAAACTAAAAAAAAAGTTTTGCCTTTGGTTATACTTTAAGCTAAACTGAGTGAATGTTCTTGTTGCTGAGTAGAATTAGTAGTTTTACTGATTTTACTTGTTGCCTAGAATTTCAAATACCTCTAAAATGTTTTCAAAACTTCTGCACATTCTAAATATTCTCATAAAAAACAATAGATTGACATTAATACCCATGATAATTATGACATTTAAGCAGCACAATCGTAAATTATGTTTTGCGCTCTCTACAAAGTTGCTTTGACCCAGTGGATTACTGAAATAATCTATGCACTACAACCAAATAACTCCAGAAAAAATGTATATTTGCTATGTGAATTTGTTGCTCTTTGTGCCGGTTTACACTATTACAGCACTGCAAATCACATGCAATATCCGTGCAATGTGATTTCAGCCATACAGATAGTATGGCTGATATTGCATCGCATTCGGACCAGACTCGCACAGGACCCTTTTTTTGTCTGCACCAGAATCGCATTGTGTGGGTGTTCACACCCATGCAATGAGATTCATGTCGGAACTGCCAGTTCACACTGCGATATGCAAGCTAAAATGTGGGTGACATTAACAATGTATTGACACTCCCGGCAGTTCACACATGGCAGTGTGAACGGCTGTGTGAGTTGGGTGCGATGCGGGAACCCACAGTTACACAAGTGTGAACCAAGCTTTATGTCATAATAGTTTTTGCTACAAAACAAAGATTCTTACCGTTTCATCTTACTCTTAAAAATAAATTATTCAATACTTAAGATAGCATGCTGAATACATTGACTCTGAGTAAAACTGCCAGCTCCAAGCTCTGTTTGTTTCTTAAACAAACCTTTGTCCCTTCCCAGAAAGAAGAAAAACTATGTCAGTGAATATGAGACTCATCATTTTACCTTAAGCATAATATATTACAGTAATGTATATATGAATTTACAAGCTTTTATATCTCTGATAAATTCCTGTCACTGTAGTTATAGAAGTACAGTGTACATATCTTAGGTTACAAGTCGTATTCAATAATGAGAAACAGCAAGCACCATTTAAAACACATTTGTGCTGCTGCAATAAACTTTGAAAGCTGAAAGGGCAATCAACCATGAATTACAAGATGGCTTAGTTTAGAGCGTCATAATACTCATGTAAAATATGTAATATTTGAATAACTTATCGCAAATATGATTTTTTTCAAACACACCCCAGACTTCCTGTTCAGTAATCTTATTAACAAAATGGCAAATTAAATATTTAAAAACACAAATTTGTTGTGTTTTTGTGTATAATTATGGGAAGATTTGCATTCATATTTGGGAAATTTAAAGCAGAAGCCCAAGCAAACTGCTAAATATGCATTTGGGATACACGTTTGTGAGTTGTTTTAGCTGTCAAGGGATTTTCATTTTCTAATCAGCCATTCTTGTAAACCAGGTACCAATGGCATAACTAGGAAACAGGAAGGATTTTTTTTCACCCATTGGAGCAAAATGAATCATGATTTATTAGGGGTGTTTTTTTTATAAACCAACTGATAGGGCCGCACTTCACGCTCTTACCAAAAAATAAATAATAACCGAAAAAGTGAATCTATTGCCTTACAATTGTCCACTACTGTGATAATTATAAACCCTAATCAGAGGACTCCATGTATATAGATCTCTATCTCTATATCATCAACACTGTGAATATTGTGAATTATTAAATTTTTTAATAAAAAGAAAAAAGTCTATATACTGTATATGTGACAAAATAAGTCCACTCGTGCAGTCCAAAATTTGAATCAATAACAATGAATAGCAAGCTTCAAGATTGCAGTAGGCAGATTGAAACAGGTTCCTCTTTAAATGCTCCTCTGCTCATCCAGGGTACCATAAAAAAGAATGCTATACACAGTGCTTATCCTTTTAAAATTCAACTGGTTTTTATTAAATGCACTTTAAAAACACTTACATGTTTCTGGTGCTGTAGGTGCATCAGCCAATAACAGCATAAAATATATAGGTATTTCCAGCAAGTAAGCTGTGCAATCCACAGCTTGTATATTACCACAACAACCTTGTGTATCCTCATCTCCCAGTGCATTGTGATGCCAGCAAGCCCCTCCCCTGTGCATTACGCCACATGATCGTGTATCTTCCTCAGTGGGATTTGATCTGGATCAACTGTGGCTATTGGATTGTGTATATGGAAGTTTTCTATGTGTTGTTTTTTTTCCCTATTGATTGAACTAGATCAGTGGTCTCCAAACTGAGGCCCGGGGGCCAGATGTGGCCCTTTACTTGCTTTTATCTGGCCCTTGGGGCACTATTTGATAGACATGTGCGCCGTCAATAAATTCAATAAAGGTTTGTTAACTTTTCATAACAATTATAAATGCTCGTTATGATGAATTTATCATTATGAGGGGCTCCCACCATCCCTGTGCTGACTTCCTGGGTTTTTAACTTTTAGGTTTGTTAACTTTTCGTAACAATTACGAATGTTCGTTATGATGAATTTATCATTATGAGGGGCTCCCACCATCCCTGTGCCATGCTGACTTCCTGGGTTTTTAACTTTTAGGTTCGTTAACTTTTTGTAACAATTACAAATGTTCGTTAGGAATTTGGACCCGAAATTCGTAAACAAAATTTCTTATTTCGTACAAAATTCTGAAGCATAGCAATTCGTATTTTGGATCCTCCCGAATGTAAGAATTTACAGAAATTCATACGAATTTTCGATTTGTACGAAACTAATCACACATGTCTACTATTTCATTCACTGACACCAATGAAGGGTACAGTTCCTCACAAATACACCAATGATGGGGCTTCATGTGCACTGCAGCTGCTAAACTTACATTTAGGAGCAGTTGGGAGTTTTTTTCAGCAGCCCCTAAACTCTCCTTAATGTTATTTTATGTATACATGTATACTCAGTTGTTTATAGTAGTTTAGAGGCAGTTGAATTTACTGATTTTTTTTAAAGCAGATAAAACACGTTCAGGACTGTAATTTACAGGCATTTCAAATGCCAAATGCTTGTAACTGCTTGTAAACGCGTGTAAACATTAAGATACAGCATCAAGCTGTGGCAAGTGTTTTTTTTTGACATGTCAAAATCAATGGTTCTCTATGAGAGCCATTTAACTGATCTGACATTCAGCCTATTGATTTGAATGTAAGTCACATCCAAGTCGGATCATCATGATGACTTGTGCTCTGAGGATCTTGAAGGGGAACCTAATGCCAAAGTTAGAAAAAAAAAAGTGTGGGGGTTCCCCGAAGATCCATACCAGGCCCTTTGAGTCTGGTATGGATCTTCAAAAGGAACTCCATGCCAAAATGCAAACAAAAATGGCCTGGGGTCCCCCCAAGACCATACCAGACCCTTATCCGAGCATGCAGCCCGGCATGTCAGAAAGGGGGGCATGTGAGCACCCTCCTCCTGGACCATACCAGGGCACATGTTCTCAACATGGGGGGTGTGGGTGCTTTGGGGCAGGGGGGCTCTGCGCCCCCCCACCCAAAGCACCTTGTTCCCATGTAGATGGGGACAAGGGCCTCTTCCCAACAACCCTGGGTGGTGGTTGTGGGGGTCTACGGCCAGGGGGCTTATCAGAATCTGGAGGCCCCCTTTAACAAGAAGCCCCCAGATTATGACCCCCCTATGTAATTGAGTATGGGGTACATTGCACCCCTACCCATTCACCCCCCCAAAAAAGGCAGTGTAGTGTGAATAAAAACAAGAGACAGTTTTGACAAGTCCTTTATTAAAAATCACCTCCGGTCTTTTTTCTCCAGTCTTCTTTGCCGCTGCTGTCTTCTCTGACCCGATCCTTTCTCTGACGCTGTCTCCCGTCAATGTGCCAGCTCTGCTCTCTTCCAGTTCTTATGTAGCTATGGCTGTGGCCATCACTTGACGTCACAAGGGGTGGCGTCTCATGGTGAAGTCACCAGAATGGGTCTGCAGGGAAGAAGACAGCATCAGTGGGGAAAACCAGAGGAAGAAGACCGAAGGAAGAAGACCAGAGGAAGAAGACCAGAGGAAGAACACTGGAGGACAATTCAGGAAATTCAGTGATATCTTTATGTAGCAGTAAAATACTGTATGTGTACACTAATATACTAAGTATTGCTAATTATTGTTCTTTTAAAATTTTTAGATATAATTGTCATACAGTATATCACTGCTGCACCAATGCAATAAGTAATTAAACTAAGTTTAAGATTAGTTTGTAAACCTTGGTAAAAGTTTTTTAAAAGTGTATTTAACTGGTTAAAATGTTCCCTGCACTTACAATGTGAAAAAGGTGAGTACGTTCTAACATATAGAGTACATCAATGAAGACGTTTCATCAATAACCTTTATGTGTGCTAGAAGATATTGGCAGAATCCTGTGGTGATATATCTAAAGAATGTATTTATCAAACACAGAAGCAAAAGTGTATAAAGGAAATTGCAATTACATCTTACATTCAACTTCTTCCTTAGTTAAAAACGTATTAAATGCTGCATACTATTATATGGAACTTTAAATGTGCCTTCAATCCAAAGGTCCTTGTTTAACATTAAAGTATCATCTGCCAACATTAGATAAAATAGACATTCAAAGTAAACACATTTTAACTAGAATTATACAGTAAAATGCTAAGTGTAAGATCTCCATCTTTTGTATACTTAGACAAAATAGGTCATCCAAATCGCAATAAAACCACCCAATATTAGTGTAACAAAGTCAATTCCCTCAGATGCTGGATATCCAAAATGGTCTTGGGAAGTCTGAGACTGGTGTAAAATATGCTGTAGTCTCTAATTAAGCAGTTCCTTGTGAGCTGTTTTTATTTTTATTGCAGTGACATTTTCATCCAACAGATGGAGGAAGTGGTCATATATTTAGGAGAATAAAGAAGACAACAATTAAGTTTCAGTTACATTAGCTGCTGCTATCATTTATATACAAGATGCTATCTGAGAAGCTTACAATTTTGCCAATAAAAAAAGAGAGCATTTGTGTGTTGTGTCTTTATATGATTTTTTTTTAACAAATGTATTTTATTTATTGGTTTATTTATTGTATGCATGTATGTGTGTATTTATTTAGTTTACCAATGCTAACAAAATTACCACACGTACCAAATGCATCTTGAAAGTTATAATTCATCCATTGTGAAAAAAAAAAAACAAGGAACATTCAATCATGTAGTTGCAGTTAATAAATGGATAAATATAAAAGATGATTAAAGTGAATTTCCAACCTTAACTTAACTAGTACTAAAAATGTCCCCTCCTTCCCAAATTTTCCCTAATCGATAAAATAGATAACTCAAGGTTGGTCACCTTTTTTTATGCCCAAGATGGTCACTTGTGTCTTCAGACCCATTCAGTGTTATAGCAAGTGGGGTTAGAGGTGCTGAAGTGGCGGGGGACCGACAATATCTCCTCTATCACTACAGATGCATATGGAATGTAGCCTCTGATAAACATAACCTACCTCATTGTAACAAGCATACTCCCCTTTGGCATAACACTACACTTTCTGAATTTCCCTCGATTCCCTAACTCAGATATGTGGAGCACCAAAGTGGTATACTACTTATTCCACTTTTTGGCAGATGGTAATCTAAAAACATTTGATAGGCTTAAGGCTGAATTTGATCTACCAAATCATATATTTTTCAGGTACTTGCAACTACAACATGCCCTACAGACCCAATTTCCCTCTGCATTTCCTCAATTAGCCTCCAATCCTCTTATGGCAGTGATAAAGAATAATGACCCCCAAAAATGTAACTCTGGGTTCTATGGCATGCTTATTCTCCCCTCCTCATCTCAACTGGCTGATGGAATTAAGTCATGTTGGGAAATGGATGTGGGCATGGTGGAGGATGAGGAGTGGAGTGAGGCCTTAGACAGTTGTAAGACAGTATCGCATAAACTGTCAGGCTGACTTACCCAACTATATATTCTTCTCTGCTCTTATCTTACTCCTCTTAGATTAGCCTTCTACAAAAAAGACCAAAGTACCACATGTCTGATGTGCTCCCGTAATGTGGGATCTTTTTATCACTTAATTTGGAATTGCCCAGTAATACAAAGTTTCTGGACACAGGTTGTTCATTTTTTTCATGATACAATGGGCTCTCCCCATGTTTGCTTGGATTCAGACAAATTTACTAAAGTTTTTTTTTACACAAAACTTTATTTTCAGCTAGAAAATTATTAGCGAGACTTGTGTCTAATCAGACTTTCCAAAGTTTTCCAAAGAAGCTCAGTTGACTCCTTATCAAGGTCACCTGTTCGAATTTGTTAACAGTATTGGAAGACTTGTGTTTGTATACCCTGAAAAGTGCATGATGGTTTGATTTTTTTTGTTGTTGTTGTGTGCTCTATTTCATTGGGTATACCTAGGGGATGATATATTCCCCAATTTATGCATATGGGTCTTTGTCAACTTGTACGATGTACACTGTTTCTACCCTTAAATATGTATTTACTTTAATAGAATTTACCGTCTCAACTTAAAAAAAAAGTCCCCTGCCTCCTTCTAACACCTAGTCTGATTAAACTGTGTGAAAAAGATGTGTTTACTTACCTGTTCTTAGCCTGATCCACTCCGGTCACATGATCTCCTCAGTCAGCAGCAGCTACAGGGAAGGGGAGAGAGCATTTGCCTGGGAGTGGTGACCTCACCCATAGGCTCCCACATCCTAGTTGTTGTTAATGGCTCCCTCCTCCCCCCTCCACCTCTGGCTTACACAGGGGTGCCAGATCAAGTGACCGGACTATAGTGGGCTGAAAATAGGTACGTATATACATCTTTTTTATATAGGTTAGTCAACATTGGTATTAGGAGCGGGAAGGGGATATTTTTAAGACTACTTACGTTTAGACTGGATATCTACTTTAAATTAATTTGTCAACTAATTAAATAATTTGTCAGTCATTTTGTTATAAAATGTAATACATATAACTGAAATTCAGTAAGGGGAAAGACATTTTATTTACATAAATATGAACAGGAGCAGAGTGTTGTACTGTGTTAGCCATTGACAAAAGTAGAAGTTTAGATTTATAGTGATACTATTTAATGGCTAACTAAATAGACTGTAGTGCAAGCTTTCAAAGTACTGTATGCTGGATTTTTAAACTACAAAAGCACCTTTACAAATATTTAGTTAGTTTAAAGTGTCACTAAACCCACATCATAAAAAACTATCAATAAATGGTGTATTGCTGCTGTTCATACTCCCTCAGTGACTATGAGATTAATTTTATGTATTCTGCAAAAAAGTGGTTGATCCTGTTGCTCTCTGTTTCTACCTTCTGTTTATGTCCCCAATTTAGCTATGGATTTTGCAGCTGTTGTGGCAACTCTGCACATGCTCAGTTTTCAATGAGTTTCTATGCTGAGCATTTCCTCCCTATCATATCTGAGCAGCCCGTGTAACTGTAACTGTAGAGTCACACATGTGGGTGTATACACAGTAGTAAATGACACCCCACTCCCTCCCCCTCCATGCCCACTAACCAGCTAAACACAATGGGGGCAGGATATTACGTGTAGATTAATGGTGGCTTACATCCTGTGACTGGCAGAAATCTGCCCACACCATGTTATTTACACAAAATAATAAACATTTAATTTCAAATATATATTTGTATGACAATTTAAAACAGTTTTTTGATATGATTTATTTATTTTAATCTGTATTCCAAAGACCTTTTTTTTGACCTGTGACCAGCAGCAGAGCACTAGAACCTCCTCCTGCTTATGTTTCCCTGCAGACAGGCTGAGAAAGAGCTGGGTCATGTGACAGCTGTATATTGATTAAGAAAAACATACTTAGATGGTTTTTTTTAATTAAAATAATTATAGTGCCATCATCCACATACAGAAATAGAAGGGCAATGTAAAATTAAACAGTGTGTGTTTAGTATCACTTTAATGGAAATCTACACACAGATACTTATAACTAATTTCAGTTTTTTTTTCTTTACACACTTTATTTTTATTTTCATCCCTATTCTTTTGTGGTGGCCATTTTCATGATGAATCCGTCCCACTTTACTTCCTGGAACTCTAGATCTGCCTCCTGGAATATATGAAAGGAACTTAATTGCATTAAGGTAAAAAATGTTTAGGCATCAGTATCCATCCTCAGCCCCCCTCCCTTTACTTTCCTGAGGCCTTGTTCAATCCAGCACTGTGCATGTATGCAGTTCTTATCTCCCCTCAGTTCCTGGTTTCACTGCCTTTGCTGGGGCAGCAGGAACCATTGGCTTCTGCTGCTGTCAACCAAAACCAATGACATGGGAGTGGGAGGTGGAGTTGAGTCCCACTGTCTGTATCTACAGATGAAGACAGCGAGGTTTGGGAGCGAGCCTGAATGAATGCCCCCATAGAAAGCGGCTTGCTCTGAGGATACTTGCCAGAGGGGAGACGCCAGAAACACAGGTAGGGGACCCAAGAAAAGAAGGTTTGGGGCTGCTCTGTGTAATTCCATTGCACAGAGCAGGTAAGTATAAACCTGTAAAACTTTACAATTACTTTATTCCTTTGTCTTATAGAGGAGAAAGTGTATTTATTGTAGCAGCACAGCTAAAATTATGCTAAATTTACATTTTAACAGACACACACAATAAATATTATATAATAGTTTATGAAATGCTACATATGATAATGTGTCACCAGCTGTAGGTGTGAAAAGATCGCATTGAAAGCGGAGCAACAAATTGCACAGGGAAGAAAATTAAAGAGACCAGTTCAGCTCCAGTACAAAATAATTAGATGTGTCTGTTCTAACATTGATTTCTGGCAGCACAGACAAGGTACATTAGCTCAGACATTGAAAGCTTGTAATGTGTACTCATGCCAGGTGTTCAGAGCTTGCAGAGAACAAGTGTAGATCACTAACTGGCACCAATTATTGAGGTGTATTGAAAAAGGAAGAAGGCCAGCAAATTTGTACAAACATGCCGATTTTGGAAATTGTTACATGGCCACATGATATAACTTGCCCATTTTGTTCTCATTGACACATTTTACAATTAAAGGCTCCTGTATGACAGTCCAAACAAGTTACATATTCAGTTAGTATGGAATGCACAAGTCTCACAAAGTAAAAAAAAAAAAAAAAAAAAAACACATAATTTACTTTCCCTGACTGAGCCTAATACACCTTTAACTGTGCCTCACATGCTCCTCTTAGAAACTGTACTTCATAGTGGAAGGGTTTTGTAAACAGAGGCAGTGCTGTTAATCCAGAAAGTGGTAATCAGGGCTGAGTGTAGCCAGGTGCTAAATGAAAAGTTTAAAGCCTGGTACACACTATTGCCCTGTACACACGGTCGGATTTTCCGGAGGAAAATGTGCGATTGGAGCTTGTTGTCGGGAATTTCGACCGTGTGTGGGCTCCATCTGACTTTTTCCATCGGATTTTCCGACACACAAAGTTTAAGAGCAGGCTATAAAATTTTCTGACAACAAAATCCGATCTCGTCAATTCCGACCGTGTGTGGACAATTCCGACGCACAATGTGCCACGCATGCTCAGAAGAAATTCTGAGACGGAACTGCTCAGTCTGGTAAAATTAGCGTTTGGAATGGATAGAGCACTTTCGTCACGCTGCAATGTTTGAAATTTTTAATGTAGCACACTCTGCTCTTCTTTATAATGCTAGAAGAATGAAGTAGTTTTGCTGCTCAATATTCACACAGACTTCTCACAAACTTCTTTCTTTATTATTTATTGTGATTTCATCAATATAATATTTTGATTTGTCACATCTGACAAAAAAATTATCAATTTTTTATTTTTTTGGTTTGTATTTTTTTCAAGCCTGATCTTTTTTTTTTTTTGACCAGAATATTTTTGGGTGTGTTTGGTGTGTCAAGTTACCACAACACCATTATTATCTTGTATTATTTAATCTCAAGGAGGTTGTTTGGTGTTGGTGTCTCTTGTTAATTCCACATTGTATTTTGAAATGTACCTGCCTCCTCACAAACAAACTGTCCTTTTTGAAGGAAAACACACATAGGCGAGTATTAATTGAAACACAAATTCCTTTATTAAGGGCTCATAACCAAACAAAGTGGGAGGCAACGCTGGAGAAACAGCAGAAATTGACCCCCAGGGCAGACATCAATTATTTAACTGCAAAATTGGTGGCCTGAGGAGTCCATATATAAGGGAGTTCAATCTGGTCCAGAAGTCCAAGAGATCATGAAAGCAGCAGATGACATGTATTGTCCCCAGGCTGTGGTCATACAAGAGCCTGCATCTTTTGCCAAAAAGACCAAAACATTCCCCTAGAGCGGGACTTTTGAGGCACTACCATCAATGATGCAATGTAAGTAAAAAATATATAATTTTATTACAAAATTCAAAAGTACAACAAAAAATATATACAAAAAACAAATCAAACACACACAATATATACAATGGGATACATCAAAAAGCAAGGACATGTAATTTGGACACAACTGCATCACATTGAGAGGAAAACCAAAAGTGGAAATGTAATAAGTCTCACTGAACCGACGCGTTTTGGGGAATCCTTCATCAAGGTTCATTAAGTGAGAGTTACCATCTAAGAAATTACAAAATTAAAAAGAAACATTAACATCACACACAAAAAACAGATAACATTCCCCCCACATCCAGTGAAGGTATGTGTGAGAGTCATACTCACTTCCAAAATACATGTGCTATAGAAGTATCCAAGGCATAAAATCAGCTTCACAACGGTCTCCCAGGCCATGTGCATACAAAGAGAGCCAGATCGCGGACTATGTAGAGTAAAATTGTAATGACTGGTACATATAATGCAATCCCAATGGGTGCTGAAAACCGCCGCGCCTAAGATTTGGCGCGGCGTTTGTGCGCGGGCTGGGGGTCCAAAAATTAACGGACCCGAAAACAAGGACAAGACCCCATAAATAATGATGATTTTGATAATCAATATAGACAATCATATCTCCTGGGATTGAAAATATATCAAATTCCAGGGTGTGTAAAAAACATGAGCACATAGATGTGGGGACTAGCCACAGGAAACATACCTGTAAGCTAGATCCAAACGGGGGAGATCTACAGGTTGTGATGTAGGGGGAAGGAGGAGGACTCGGGGTCCGGGCTGTCCTGTCGATGGGCCCCCTGAGCGTGGACTGCGCCACGCCTCCCCGCAAGCGCCGGCCCCGAGTCCGTACCGCGCATGTGCACCAGCCAAGCTGGAACGCAGGATAGCAGCGGACATCACGGCCGCACCTCGGAGCTGCGCGCCGCCGTCCACCCCCACCGGCATGGCAAGCCTGAGCTGGAAACAGCCATGCTGAACCATATCAGGGATGGAGGAGCATCCGAGGATGATCCCCTCAGTATGTCCCACAAAGGGGACATCCTTCCTGTGCCGGGTTCACGCACTACAAAAACAGCAACCAACAGACTCAGGGACTCCATGTCATTCATAAAGAAAAGGGAAAAAAAAAAATGAGATGACAGTCCGCGATGAGAAAACAGTAACAGTGTAATATATATATATGCATGATTCTTGCATCAAACACCATTCAGTCAGAATGGTATATGAATTAAAAACAAATGCAATCACTGCATGGGAGACTATTATGAAGCTGTCACACGGAGAGGAAAAGACTGTATAGCAGCCACAAAATGCACCAATGAGTTTTAAAACATGCTCAAATCCCAATCCTGGAGTCTGATCCCATAGATGCCACAGTCCCCATTGGAGGCAGAGGCATAAGATTTAAGCTGGCCCCTTAGAAATTATATAAACCTTGTATTTGTGTCCTGCATGATATCTAATGTACCAGCAGGAACAAAAATTCAAAAAATAAAAAAGGCAGGTAAAGGTGCATTGGCAGGGAAACGAACCCAGGCCTCCCGCATGGCAGGCGAAAATTCTACCACTGAACCACAGGGATAGATATGGGAACCAGAATTAAGTATAAGCCTCCTACAATCGACAGTGTAACCTGGGGTGCTCCCCAGAAGGTACTGAGAGGTAACACTACTTCTCCATACCCCCGGAGTCAAAACCCTCCAGGAACGGTTTGAAACATGTAGTGTCATTGAGTCCGGGGGGCCTAGTCGCCCGCAAGTTGTAGATCCACCTCAGTTCGAGCTGGAGGAGATCCTTATTCCAATCTCCCCCCCTCGAACTGGGGTGGACTCGATCCAAAATCAAAAATTTGATTCTTGGAAACAGTCCCTGATGTACCAGGGCAGTGTGTCTCCCCAGTGGTAGATCGGGGTCACAGGTCTGCATGCTTCTGATGTGGTGGTATGCCCTATGCCAGAATGCCAACTTGGTTTTCCCGACATAGAAGCATCCGCAATCACACCATAGCATATACACCACTCCCTTAGTCTTGCAATTGGTAAAGTGTTTTGGCCTGAAGGTACTGCCATCGGGTAAGGTGGGATTTTTGGTAGTATACATATACTTACAGTACCCACAGGCCCCACACATAAATGTGCCCTTATATTTACAGTGCTGGGCAAAATTTTCATTTTGAATTCGCTCCTCACCAATCTGGAGGATAAGGAAGTAGCCCTCCTGAAAGTAAAGAGCGGACTCTCGGGGAGGAGTCTATTCAAATTTGGGTCCATGGTAAGAATGTGCCAGAACTTGGACACAATTCTTTTAACTTCAGCATGAGCTTCGTGTTCGAGTCGAACCCATGTTCGACTCGAACATCGGCTGTTCGATCGTTCGCCGAATTGCGAACGTTATGGGCCGTTCGCGCTAAATTCGTGTGGCGCGTCACGGCCCATAATTCACTGCGGCATCGCAGTGCATTGCTGGCTGATGATTGGCCAAGCATGCACTATGACCCGCATGCTTGGCCAATCACAGCGCCGTCAGTAGAGAGAGCTGTAATTGGCCAAAGCCAGGGTGGCTTTGGCCAATTATGGCTCAGGGGATTTAGTACACACCCCACACTATATAAGGCCGCCTGCACGGCGGCCCTGTGTAGTGTGTGTTCCGGTGTGCTGAGAGATAGAGAGAGAGAGAGACAGTGTCATTTGATTTGAGTTAGATAGATTAGGCAGAACAGTCAGTCAGTTAGCTGCACTTACAGTGTATTGTGTATATATATGCATCCCAGGTGTTGCATATATATATATACACTGTATTCAGTTTAGCTAGATCCGTTCCTGTTATCTTCTATCTAGACTATTTACATTTAATGCAGTGCGTCCTGCTCACAGTGTTCAGCTAGATCCGTTCCTGCTATTTACATTTAGTGCAGTGCGTCCTGCTCACAGTGTTCAGCTAGATCCGTTCCTGTTATCTTCTAGACTATTTACATTTAGTGCAGTGCGTCCTGCTCACAGTGTTCAGCTAGATCCGTTCCTGCAATTTACATTTAGTGCAGTGCGTCCTGCTCACAGTGTTCAGCTAGATCCGTTCCTGCTATTTACATTTAGTGCAGTGCGTCCTGCTCACAGTGTTCAGCTAGATCCGTTCCTGCTATTTACATTTAGTGCAGTGCGTCCTGCTCACAGTGTTCAGCTAGATCCGTTCCTGCTATTTACATTTAGTGCAGTGCGTCCTGCTCACAGTGTTCAGCTAGATCCGTTCCTGTTATCTTCTAGACTATTTACATTTAGTGCAGTGCGTCCTGCTCACAGTGTTCAGCTAGATCCGTTCCTGTTATCTTCTAGACTATTTACATTTAGTGCAGTGCGTCCTGCTCACAGTGTTCAGCTAGATCCGTTCCTGTTATCTTCTAGACTATTTACATTTAGTGCAGTGCGTCCTGCTCACAGTGTTCAGCTAGATCCGTTCCTGTTATCTTCTAGACTATTTACATTTAGTGCAGTGCGTCCTGCTCACAGTGTTCAGCTAGATCCGTTCCTGTTAAATTCCTACTGACAGGCAGGCTTGTCTGGTTACAGTATATAAAGCTACCTGATGAAAATTACAGGTGTTCTATTTGATCCTATTAGTACCACGGTCAGGCAGCTAGACTATTTACATTTAGTACAGTGCGTCCTGCTCACAGTGTTCAGCTAGATCCGTTCCTGTTATCTTCCTACTGACAGGCAGGCTTGTCTGGTTACAGTATATAAAGCTACCTGAAGAAAATTACAGGTGTTCTATTTGATCCTATTAGTACCACGGTCAGGCAGCTAGACTATTTACATTTAGTACAGTGCGTCCTGCTCACAGTGTACAGCTAGATCCGTTCCTGTTATCTTCCTACTGACAGGCAGGCTTGTCTGGTTACAGTATATAAAGCTACCTGAAGAAAATTACAGGTGTTCTATTTGATCCTATTAGTACCACGGTCAGGCAGCTAGACTATTTACATTTAGTACAGTGCGTCCTGCTCACAGTGTTCAGCTAGATCCGTTCCTGTTATCTTCCTACTGACAGGCAGGCTTGTCTGGTTACAGTATATAAAGCTACCTGAAGAAAATTACAGGTGTTCTATTTGATCCTATTAGTACCACGGTCAGGCAGCTAGACTATTTACATTTAGTACAGTGCGTCCTGCTCACAGTGTACAGCTAGATCCGTTCCTGTTATCTTCCTACTGACAGGCAGGCTTGTCTGGTTACAGTATATAAAGCTACCTGAAGAAAATTACAGGTGTTCTATTTGATCCTATTAGTACCACGGTCAGGCAGCTAGACTATTTACATTTAGTACAGTGCGTCCTGCTCACAGTGTTCAGCTAGATCCGTTCCTGTTATCTTCCTACTGACAGGCAGGCTTGTCTGGTTACAGTATATAAAGCTACTTGAAGAAAATTACAGGTGTTCTATCCCAGCTTAGTGCAGCTACAGGCCATTAGTATGTCTGGAAGGCCAAGAAGGAGAGGCAGACAGTCACAAGCCAATAAGAGAGGGCAAGCAGGCTCTGTGTCTAGTGCTGGTCGTGGAGACGGTGCATCCTCATCAGCACGTGGCCATGGGACACGCTTGGCCTTTTTTTCGGCAGCTGGCCGTGTTGAG
The DNA here is from genome assembly GCF_042186555.1 of Aquarana catesbeiana. Classification (NCBI taxonomy): domain Eukaryota; kingdom Metazoa; phylum Chordata; class Amphibia; order Anura; family Ranidae; genus Aquarana; species Aquarana catesbeiana. The sequence continues at coordinate 151,699,569 of NC_133328.1, read as the reverse complement.
CCGCAACATGCGGAAGACTTGGTCGAGTGGATGACCAAGCCGTCCTCATCCTCCTCATCCTCTCTCACCCATGCCCAGGGTGCTTTGTCTGGCAAAGCAGCGGCCTCTTCCCTCAGCTCAATGTCATCAGTGACTCCTTCCCTAGCTCCACCATGTCCTCATGAGGATTCCCTCGAACTGTTTGACCACAGTGTTGGGTACATGCTCCAGGAGGATGCCCAGCGTTTGGAAGGCTCTGATGACGATACTGAGCTCGATGAAGGCAGTAACATGAGCGCGGACAGAGGGGGTGCCCAAGAAGGACAGCAATCTGGCAGTCATGCTCCCCCTGCTGCAGCATACTGCCAGGTTTGCTCCAGTGATGAGGAGGGAGGGGATGATGAGGTCACTGACTCAACGTGGGTGCCTGATAGGAGAGAGGAGGAGGAGGAGGAGGAGGAGGAGGCGGCAGCACATCACCAACGAGGCAGGATGCCCTCCAGGGGCCAGCCTAAGGGCAGCACATTGACTGCATCACACCCCAAAGCTCCACATGTGCAGGGCGCTGCAGTCTCTGCGCGTTATTCAAAAAGTTCTTTGGTGTGGGCCTTTTTTGAGACGAGTGCATCAGATCGCACCGCTGCTATTTGCAACATATGTCTCAAGCGTATCTCGCGTGGCCAAAACATCTCCCGCTTGGGTACCACATGCTTGACCAGACATATGTTGACCTGCCATGCAGTTCGTTGGCAAGCGTATCTAAAAGACCCACACCAAAGAACAAAGAGGATCTCTCCTTGCTCCTCATCAGCTGAGATTTCCAACCCCACTAGACCTTCAGTCCTCTCTGAGACCTGCAGTGAGAGGAATGAAGGTGTAGAATTAGGTGTGTCACAGCCAAGTACTTGTGGGCAATCTGCTTTTGGTACACCGACGTCAGATTGTACCAGGCAAATTTCCCTGCCCCAGCTGCTGCACCGCCGAAAGAAGTTTGCTCCCAGCCATCCACATGCCCAGCGGTTGAATGCTAGCTTGGCAAAATTGCTAGCACTTCAACTGCTGCCTTTTCAGTTGGTAGACTCTGCCCCCTTCCGTGAGTTTGTGGAATGTGCAGTTCCTCAGTGGCAGGTACCCAAACGCCACTTTTTCTCACGGAAGGCGATTCCGGCTCTCTACCGGCATGTGGAAGGCAATGTCCATGCCTCGCTGGACAGGGCGGTCAGCGGTAAGGTGCATATTACCGCTGACTCATGGTCCAGCAGGCATGGACAGGGACGTTACCTAAGTTTCACGGCGCATTGGGTGACTCTGCTGGCAGCTGGGAAGGATGCAGGACAAGGTGCAGTAGTGTTGGAGGTTGTTCCGCCACCACGCCTCCAAAATGCTGATTGTGACACACCTCTCTCCTCCACCCCCTCCTCTTCTTCTTCCTCCATGGCCTCTTCCTCGGAACCAGCGGTGCTCCGTAGGCGTTCAAGGGGCTACGCAAGTACGCAGGCCAAAAGATGCCATGCGGTGCTTGAGCTGGTGTGCTTGGGGGACAGGAGCCACACTGGGGCAGAGGTTCTGTCAGCTCTGCAGGGGCAGGTTCAGAGGTGGTTGACGCCACGCCAACTTAAGGCAGGAATGGTGGTTTGCGACAATGGCACCAACCTCCTCTCTGCCCTCCGACAGGGACAAATGACCCATGTGCCCTGTTTGGCTCACGTCCTTAACTTGGTGGTGCAGCGGTTCTTGGGCAGGTACCCGGGCTTACAGGATGTCCTGAGGCAGGCCAGGAAAGTCTGTGTGCATTTCCGCCGGTCATATAATGCCAGTGCTCGGCTGACGGACCTCCAAAAGGAGTTTAACCTGCCCAAGAACCGCCTAATCTGTGACATGCCCACCAGGTGGAACTCAACGTTGGCCATGCTGCAGCGGCTGCACACGCAGCAGAGGGCCATCAATGAGTACCTGTGCGACTATGGCACCAGGACAGGGTCAGGGGAGCTTGGTTTTTTTTCCCCACGCCAGTGGGCCATGATCAGGGATGCATGCACTGTCCTGTCACCATTCGAGGAGGCCACGAGGATGGTGAGCAGTGACAGTGCATGCATCAGTGACACTGTCCCCCTTGTCCACCTGTTGGAGCACGCGCTGCGTGGAATAATGGACAGGGCACTTGAGGCAGAACAGAGGCAGGAAGAGGAGGACTTCCTTAGCTCTCAAGGCCCCCTTTATCCAGACAGTGTTCCTGCGTGCCCGCCGATCACACAGGAAGAGGACGAGGAGGAAGAGGAGGAGGAGGAAGATTGTGTCAGTATGGAGGTGGAGCCTGGCACTCAGCATCAGCAGCAGTCTTTAAGGGATCAGTCCCAAGAAACACATGGACTTGTACGTGGCTGGGAGGAGGTGGCTGCGGACCATGTCGTTCTTAGTGACCCAGAGGACTCCGGACCAAATGCCTCAGCAAACCTACGCTGCATGGCCTCCCTGATCCTGCAAAGCCTGCGTAAGGATCCTCGTATTCGTGGTATCAAGGAGAAGGACCAATACTGGCTGGCAACCCTCCTTGATCCACGTTACAAGGGTAAGGTTGCGGACCTTATCTTGCCATCGCAGAGGGAGCAGAGGATGAAACATCTTCGGGAGGCCTTGCAGAAAGGTCTGTGCAACGCGTTCCCAGAGACTGGGAGGTTACAAACTCCTGTTTCTGGACAACGTGTTGCTGAGGCTTCGGTCAGTCAAAGAAGGAGCGGTGGAGAAGGTGGCCGTCTGACCGATGCGTTCAGACAATTTTTTGGTCCGCAGCCCCAAGGTATGATCGGTTCCAGCAACCATCGTCAGCGTCTGTTTTACATGGTGCAGGAATACCTAGGGGCAAGATCAGACTTGGACACCTTTCCCACCGAAAATCCTCTGGGTTACTGGGTCTTGAGGATGGATCACTGGCCAGAGCTTGCACAGTATGCAATTGAGCTACTGGCCTGTCCTGCATCCAGCGTTCTTTCGGAACGCACATTCAGTGCTGCTGGAGGCGTGGTAACCGATCACAGGGTGCGTCTGTCCACCGACTCGGTCGATCGGCTGACCTTCATAAAAATGAATGAGTCTTGGATCACCACCAGCTACCAAGCACCTGATGCTGATGTAACCGAATAATTTTTTTTGAAATCTCAGATCCCTTCAAAGACTGCCTATGCTGATGCTGAGTGACTATCCCTGAGTAATTATCCTCTTCCTCCTCAATCATCACGCTGATAGCTTGTAAGAACATTTTTGGTTCTGGGCGCCACCACCAGTGCCTAAGGCACAATTTTTCAGCCCCTGTTTAACAGGGGCGTGTAATTACAATTTTTGATGTAATACTTTGCAGCAGGGCTCGTTCCTGCATTCCAACTAGAGTGTCTGTGAGGGGTTGCAGTGTTGTGGCACCAGCACCAGTGCCTAGGGCCCAATTTTTCTGCCCCTGTCTAACAGGGGCGTGTAATTACAATTTTTGATGCAATACTTTGCAGCAGGGCTCGTTCCTGCGTTCCAACTAGAGTGTCTGTGAGGGGTTGCAGTGTTGTGGCACCAGCACCAGTGCCTAAGGCCCAATTTTTCTGCCCCTGTTTAACAGGGGCGTGTAATTACAATTTTTGAAGCAATAATTTGCAGCAGGGCTCGTTCCTGCGTTCCAACTAGAGTGTCTGTGAGGGGTTGCAGTGTTGTGGCACCAGCACCAGTGCCTAAGGCCTAATTTTTCAGCTCCTGTTCAACAGGGGCATGTAATTACAATTCTTGATCTAATATTTCACAGCAGGGCCCTGTGAGGGCTTACAGTGTTGTGGCCACAGCAACACCTAAGGCCCAAATTTCTGCTGAGTATATAGGGCAGGACCCTACTTTCAAACATCTAACTTACAAACGACTCCTACTTGCAAACGGAAGGAGACAACAGGAAGTGAGATGAAATCTACCCCTAGGAAGGGAAATTCTCTCCTGTAAGAGTTAATATGGGAAAACAATTTCTCCTTTCCACTGATGCTTTCCAATCCTTGTTCCACAAAAAAACCCAAATTTTCAAAAAACATTTTTCATTGGGACAAAAAAGTGAGGTGAAATCTTCTGAAGAGGAGGAAAGACAGCAAAACAAATGTCACAGGGGTGATAACCCTTCCCTATGTTTTCCAAAAAGCTTAGAAAAGATTTTTTGGCTGGAGCTAAACACGTTAAAAATGTTCAAAATTACAAACAGATTCTACTTAACAACAAACCTACAGTCCCTGTCTTGTTTGCACCGCCTGTATACTGCTGTTCAGAGTATATAGGGCCTGGTGGCCCCACACCTTTCCTTATTTTAATTTGGGTGCGGGGTTCCCCTTAATATCCATACAAGACCCAAAGGGCCTGGTAATGGACTGGGGGGTACCCATGCCGTTTGTCTCACTGATTTTCATCCATATTGCCATGACCCGACATGACATTAAACCCGCAAGCAGTTTTAAATGAGATTTTTTCCTTTAAAAATGACATTTGGTGCAGGGACTGTTCTAAACATGGGAAACATGCGTCACTTTACAGGCATACTATAGAAACCCCCCAGGTACGATATTTAAAGGAATATTTCACTTTATTTTTTTTTACTTTAAGCATCATTAAAATCACTGCTCCCGAAAAAACGGCCGTTTTTAAAAGTTTTTTTTGCATTGATACATGTCCCCTGGGGTAGGACCCGGGTCCCCAAACCCTTTTTAGGACAATACCATGCAAATTAGCCTTTAAAATGAGCACTTTTGATTTCGAACGTTCGAGTCCCATAGACGTCAATGGGGTTCTAACGTTCGTGCGAACTTTCGGTCCGTTCGCGGGTTCTGGTGCGAACCGAACCGGGGGGTGTTCGGCTCATCCCTATTCATTAGGATTCTCTGGCACATTGAAACATATTGAGCATTGTCCATCAGGACAATGTTACCCCCCTTATCAGAGGGTTTTATCAGAGGGAGCCTGCATCTTTTGCCAGACCAGACTGAACCCAGGGTCATCACTCTCTGGTCTTCCTTACATGCTTCCTCTGGTGTTGGAGGTATGGCAGGAGGAGGAGTAGGACCTGGAGGAGGAGGAGGACCATGGGTGAGCTGACAAATGTGGCTTTCGCATGTGAGTTGGCCCCTCAACCCCTTCTGTAGAGCTTCTAAAATGACACACTCACATAAGAGGCATTGGCCCTCCTCCATTTGCAGCATTTTGCAGGCTGTTATGGCAGCAATGTCCTCTTCCACACTGTGGGGTGTTCTGAGGGCCTCAGTAGCCTTCCAAAATAGGCCTATTGCAGCCTCCTCCAAGTTACTCCTCTTCCTGCCACTTTTTGGTTGAAGGCAGAGGGGAGGGAGCTGGGTATTGGGCAGCCTACTTGGCCCGGCCACCTCCTGGCTGAGACTTCCCTGTGTATGAAAAAGGGACATGGTTTTAGTTTTTGGTTCCTCAATCGCAATCAGAAATTAGTACTCCAAACTAACATAGATTTAACATCATTAATTGGACAACCAGAAATATTTAGAAGAATGCTATACCTGGCTCAAGCTGGGCTCCTCCACATGTTGCTGCCTGGAAGGCCCAGGTTGGACGTCAGAAGCCTCAGCTGAGGGGGAAGGAAGCGTAGAAGGAAGAGTGGAGAGTGCTGGCCTGGGTTCAGTCTGGCCTGCCAGAAAATGCAGCCTGGGAAGATAAATGTCATCTGCAGCTCCTGATCTCTGTGAATCCTGGACCTTCTTATGCTTCCTTATATAAGTGCTCCTCATGCCACCAATTAGGGCGTTCAAATAGGGGATGTCTGCCATGGGGATCACCGGCTTCACAAATTTCAGCAAATTATCCAGCGCTGCCTTCCTCTTTGTTTGGTTCTTATAATCAAGGTGGTTTATCTGCCACAGACGGGGCAGCTCCCTGAACATATCTATGAATATGCAGATAAACTCCTGATTCTTCAAGATATCCATTTTCTCTGCAAGACACAACACAAGACAAACCCTAATGTCAGGCTAAAGTCTCCTAATCTTGTCCCAATATAGGCCTCAATCTAGAAGCAGTATAGGCCCAATTTCCAATCTTACCTTCGTTATCACGATCGGCACCTCAGATAGTCCTTCCTCAGCTCACAGATCGTACGTACTACGCACGCATGTTACACTTTATATACACTGCGCATGCGTGAAACTCCGCCCGCTCCTGACTTTCTTTCTAGTCTATTCCCTACCCCTTCTCATTTGGCGCAGTGGGGAAGAGCACATGGCAGAAACACAGCAGGTGCGTGCTAATTACAGCAATGAGGAGGAGGAAAGCCCAGAGCCAGAAACGTCCCGATCCCAGAAGAGACAATTTAAGGCCTCAAATATGTCCTTTGGAGAGATGATGGAGATGGTCGACATATTGAAGAGGGCCGACTATGATGGGAATTATGGACCTTACCCCAACCCCAATGTCAGAAAGGCCAAGATCATGGCGAAAGTTGTCAAGAGTCTGCAGAAGAATTTTGGGGTACGACAATCCAAGGATCAACTCAGGAAGCGGTGGTCGGACCTCAAATTAAGGGAGCACGAGCAGTACAGAAGGATCAGGAGAGTGCTGCACAAAAGTAAGTAGTTGTCCTGTGTTCCTATTCTTTATTTTTCTAATGTTCGTGCTACTCCATGTGCTTTTCTTAACTGTTGTACAGTTTAATGGCAAAATGGCAACTTTCATGTTCATGGGCACAATATTCGTTCGTATGAAACATTGTTCGTTCGGCATAGAAAACACCATGTTTTGGACATATGCATTTGAATACATTTTTGCTAGCCTACTTCTCTTCAAATAATTTTGTTGTCTAGATGGGTTGTTAACTAGAATGAAATGCAAACTAGATTCTGTGTAAGGAGAGGACACTCAGCAGCTGTTTACACATCTGGACGCTGGAGCACGTGTGGGACACCAGAACACCCTTTTTATTAGGAGGCCCACACAGGTGCTCCAGTATATACTATAGGGGTGTCTCCATCTGTGAAGCTTGTACAAAACAGGTAAGTATTCCAGCTTGACAAAGGACAAAAATATTTCTTCATCTTGCAACTCTGCCAAAACAGACAATTGTACCCCACTTCCAATCAATGTTCCATATTCCTATTTCTGTCATAAAATATCTGTGTGCTAAGTATACCTATTTTTTTTTTTATATAGGGGAGAAAAGACTCAGAGGACACCACTCATCCAAGGAGACCACAGACCCCCCACCTCATGAGGAAGTGGAAATCCCCCAAAGCCAACAGGAAGAGGAGGAAGGAGACGTGGTGGAAATAGTCACCACAACAGGTGAGTGTCTGTGACCACAGGCTCAGGTAAGAGATGAAACAGCAAAAAGGCGCCTCTTAGTTAGATTGTAGTATTTAATGGCAAAAAAGGGCATTAAAAACACTCACATTTCATGACATATTAGTCCGGTGCAAGGGATAGCAGTAACAGCCATGGATGATCTCTGCAGTTGTAGGTGGAAGGGAGCCTTGTTCTTCCATGTTGTCAGCCTTTAGTAAATTGTGTACTTCCGGGATCCGACCGTGATCCAGAACGAGGCTTGCACCTCAGCCAAGTAATCGTAGGAAGGGCTGGAACGCAGAGTCAGTAGTATGCGCTGTAGTGCCGTTAAGCAACGCGTTTCCGAGCAAGCGCTGTGAGGCACGCTCCTTTACCAAGCTAGGGGAGAAGGATATTGTGCAGTCTATTTAAGTGCTTCCTCAGCACTGCCACTTATTGGTAGAAACTTATATTGCGGAAATAAAACTAAGACGTCCAGAATGAGGAGTAATAGGGTAGGGGAAAAATTGATTTAAAATATGCATGTACATTTGGTTGAACTGCATCTGGTCAATGTAGCGGTCAATTATCAACACAAATATATACATGCATGTATGTCAAATTAAAATGAATTTATATATATGCATTTAAAAAAAAAACACACACATACATATATGTAAAAAATATATATATACATATACTTAAATGTATATATATATATAAAGGGGAATATAAATATGAGTAATAAATAAATTATATAAAATTATGTATATAGTACACACAGTAAGCTTTTGGGGGAAATAAATAGGAATTGTGGAGGTAATGAAAGATTATTTTAGAAGTGATAAATTAGACATATGTGCATATACATATGTATAAACGTATGCATGCATGCATTAACATAATGTGTAGAGCTACTAAAGGTGATAAATCACTAAAATTACATCAATAAAATGTATTACTATTTTGAATAAACAAGGGTATTTGTTTGTGTTATGATTACTGATTTTTAAAATATGAGCAGGATATAAAGACGAAGACCAATATTTTTATCTTTACAGGATGGTGGATATTTCTAACTCTTAATTAATTCCACCTGGGTTTAAAGTGTCTAAGGAATAAATCCAGAAGGTTGCTCTTTCCATTAACCTATAGAATCTCTCTGCTACTGGAAGATTCTTGGGTATTTGCTCTATGACCCATACTTCGAGATCTTCCATTGATTTGGCGTGGTGTTCACAAAAATGGTGTGGTACACTGTGTTTGTCCCTACCACCTTCTATTTTTCTCCTGTGTTCGCCAAATCTTTGTCTTAGGGGGGCGTATAGTGCGCCCCACATACATAAGATTACAAGGACAACTAAGGCCATACACCACGAAATGAGAACCACAATTGTAAAAATCGACCCACTGTGTACATTTTGCCTTTTGTGGAAAAATCTTTTTTTCCATGTTTGTCAAAGTTACAAGTTTTGCACATTGCTTTTTTGCACTAGAATGTGCCCCTAAGTGGGATCATATGGGCCTGTGCAATTTGTTTTATTGACTTTAATTTGCTTGGTGCAATTTTGTTTTTAATACTGGGAGCCTTTCTATATGTAATTCTAGGGTAATCGGGCAAGACTGGTTTTAGGTATGGATCCTCAAGAAGGATTGGCCAATACCTCTTGAAGATAGCTTCCATTTTGGAGAAATTTCTATGGAACCTGGTAATGAAGCGTCCAGGTTGATTGAAACTCTCATCATTTTTTTGATGGGCCGAAGGTGTATGCTGTAGATAATATTTTTGGGCCTGGTTCACTAGCGATTCAGGGTAGCCTTTATCTTTGAGTTTGTTTTTAAGTAAATGACTTTGTTCTAGATAGTCTGATATTTTGGTACAGTTTCTCCGTAATCGACAAAATTGTCCCTTAGGGATGTTGTCTTTCCATTTTTTTTAATGACAGCTCTTATAATGTAACAGAGAATTTCCTGCTGTGGGTGTGAAAAAATTCCTAGCGTGTATTTCATTATTCTCATGATAAGTAGTAGTCAAGGTCCAAAAATGCAAGTATCTCTTTATCCATGACATGGGTGAAACTAAGGCCATGGGGATTATTGTTACAGTGAGAGACAAACTCACTGATGACGTCATCTGCACCATCCCAGATTATTATGACGTCGTCAATGAATCGTCCATAAAAAAATGAGGTGTTTGTGATATGAATTATTATGCCAGATGTATCTGTGCTCCCATAGTCCCATTGCCAGATTTGCATAGGAGGGCGCGAAATTGGCCCCCATAGCTGTTCCTTGGACCTGCAGGTAGTACTGATCATCAAATACAAAATAATTGTGTGTCAGGCAATACCTTGCACAATCCAGGATAAAGGAGGCTTGTCCATTACTCATGTATGGATCTTCAGATAAAAAGTGGCTCAGTGCTGTTAATCCAAAGGTGTGGGGAATAGAGGTATATAATGAATTGACATCTAAGGATATCCAGGTGTATCTGTCTTCCCATCTGTAGGATTTTAATAGATCCAACAGGTGGGTTCCATCCCGAATGTATGACTGTAATCCTTGTGCCAAGGGCTGTAGGTGATAGTCTATGTATTTGGATAATCCTGAAGTCACACTATCGATAGCAGCAATAATGGGTCTCCCCGGGGGATTGGTCTGATTTTTGTGAATTTTTGGTATATGATAAAAATATGGGGTGCGGTAGAAATCTCTCTGTAGAAAGGATGCTTCATTTTTATTAATGATGTTATGTTGGATAGCACCATCAATAAGTAAATTTATTTCTTTTTGGTATTCTGGTAGCGGATCCGACCTTAGCTTGCGATAGGTAGAACTATCCGCAAGCAGACGTTCCGCTTCCCTGACATAATCGGATCTATTTTGGATTACAATTCCACCGCCTTTATCGTCAGTTTTTATAATCACATCATTGTTCAAAGTTAGAGCTTTGAGGGCTGTCATTTCTTTAGGGGTAAGGCTACCAAGATTGGTAACATTTGATGTTGTACAGGCACACATCTTTTTTAGGTCTGAAAAGACCATATTGTAAAATGTGGTGAGATGTTGGCCCTTAGATTGATACGGATAAAACACTGATTTTGGTTTCAATCCTGAGTGTATCAATATAAAATAACAATATGGTTGCGCTACTGAAAAAAAGAGAGAGAGGGTGTATAGCAGCCAGCATCAACAAAGTAGTGACAATGTGAACAGTGAAAAGAAAAAACAATGCAGCGCTATACATAAAAATCAACACAAATGTGACTATCAGCTGTGCAGCATGATAGTATATAACTAAATATAAAAAATGCAGGAAGCCAAATACAATATTGTATTATTATAGTGTCCATTATCATATTAACGACCAATAACGTGAACATTATGGTCATGTAAATGTTCAACAAAGGTGAGCAGTATAAATGTAAGATGGGTGAGAGGTATCTCAAGGGTGCTACGTGGTTTCACAGAGGTGGTGTTCCAATACTCAGTATCCACAGCAAAGAATGAATGGAGCAAATACGCTTACCGGAACAGGTGGACACGTTTGCCGTACGGCTAGGTGTCATACAGGCTTAAGGATCGATTGATCCAAATAGATGTTTGTTGAAGAGGCGTATACGGCAGGTACCACTGGTTCCTTTGTAGCAATGGTAAACGACCTAAAGACATCAGATGTTCCAGGTCTGTTGTAAGCACTTCTCCGACAGGTGTATATAGGAGGAATGCACCTTTCACAAAGCTATCATGGTGACATGGAAAAGGAAAAAAGGCTCCACATAGTGCTTAAATCCAAAGAAGTAGGTTTATTTTAAACCAAATAGGGTAAAAATCCAGATAACAGCAGCCAAGATAAAAGTGATCACAATAAAAAGTAGCGTGGTACCAGGAACAAAAAATCAATCGCAACCCGACATGTTTCGGACAGGAGGTCCTTCTACTGGGGCATATTGTCCTTTGTCTGGTATCACGCTTGTATATATAGACACATAATTGATTTAAAATCTGTTTCAGCTGTCAGACTATAATCAGCTGTGAGAGAACGTTGTGAAACGGACCTCACAGCCAATAAACAACCAGGTAAGTAAGAACAACATACACTTATTCAGCTATCCAATCACAAGAAGCTGATTATGTCCCATCAGCTGTGACAGATCGCTGTAGGGTGAACCTCACAACCAATCACAATCTAGGTGGATAGGAGTGGCTTGTGGTGGTATAGCAGCCCAATCACGGGCTGCCAAAACCACCACCTGACATCACATTGTAGGAAGTCCTCCCCACGCTCTGGCTCTCTGTGTTTCAAGCCTCAATATCATACAAGGAAGAGGCTAGTGTGGATGTATAATGTGGAGGGGCGTAGCTCCGCCCACCCATCGCAATCTATCATCTTTGCACAGAGGGATCGAGCGCAGGTGACTGGACAGCTATATGTGACACCGGATGTCCTAAATTAAGCACAGATATACTAGTATGGCGAAACTGTTGTAAAGATCAAAAATGAAAAAGCATAGCAAACATATTAAAAACATGGGGACATCAATTCCTGAACTCATATATTACTTAGTAACACTCAAAAACATATACAAGAGGAACTTTTATCTCATATTTGATGCACATCATAGCGGTATCTATAGAACAAATATGACTTATGAAACAAAAATCAATCTATCTCAACATCCATCCTGAATAAATGATAAATATATAAAAAATATATAAAAAATTTATAAAAATAGTGTATCTGGTAACTATATGTGACCCCAAAAGAGGCCAAAAACATTGTATCAGTATATGAATCATGCCTTACTTATTTAAATTGTGCTGAATAAAAATGGGTGAATAAAAAGGGGTAAACAGTGATGGGTAAAAGGTGGAACAACAAAGATGAATGCAACCAAACCCAGATGTACCGTAAAAAATGGAGCCAAGTCCACAGTAGATCATGATTTATTGATGAAAGCATTCAGGTCCCATACAACGTTCAACCCATGGGGGAAATAACTCTTTAGGAATATCCAAAAAGTTTCTAGTTGAGAAACCCCTCTAATGCGTGGGCCCCCCTCCAATGCGGAATATATTTATCAGATGAAGATGAGAAGAAGATGAAGAGAAGAGCGGGAGCCTCCCTCCATGCCATCATGGATGCGGAGCGGCCCGAGGAGAAGAAGGGAAGAAGACGCCGATGCCGTGGAGGAAATGCTGGACGAGAACACCGGAGGAAGAACCAGAAGAGCCAGAAGAAGAAGAAGATGGAGGAAGAAACCGAAGGAAGATAGAAGATAGAAGAAAGAAGAAAGAAGAAGCATTTAAATAAAGGAATTGTCAAAAACTGTCTCTTGTCATTTTTAACATTTTAGACAGTTTTTTAGTGAAATGGTAGGGGTACATGTACCCCCTTACCATTTCACACAGGGGGGAGGGCCTGGATCTGGGGGTCCCCTTGTTAAAGGGGGCTTCCAGATTCCGATAAGCCCCCTGCCCGCAGACCCCCACAACCACCGGCCAGGGTTGTGGGGATGAGGCCTTTGTCCTTATCAACATGGGGACAAGGTGTTTTGGCGGGCTACCCCAAAACACCCTCCCTATGTTGAGGGCATGTGGCTTGGTATGGTTCAGGAGGGGGGCCGCTCTCTTGTCCCCCCTCTTTTCCTGTGGCCTGCCAGGTTGCGTGCTCAGATAAGGGTATGGTATGGATTTTTGGGGGGACCCCACGCTGTTTTTTTTTTTTTTTTTTTTGGCCGGGGTTCCCCTTAATATCCATACCAGACCTGAAGGGCCTGGTATGGAATTTAGGGGGACCCCCCACGTCATTTTTTTTTTAAGTTTTGGTTCGGGATTCCCTTGTGGGGAATTCCCATGCCATTTTTATCAATGAACTTCTATGTGTATTGTCGGACCGGCAATGCTTTAATAGCCGCGAGTAGTTTTAAATGACTTTTTTTCCTTTGAAATGTCATTTTGCTGTCAGACTGTTCTTTTTCTGAGTTTTTTTTTATTTCAATGTTTTTATTAAAGATTTTACATAGTACAAACAATAATACATTGGGCAAAATATCATTACAGACTTGGAGAAAAAAAAGAAACAAAAACAGGATGCGTTGTAAATCTTGGAATACAAATAAAAAGCAGAAGAGGTACAATCAAGTCGTAACTCATAAAGCTCAATCTTAACAGATAACTTTAAAAGGTCTTTCAGCTGAGATAGTGCGTTATATTCTGGGGAATATAATATATTCTCTGTACTGATGTACACTGCGCATTGCTCAATGAGATCGGGTATCTAGCCGCCGCACCCAAACACCCCTGTCGGGATCTAACTGTGTCTGGGTGGAGGCTTTTACTGTCCGACTGTTAGATGCTATTGTACCAATCTCACGGTAGTGTGGTGCATTTTACAGAGTGGTTCAGCTACTTTGGTCCTGGCCAGGCATTACCTCTGAGCGTGGTGTAATGATTATACACAAAAATTCAGTCCGTGAGGCCAGTATTTGGGTATAGGGGGGGATAGATTATGGGGAAAGGGCTTATGTAGGGAGGGGGTAAATCTGTACAGAGTTAGTCAGCTCAAGTGTTAGGTAGTCGGTTCTGCCCCTCAGGTCAGGCTATAGGTATGCAGATAGGAGGCTATGGTAGTCTGCTGATTCCTTAAAATGTAGCCAGCATGCCCATGTTGTGTGATACTTGGAGGGGGTATCTCTTGCCTGGTGTATGAGATCCTCCATCTCAGCTATCTTACCCACTCTACGTAACCATCCGGGTATGCTGGGGGGAGAAGTAGTCTTCCAGTGGGTGGGTATGCAAAGTTTCATATGTAGGGTTAGGGACTTTTTGTACGCTCCTTGGGGAATGGAGGTGTGATGGAGTAAGCATTGAGCCGGGGCAAAGTCTGGGGTGTAGGTAGTGATTTGTGAAATGAGATGGTGTATCGCTTTCCAATAAGGTTGGATGAGGGGGCATTCCCACCATATGTGTATCAGTGAACCGTGGGCATTATTGCACCTCCAGCATAGTGGTGGGACGTTGGGATGGAATCTGTGGATTTTATCAGGGGTTCTATACCACCTTGAGAAAAGTTTGTAACCGTTTTCCTCTGTGGAAATGTTCAAGGAGCCTTTATGTATGTGGGTGAGGATGTGGTCCCAGTCTTCTTGAGTGAGGTCAATCTTTAGTTCATTTTCCCATTTCTGGCTGGCAGTGTCATCTTTGGTAGAGATTTTAGCATATAATAAGGTATAAATATCTGATATGATATGCCTTTGAGGTTCAGATCTGGTACATAAAGCCTCAAAGGGCGTTAACTCTCTGTCCCATTGGGTAGGTTGGGTAGAATCAATCAAAAAGTGTCTGATCTGGAGGAAGTTAAAGAAAGGAATATCTGTGTCTGGAAGTTTGGAAGGGAGAGATCAAAAAGGGATCATCTTTCCTTTATCGAAAAATGATTTGGCTCTGACTGAGTGCTTTACGGGTCGTCGGTAATACGAAGGACTGAGATACCCGTAGGAAAGTCTGGGTTTCGATCTAAAGGGGTCAGTGGACCGGGCGAGGAGGCAATTTTCATCTTGTTGCAGACATTACGGAAAATCTGTAAAGTTGGGCCGATTAGGGGGTGTAGTCTACTTTTCTTCGGGGTCCCGAGGGCGCTTATCCATGGGGAATGATGGATTGGAAATGAGGAGAACGCCTCCTCAAGGCAAATCCAGGCCTTAAGTTTAGCGTGCAGGTGCCAGTCCACAATTCTGGCCAGATGGCAGGTCCAGTAGTATTTTTGTATATCTGGGAGACCAATTCCTCCCTTCAGTCTGGGTGTCACAAGCTTCTCCCAGCGTATACGCGGGTGTTTGTCAGCCCATAGAAATTTCAAGCACAATTTTTTGTAGGTGGTGAAGAAAGAAGGGGGGAGCTTGATCAGTATTGTTTGCAACAGGTATAGAAGTCTGGGGAGTATGTTCATTTTCAGGATGGCTGCCCTCCCGAACCAGGAAAAAGTGCCCTTATTCCAGGTTTGGAGATCAGTTTGTATAGTCTTAAGAATGGGTAAGAAATTTCTAGAGTAAAGGTCTTCAAGTTTAGCCGGCAACTGAAGACCTAAGTAGGTGATGGCCTGCGATTCCCATCCAAAAGGGAAGTTGGCCTGGCATTGTGACATTAAAGAGTTGGGTAAGGAAACATTAAGGGCCTTCGATTTTGTAAAGTTAATTTGGAGGTTAGAGAGGGATTTGAAGAGGGAGAAGTCTTTGAGGAGATTGGGAATTGTGATTATGGGGTCCGTGAGAAACAGAAGGATGTCATCCGTAGGGATGAGCTTCGTGTTCGAGTCGAACCCATGTTCGACTCGAACATCGGCTGTTCGCCCGTTCGCCGAATTGCGAACGATATGGGTCGTTCGCGCTAAATTCGTGTGGCGCGTCACGGCCCATAATTCACTGCGGCATCGCAGTGCATTGCTGGCTGATGATTGGCCAAGCATGCACTATGACCCGCATGCTTGGCCAATCACAGCGCCGTCAGTAGAGAGAGCTGTAATTGGCCAAAGCCAGGGTGGCTTTGGCCAATTATGGCTCAGGGGATTTAGTACACACCCCACACTATATAAGGCCGCCTGCACGGCGGCCCTGTGTAGTGTGTGTTCCGGTGTGCTGAGAGATAGAGAGAGAGAGAGACAGTGTCATTTGATTTGAGTTAGATAGATTAGGCAGAACAGTCAGTCAGTTAGCTGCACTTACAGTGTATTGTGTATATATATGCATCCCAGGTGTTGCATATATATATATATACACTGTATTCAGTTTAGCTAGATCCGTTCCTGTTATCTTCTATCTAGACTATTTACATTTAATGCAGTGCGTCCTGCTCACAGTGTTCAGCTAGATCCGTTCCTGCTATTTACATTTAGTGCAGTGCGTCCTGCTCACAGTGTTCAGCTAGATCCGTTCCTGTTATCTTCTAGACTATTTACATTTAGTGCAGTGCGTCCTGCTCACAGTGTTCAGCTAGATCCGTTCCTGCAATTTACATTTAGTGCAGTGCGTCCTGCTCACAGTGTTCAGCTAGATCCGTTCCTGCTATTTACATTTAGTGCAGTGCGTCCTGCTCACAGTGTTCAGCTAGATCCGTTCCTGCTATTTACATTTAGTGCAGTGCGTCCTGCTCACAGTGTTCAGCTAGATCCGTTCCTGTTATTTACATTTAGTGCAGTGCGTCCTGCTCACAGTGTTCAGCTAGATCCGTTCCTGCTATTTACATTTAGTGCAGTGCGTCCTGCTCACAGTGTTCAGCTAGATCCGTTCCTGCTATTTACATTTAGTGCAGTGCATCCTGCTCACAGTGTTCAGCTAGATCCGTTCCTGCTATTTACATTTAGTGCAGTGCGTCCTGCTCACAGTGTTCAGCTAGATCCGTTCCTGTTATCTTCTAGACTATTTACATTTAGTGCAGTGCGTCCTGCTCACAGTGTTCAGCTAGATCCGTTCCTGTTATTTACATTTAGTGCAGTGCGTCCTGCTCACAGTGTTCAGCTAGATCCGTTCCTGCTATTTACATTTAGTGCAGTGCATCCTGCTCACAGTGTTCAGCTAGAGCCGTTCCTGCTATTTACATTTAGTGCAGTGCGTCCTGCTCACAGTGTTCAGCTAGATCCGTTCCTGTTATCTTCTAGACTATTTACATTTAGTGCAGTGCGTCCTGCTCACAGTGTTCAGCTAGATCCGTTCCTGCTATTTACATTTAGTGCAGTGCGTCCTGCTCACAGTGTTCAGCTAGATCCGTTCCTGTTATCTTCTAGACTATTTACATTTAGTGCAGTGCGTCCTGCTCACAGTGTTCAGCTAGATCCGTTCCTGTTATCTTCTAGACTATTTACATTTAGTGCAGTGCGTCCTGCTCACAGTGTTCAGCTAGATCCGTTCCTGTTATCTTCTAGACTATTTACATTTAGTGCAGTGCGTCCTGCTCACAGTGTTCAGCTAGATCCGTTCCTGTTATCTTCTAGACTATTTACATTTAGTGCAGTGCGTCCTGCTCACAGTGTTCAGCTAGATCCGTTCCTGTTATCTTCCTACTGACAGGCAGGCTTGTCTGGTTACAGTATATAAAGCTACCTGAAGAAAATTACAGGTGTTCTATTTGATCCTATTAGTACCACGGTCAGGCAGCTAGACTATTTACATTTAGTACAGTGCGTCCTGCTCACAGTGTTCAGCTAGATCCGTTCCTGTTATCTTCCTACTGACAGGCAGGCTTGTCTGGTTACAGTATATAAAGCTACCTGAAGAAAATTACAGGTGTTCTATTTGATCCTATTAGTACCACGGTCAGGCAGCTAGACTATTTTACATTTAGTACAGTGCGTCCTGCTCACAGTGTACAGCTAGATCCGTTCCTGTTATCTTCCTACTGACAGGCAGGCTTGTCTGGTTACAGTATATAAAGCTACCTGAAGAAAATTACAGGTGTTCTATTTGATCCTATTAGTACCACGGTCAGGCAGCTAGACTATTTACATTTAGTACAGTGCGTCCTGCTCACAGTGTTCAGCTAGATCCGTTCCTGTTATCTTCCTACTGACAGGCAGGCTTGTCTGGTTACAGTATATAAAGCTACCTGAAGAAAATTACAGGTGTTCTATCCCAGCTTAGTGCAGCTACAGGCCATTAGTATGTCTGGAAGGCCAAGAAGGAGAGGCAGACAGTCACAAGCCAATAAGAGAGGGCAAGCAGGCTCTGTGTCTAGTGCTGGTCGTGGAGACGGTGCATCCTCATCAGCACGTGGCCATGGGACACGCTCGCCTTTTTTTTCGGCAGCTGGCCGTGTTGAGCCGCAACATGCGGAAGACTTGGTCGAGTGGATGACCAAGCCGTCCTCATCCTCCTCATCCTCTCTCACCCATGCCCAGGGTGCTTTGTCTGGCAAAGCAGCGGCCTCTTCCCTCAGCTCAATGTCATCAGTGACTCCTTCCCTAGCTCCACCATGTCCTCATGAGGATTCCCTCGAACTGTTTGACCACAGTATTGGGTACATGCTCCAGGAGGATGCCCAGCGTTTGGAAGGCTCTGATGACGATACTGAGCTCGATGAAGGCAGTAACATGAGCACGGACAGAGGGGGTGCCCAAGAAGGACAGCAATCTGGCAGTCATGCTCCCCCTGCTGCAGCATACTGCCAGGTTTGCTCCAGTGATGAGGAGTGAGGGGATGATGAGGTCACTGACTCAACGTGGGTGCCTGATAGGAGAGAGGAGGAGGAGGAGGAGGAGGAGGCGTCGGCACATCACCAACGAGGCAGGATGCCCTCCAGGGGCCAGCCTAAGGGCAGCACATTGACTGCATCACACCCCAAAGCTCCACATGTGCAGGGCGCTGCAGTCTCTGCGCGTTATTCAAAAAGTTCTTTGGTGTGGGCCTTTTTTGAGACGAGTGCATCAGATCGCACCGCTGCTATTTGCAACATATGTCTCAAGCGTATCTCGCGTGGCCAAAACATCTCCCGCTTGGGTACCACATGCTTGACCAGACATATGTTGACCTGCCATGCAGTTCGTTGGCAAGCGTATCTAAAAGACCCACACCAAAGAACAAAGAGGATCTCTCCTTGCTCCTCATCAGCTGAGATTTCCAACCCCACTAGACCTTCAGTCCTCTCTGAGACCTGCAGTGAGAGGAATGAAGGTGTAGAATTAGGTGTGTCACAGCCAAGTACTTGTGGGCAATCTGCTTTTGGTACACCGACGTCAGATTGTACCAGGCAAATTTCCCTGCCCCAGCTGCTGCACCGCCGAAAGAAGTTTGCTCCCAGCCATCCACATGCCCAGCGGTTGAATGCTAGCTTGGCAAAATTGCTAGCACTTCAACTGCTGCCTTTTCAGTTGGTAGACTCTGCCCCCTTCCGTGAGTTTGTGGAATGTGCGGTTCCTCAGTGGCAGGTACCCAAACGCCACTTTTTCTCACGGAAGGCGATTCCGGCTCTCTACCAGCATGTGGAAGGCAATGTCCATGCCTCGCTGGACAGGGCGGTCAGCGGTAAGGTGCATATTACCGCTGACTCATGGTCCAGCAGGCATGGACAGGGACGTTACCTAAGTTTCACGGCGCATTGGGTGACTCTGCTGGCAGCTGGGAAGGATGCAGGACAAGGTGCAGTAGTGTTGGAGGTTGTTCCGCCACCACGCCTCCAAAATGCTGATTGTGACACACCTCTCTCCTCCACCCCCTCCTCTTCTTCTTCCTCCATGGCCTCTTCCTCGGAACCAGCGGTGCTCCGTAGGCGTTCAAGGGGCTACGCAAGTACGCAGGCCAAAAGATGCCATGCGGTGCTTGAGCTGGTGTGCTTGGGGGACAGGAGCCACACTGGGGCAGAGGTTCTGTCAGCTCTGCAGGGGCAGGTTCAGAGGTGGTTGACGCCACGCCAACTTAAGGCAGGAATGGTGGTTTGCGACAATGGCACCAACCTCCTCTCTGCCCTCCGACAGGGACAAATGACCCATGTGCCCTGTTTGGCTCACGTCCTTAACTTGGTGGTGCAGCGGTTCTTGGGCAGGTACCCGGGCTTACAGGATGTCCTGAGGCAGGCCAGGAAAGTCTGTGTGCATTTCTGCCGGTCATATAATGCCAGTGCTTGGCTGACGGACCTCCAAAAGGAGTTTAACCTGCCCAAGAACCGCCTAATCTGTGACATGCCCACCAGGTGGAACTCAACATTGGCCATGCTGCAGCGGCTGCACACGCAGCAGAGGGCCATCAATGAGTACCTGTGCGACTATGGCACCAGGACAGGGTCAGGGGAGCTTGGTTTTTTTTCCCCACGCCAGTGGGCCATGATCAGGGATGCATGCACTGTCCTGTCACCATTCGAGGAGGCCACAAGGATGGTGAGCAGTGACAGTGCATGCATCAGTGACACTGTCCCCCTTGTCCACCTGTTGGAGCACACGCTGCGTGGAATAATGGACAGGGCACTTGAGGCAGAACAGAGGCAGGAAGAGGAGGACTTCCTTAGCTCTCAAGGCCCCCTTTATCCAGACAGTGTTCCTGCGTGCCCGCCGATCACACAGGAAGAGGACGAGGAGGAAGAGGAGGAGGAGGAAGATTGTGTCAGTATGGAGGTGGAGCCTGGCACTCAGCATCAGCAGCAGTCTTTAAGGGATCAGTCCCAAGAAACACATGGACTTGTACGTGGCTGGGAGGAGGTGGCTGCGGACCATGTCGTTCTTAGTGACCCAGAGGACTCCGGACCGAATGCCTCAGCAAACCTACGCTGCATGGCCTCCCTGATCCTGCAAAGCCTGCGTAAGGATCCTCGTATTCGTGGTATCAAGGAGAAGGACCAATACTGGCTGGCAACCCTCCTTGATCCACGTTACAAGGGTAAGGTTGCGGACCTTATCTTGCCATCGCAGAGGGAGCAGAGGATGAAACATCTTCGGGAGGCCTTGCAGAAAGGTCTGTGCAACGCGTTCCCAGAGACTGGGAGGTTACAAACTCCTGTTTCTGGACAACGTGTTGCTGAGGCTTCGGTCAGTCAAAGAAGGAGCGGTGGAGAAGGTGGCCGTCTGACCGATGCGTTCAGACAATTTTTTGGTCCGCAGCCCCAAGGTATGATCGGTTCCAGCAACCATCGCCAGCGTCTGTTTTACATGGTGCAGGAATACCTAGGGGCAAGATCAGACTTGGACACCTTTCCCACCGAAAATCCTCTGGGTTACTGGGTCTTGAGGATGGATCACTGGCCAGAGCTTGCACAGTATGCAATTGAGCTACTGGCCTGTCCTGCATCCAGCCCAGCGTTCTTTCGGAACGCACATTCAGTGCTGCTGGAGGCGTGGTAACCGATCACAGGGTGCGTCTGTCCACCGACTCGGTCGATCGGCTGACCTTCATAAAAATGAATGAGTCTTGGATCACCACCAGCTACCAAGCACCTGATGCTGATGTAACCGAATAATTTTTTTTGAAATCTCAGATCCCTTCAAAGACTGCCTATGCTGATGCTGAGTGACTATCCCTGAGTAATTATCCTCTTCCTCCTCAATCATCACGCTGATAGCTTGTAAGAACATTTTTGGTTCTGGGCGCCACCACCAGTGCCTAAGGCACAATTTTTCAGCCCCTGTTTAACAGGGGCGTGTAATTACAATTTTTGATGTAATACTTTGCAGCAGAGCTCGTTCCTGCATTCCAACTAGAGTGTCTGTGAGGGGTTGCAGTGTTGTGGCACCAGCACCAGTGCCTAAGGCCCAATTTTTCTGCCCCTGTCTAACAGGGGCGTGTAATTACAATTTTTGATGCAATACCTTGCAGCAGGGCTCGTTCCTGCGTTCCAACTAGAGTGTCTGTGAGGGGTTGCAGTGTTGTGGCACCAGCACCAGTGCCTAAGGCCCAATTTTTCTGCCCCTGTCTAACAGGGGCGTGTAATTACAATTTTTAATGCAATACTTTGCAGCAGGGCTCGTTCCTGCGTTCCAACTAGAGTGTCTGTGAGGGGTTGCAGTGTTGTGGCACCAGCACCAGTGCCTAAGGCCCAATTTTTCTGCCCCTGTCTAACAGGGGCGTGTAATTACAATTTTTGAAGCAATACTTTGCAGCAGGGCTCGTTCCTGCGTTCCAACTAGAGTGTCTGTGAGGGGTTGCAGTGTTGTGGCACCAGCACCAGTGCCTAAGGCCTAATTTTTCAGCTCCTGTTCAACAGGGGCATGTAATTACAATTCTTGATCTAATATTTCACAGCAGGGCCCTGTGAGGGCTTACAGTGTTGTGGCCACAGCAACACCTAAGGCCCAAATTTCTGCTGAGTATATAGGGCAGGACCCTACTTTCAAACATCTAACTTACAAACGACTCCTACTTGCAAACGGAAGGAGACAACAGGAAGT